>NC_042526.1:20105000-20438750 GCF_900963305.1 Echeneis naucrates | reverse complement strand
TGGGACAACACCACGGATGGAGTGGTAAGGTCTGAGGGGAGAGGACACAGGCTATTAACACACTGAGGGGAGAACAAGAAGCATGTAGAATCTTAACATAAACAAAACTTCCTGCTATTGACTGTGTTTTTGAATTAATGTTTTTAATATTTGGAGATGTTATTTTCTCTTTGTTAGCTCTTTTTCTTGTCTTTCTTGTTGTCTTTTTCTTTGACCATATTTCTCTGATTTTCAGCTGAAATAACAGTTAACACTTATGTTTTTGAGAAAGTATTGCTGGAATATGTAAAGATGACCACAAAGTTGTTTTTTTAAATTTATTTTCTTTGATTTTTTTTTTTTTGGACCAGTGGCACTGCCATTTGCCTGTAGCTAGAAACAAGATTTGCATTTCTCAAGGTAAATTCAGGTTAAATCCTGTGATTTCTGGTTTTTGGTCCTACAAAGGTGGCTAATTTGTTATCAGGATAAATTACGGCTCTAACTTACACTGAATGGCTAACCTACCCCAGAGTAGGTTATGTTGGAGATTGAAAACACTGAGTATAAAAGTCCCACCCTCTGAACAACCAAGTATCTCAGAAAATGACATCACTGTCTGAAAGCCAACCCCATGGGACTTCGAGTGGATTGGCAGGATCCTCAGAAGAGCAAAAGTTTTCAGAAATAAAATCCATTTGGTCCAACAGGGAAGTTGGTATATGAGAGATATAGATTGATCAGAATGACTGAGATCCATCTGTCAGCTTTTAGAGCTGTATGAGTATGGCTCTGATCATGGGTGGTTCATTTAAAACAGATTGGACGATGCACAATGGGATTATGAGGACTTCTTCTTTTATGATGTTCCATTGAAATTGGAGTAAGAGAAAGGACACAAAAAGGATTTTGATAGTTTACATCTTTATGGTCTTGAGAGGATACTGAGTCATATGAAGCATGAAGTATGATGAAAACTGCAGGAGGAATTTGTTAAAGTATGAGGCGTCTAAATCAACAGATCGGACAATCCTGGAGTTATAAGGACTTCCTCTTTTATGGCGACATATCAAAATTGGCGCCATTGCCACTGTTACATCTGTCCCTGTGGCTGTCGATCCGGACACACCCCCAACCCCCAATTAACCAGTGCTACTCTTCGAGGGTTTGTGCGTGTGTAGAGGAGGGAGCAAGACTGATTGCCTGAGTGGAGACTGGTGCACAGGAGCAGAGCAGAGCCATCATCCACTGCAACTCGTGCCATATTATCACCACTAAAAAGCCTAGTGCTTCCACTTCCACGCTGCCAGATTGTAGCCTCTACTCAGTCAGTTACTACGTTCAGCTCTATCATTACCAGATTGTGTCTTTGCCTAGACTTGATCGCTGTTCACTTACCGGCTCTCTTCCTCTGCCTTCCTCCTGTCCCAGTCTCCTTTTAAGCCTCCTGCTCTGGATTCTGTTCAACCTGGTCCCTGTCTTCCCCTCGGCCCCTGCGTTTCCCAGCCATTCCCTCCCTGCTCATCTCCCTGCTCCACTGTAGGAATAAAACCTTTAACCGTGACCTATGTTTGCGCCTGAGTCTTTCTGTGAGCCCATAACAGTCACAGGCAAAGTCAAAATCTCTAAATGCTACTAAGTGCATTTGAAGTCATTTGGATACAAGATAAAGGAGTTGTTCTTTTATCTATGCAGCATGCCAACTTCCTCTTTCCATTAAGAGATGTTTGACTCAGTCACAACAGATAGATGTATTCAGGGTGGGATCCTGATCACATGTGGCAAATTTGGAACAGCTTGTACCATGTATTCTCTTTTGAGGACTTCCTCTCTTATGGCGACACACTGAATTTGGTGCTGCGATGGGAAAATTCTGACATTGATTGTTCAAGGTACTTATGACTCAGGAAGACAGATTTTTGTCAAGAACACCATATAAACTGTATGCTTTGAGGGCTCGAGGCTCTCTCACTGACTGGCTTTTCATACGGTTGTATCTGTGTGAGTCCATTCACTGAATGCGATTAAACTCAAGAAAAGACAGCTGACGTGTGCAGACTCTTTTTCCAAGATCTTTGTCAGCTTTTTGCCACCACAATTTTGGCGACCACGAAGGGACCACATCTGTGAGCGGGTCCTGGGATTCTGGACGGAAGGTGTTAAAACTGTGCGCAACAAGAGCCGAGACTCTTGCGACCTCAAACTCCCAAACTATCGAAGGTTGAGAAGAGGGCCTGACATCTGGAGGACCGGAAATCCCTTCACAGTTGGGGTCCAATGAAGTCAGTGGCTTTAAACATCTTTCCTCGTGAGTTAACTGCGCAGGGGAAATTCTTCTCCACCTACTGAGATAGGTTGGCAGACGTGCCAGACACCGTTTTCAGGAAAAACTGTGTGCTGGAGAAGTGATGAATAGCTCAGGGAACTGGTCTTTCTAGGTCCCTGAACTAGAAAGCTTGACAAAAAGAGAGAGAATCAGCAAAACAAGCAGAGAAGAACTGCATCACTAATAAGATGCACCTGGCCCAACTCAAAGAACTGGAGAAGGGGCAAAGGAGGAAGCAACAGGGCAGACGCAGAGATGATGACCGCTGGGGAAAAAAAAAAACAAACAACAACAAAAGGAAAAAAAAAAGCCGTAGCAGCAGAAACATTAAGAAAAGAGATGGGGCAGAGGACTTAGTATTGATTGACTACATGGTGGTTGCACGGGGACGGATGGATCTGGTGATGACACTGGCCTGGCTAAACAAACAAACGCTTCAGACACATAAGAGCACAAACACCGACACAAACCTAAAAACACACAAAACACACACCATAACTGAAACAGACAATAGATGATATTCCTGACTAATTCCAACATCCTGAAAAACAAATCATATTCAAGTGGAAAGTAAACCTCCCTCCCTCTGTTGTGCTGCCGCTTCCTGACACACACACACACACACACACACACAATGACGTCACATGTAATTTCATATAATTTAATTTTCTATATAGTGCCAGATCACAACAGATGTCATTTAAGGTTAATTTTCCTGTAGAACATGTCTATAGCTACCTTGTGTCAGGGATTGAGTTTTGTTTGTGTTCATGTCCTGTTTTATATTTAAAATCTTGTTGTTATTACATTTCCCTCATGTTGATTACCTTTCCTGTCCTAATTTGGTTCACCTGTGTCTTGTCTAGTCACTGTTTATTTAAGTCCTGTTTTCTGTTTAGTCTGTGTCAGATCCTTGTCCCTGATCACATGTTGTCTCTCTGCCCGTGTCTCTGCCTACCCTCTTTCCACCCTCTTTCCTGACTCTAACTAACTAACTAACGTCTTGCCGGAGCGGG
This sequence comes from Echeneis naucrates, assembly GCF_900963305.1. NCBI lineage: Eukaryota > Metazoa > Chordata > Actinopteri > Carangiformes > Echeneidae > Echeneis > Echeneis naucrates. The sequence continues at coordinate 20,435,429 of NC_042526.1, read as the reverse complement.
CAGGACTCATGGGTTATAAGGTAGTAAGATCTTGTGGAATTTTCCATTAAGCATGGTTTAGCATTAAAATGCTAAAAAGGGGGGAATGTGATGGGGAAAATTGACTGTTCAAGGTAATTACGTCTCAGCAAGACAGATTTTATGAGAATGATGCTAGCACCATATGGTTTGTCTACTGACCCTCTTTGTCAAGAGCAGTATATAAACTGCTGTTTTGAGAGCTCGGCATTCTCTCATTGACTCATTGTTCATACGGTCATATGTGTGTGTGAGTCCATTCACTGAATGCTGACGTATGCAGACTCTTTTTCCAAGATCTTTGTAATGCCATGCCAAATGGCTATAATGGTATTGAGTCTGACTTCTTGTGTCCAGTGGTTAGAGCTTTTGCTTCACAGCAAAAAGTTTGCTGGTTTGAGCCTTTCTGTTTGCATGTTCTCCCTGTGTCTGCGTGGGTTTCCTCTGACAACTTTGGTTTCCTCCCACTCTCCAAAGACATACATGTTTAGGTTAAATGCAACTCTAAATTGCTCATACGGCTGAGTGTGAGTGGTTGTTCGTTCTATCTGACTCTGTATTGGCCCTGTGATAGAATGGCAATCTGTCATGGGTGTACCCCGCGCTAGCAGTGGAAAATGAATGAATGAATGAATGGTCTGGAGTTGATACTAAGCAAAGATTAAGTAATTTGGATGAAAATTGGAGGAAGAGTTAGGAAAAGTACTAGGCATGCAAATTGGCAAAACTTGCCAAAAATCTAAATTTCAAGTCAAATGGTTCCTGTTTGACTTCCTGTTGGAGTGAGGGAAAGATATTATGGATATCAACTTAAATGAAAGCCATCCTAAAATCACCAGCGTGGAAATATTTAACTTTCTCCCTGGTTTATGTTAACAACTTTTGCGTCAAAAAAAAAAAAAAAAACAAACAAAAAACTACAAACTACAATTTGTAATTTTTGTGACACACATCTAGCAAACTCCTTAGGCAACACGACAAATATGGCAGGACAATTTCCATAGGTATTATAAAGAATTAGACTCATGAATACAATAATGTTAAGACAGTCAACTCTTCTATCTTCATTTAGAGCCACAAAATTAATTTCATGCTAAAGCAATAACATGCTATGGGGAGATTTGTAGCATCGTACAAACAACCTTATTCAGTGTTGGAAGGTTTTAAGCATTTAATTAGTGCCAATTAGTCACATCTTATCACAACTGTGCTTCCCTCCATGTACACGAGTGAAACCAGTTATCGTTAGATTACACTGTTAATACAGTATTTAAACTAGACAAAAAGGCCTATCACTCACAACATAATGCAGACCATCTTATGAAATAACAATTAGAAAATTACAGAAAATGACACTAGATTAAACTAGACTAGTCTAAAATCAGTTATCTGTGCTTCAAGAACCAAAAAAAGATCACTGGATCAATTAGATCGAATCATGACTTCAAGATGAATCTGAAGTGAGGATTTGGATACTACTAACACCAGAGACACGCGCATTATCACTAACATCAGAGCAGCTGGGACAAAGCCTGATCCAGATCAGGTTGTGCCTCTAGGCACTAACGGTTATACTGACTAAATCACAATGAACAGATGGAGCTTTGATTTTGCTTTGATGGTCTTTCACATGAGAGCGTGCCAGTGAACCAGCATTTTCTAATAAAAAAAAACTCAACAGATTTCTGCAGATTTAGGCACATTTTCACGAAATTCAGGCTGACATTTTGGGTTCTTTGTAAAGGTAGAACAATATAATAGATTTGGATTGAACAGCATGATCTGGCAGTAAGCCAGAGGTGAGTAAGTAAGAGGTGTGTGATGGTTACCTGTATGACCTGGTGGTGGATGGGCTGTTGGAGGAGTAGAAAATCTCAGTGTTGTAGAGAGAACGGTCGGTAGCTGGGGATGGAGGAGGGTTCAGCATCTACAACACAGCATCCAGCTGTTATTTTACTGGGTACAGAGACAACATCACAGAGGTGTGTGTGTGTGTGTGTGTGTGTGTGTACCTGAGGGTAGAAGGCTCCTTTAGTGGATGAGGAGCTGCTGGATGAGGCTCCAGTCACATGGTTTCTGTCGTACAGAGGGGCTCCACTGCTGCTGCTGCCCATCAGGCTGACTGAGCTCATGATGGATTTCCCGCATGTGATACCTGCACATATTAATTCACCTTTCAATGATCCAGAGAACAGCTGCATGGCAGAATGCACTTCTGTGGCATTGGGTCTGCTCTTACCTTGGAAAGTGCCGTGCTGTGAACTGCTTGGGGCGATGAAGTTGAGGGGCACATGGGGAGCACCGCTGATGTACTCGTGAGGGAAAGCCCCGGTGGGGCCTTTGTAACATCGACACACCACACGCTGACACACAAAATAGGCTCCTCCTATCACAAAGACGAGCAGGATGATGGCGATGACCGGACCTATGGTGTTGGACCCAGTGTCAGGGACCCCGCTGGACGGGGGAGACATATACTCTACATATGGAACAAAGACGAACATAGGGTCCAGTGTAGGAAAGGTAAAAGAAGGAAACATTCTGTACTTGTGGTTTTGTCAACATTTTTACCACAGGCAAGCTCGTCTGAGCCATCAGGACAGTCAGAGTAGTTGTCACACTGTTGTTTTTTAGTGATGCACTGGTTATCACCACATCGGAACTGGTTCGGAGGACAGATTGCTGTGGGAGAGGATGAAACAGATCCAGTTGTACTCAACAACATGTAGAAGCAGGTCAGATTTCAAATCAACTGAGCAGTAAAGCCTCTTAGTCTTATATTATTATGCTACTGGTGGTTAAACATGCTGCATTTTATATGATAAATCAAGAGGAGAGGACACAATGTGATTTGAACCTGTGCTGTAATGTTTTGACATGATGGCATGTCTAAGCTGAAGGCTACTGTGGTCATTTTAACATGTTAAGCCCTGACCATATTTTCAGGAAGAAATTCCTAAAAAGACATACCCAAAGGAAATTAAGTATTGCTCCACAATAAGGTTCATATGCATGCTCTTGGTGTCTAAAGACATCTAGGGACCTCAGAGAATGTATTCACAGTCTCAAAAATATTGTGCCTTTTACTGTACCTGAGAAAATTGGAATAAACCAAAGGGTAATGTGAAAATTTTATGTTTGCTTGCCCCCCCCCCCCCCCCCCCCCCCCCCCCATTTGACAGAGGAGAAAACTACAAAAATTCCAATGCATTGTTCCCATTCAATCACTCATTCACTGCACATTCACCAAATATGATAAAATTTGATCCTCCCCTACCCAAAGGTTTTAGTAAGCACCCACCACCAGGTGGGCACAGTTTTTTTTTTTTTTGGTGCAGTTTTCAATGTGTGCCAGATAGGGTATTTTCTACTTCCAACGGAAACAACTACTTTAATACTTTAACACTGTCACTATAGCTATAACTACATCTGCAACTATAACAACTCCCTTAAACTGCCGAACTCACATACCATATGGACACCCTATGCATGCACCATGCACATGGTACGTGCACTGTCACCTTACTTCCACTGCATGTAATAGCCTCTGGCAGTAAGGGTCTTTATGTAGGGAAATGACTGCAACTGGGTGTTGTAATTTTTAGATTGTTTGGTATCATTCGATTCTGTAGCCTTTCCCTGTTAATAAGGCTGCAACCATGGCTGTACTGGAGCTGGACTTGGATCATACAAAGCATTTCTTTTTTCTCCACTCTGCATTTTCAATATTATGTTTCATCTATAAACAACTTAAATGCACTTTTGGTCTTGTTTTGTGGACACTAGGATCTAAACCTTGAGCAAAACTTGAAAATAGACACAATTTTCCTGTTTTTCTACATTTTATAGTGGATGATTGTTTCGTTCATTTTTTTGGCCCACTTAACAGGTTTGACCATGCTCAACCTGTGGCCAGGCATAGACTTACTCTCACAGTCTTGCTCATCGGAGTTATCAGCACAGTCGGGTTCTCCATTGCAGCGCCTCTGAGCATCAATGCAGCCTCCTTTATCACACTGGAACTGGAAGGCTGAGCAGACAGGACAGTTTTCCTCGTCACTGCCATCCTCACACTCAGAGAAGCCATCACAGCGCCACGCCATGGGAATACAATCGATCTCCCCTGTGGAGCAGGTGAACTGTTCTGTGGAGCAGGTGGGAGGCTCTGAAAGACAAGAAAGACGCAACAAGTTCACAGTAAGACTAGTAGCTGGACTAAAGAGGATTGGAGTACTTGCAGTGAGACCCAAATCCACATGAACCCAAGTGAAGGAGGCGGGTTAGTTTGACACATTTCTTCCCCATCTGCAGAGATATAATCCTGATCATAAAGGAGTTGATGGTTCACCTCCACAGCGCAAAAGGTCCTGCAGTAACACCAGATGCATGGGACAGGAGCAGCGCGGTGTACCGTCACCCTTAGCAATGCAGATATGTGAACACCCTCCGTTGTCATGGGAACAAGGGTGGGATGCTAAAGAGAGGAAACAGTCATTACTAAAGAGACAGAAACTTCCCTGAAGATCATCTAGAGATGGCTTTTGAATGCAGGTGTTGTTCAGTTTCTTCAGGCTATAAATGACCAATAGGCACAAACATCTGTGTATTCAGTTAGAGAAAGAGGAAGATTAGTTTACCGTGCAGCCAGGACTTATGTGCTAAACTGGTCATACTCAGTACTTGAAGGCCTCTCTTAGAGACTGGTGCACAGAGCCTCTCATTGCATGAGTTTGATAGACTGAGGCCCATACCAAACTCCTGGGGGTCCATCTCTTCCACAGCGTGGACAGAGGTCAGGTACGATATTCGTCCCTGGATGCGTGTGCGTCCATCTCCAGTCAGTTTGTCCACCTTCTCTATCATCTGCAGCTGCCGGTCGATCCAGTACAGGTGGTCTCCCAGGACTGTCAGCCCCATTGGCTGGAGGATGTTGGAATCCTGGAGAACGATGCGATTGGCTCCTGGAGTAATGATGTAATTATAAGAATGATGTCAGTACATTGTGAGTAACTCTGGATTTTTAAGTGCACTTTAATGTTTGCAAGTATCCAAAAGTCCAGAAATCCAGTAAATTTTTTAAGAATAGTTGAACGTTGTGAATATACAATCATCAATGATTTAACATCTACCTTTAGACAAAGGACCTCAAACTCAAATGAGCTGGGGGTCACTACTGCCACCCTCATTGGAGGGAGTGTTTAAGTAATACAAAATAAACTCCCAGATGTTTCCAAAAATTTTGTGATTTATTTTTTTTATTCAAATACATTGCTTACTATCTGTGCACAATATACACTTTCCTAAAATTTGAAAGTAACATACTTCCTACTGTTCTTCTGCTACGACAGCAACTTTTTCTTGTTCTTCATCTCCCTTATTCTTTGTGTTGTCTGTTCTGGAGTGCTACACTGTATGGCTCCAGACCTGCACTCTTCCTGTTCACTTTAAAAATTTTACTTCTGTTGAAATTATTTTGCATTTACAAAATAAATGTGTTTTTCATTATTTAAATTTCACAAGTGGTTTTATCAATTACTGTGGGGGCAAAACAAGATACAAAAAATAACCTCAAAGGCAGATTTACAGTACTATTTTATTGGGCGGTCAAACAATGTTATTAATCGCAGGCTAGCTGTGATTGGGGGGCCAGAAGTGGGGGATGGGGTTGCAAGTGACATTCAGGCTGGGTGTTTGAGACCCCTGCTTTCGACTATATGGCTGTATTGACCTTTGAGAATTAACCTGGACACTCTGAGCTGATTCCACCCCTCTGAACAAAAATATCAAGATTGTGAGGAGTGGCCCTAGTAAAGGTCTATGTTTGGTCATGTGCTCAGTGTGGCCATAAATAATGACACTGCCCTATAAAATCACAAACTGTCTAACATTAATTTTCAGTCATTCCTCATGGAGCAACCCCCATATATTGACCTCAACAAAATCAACATGACATCACACATCTTTTTTTTTTTTTTTTTAAGCCCAATCACTCACACTCATACCTACATGCAATTTAGAGTCACCAACTAACCGAAACATGCATGTCTTTGGACAGCGGGAGGAAACCGGAGTACCTCGGGAAAGCCCATGCGAGTACAGCAAGAACATGCAAACACAGCAGAGAAAGGTCCCAGGCACTGAACCAACAACCTTCTTGTTGTGAGGCAACAGTGCTAACCCCTATGTCGCTGTGCTCCTCAAGCTCAAACATGTTACTCAAAATAATCAGCCAATCAGCATCTTCATTAGATCTCGATCAAATGATGTTGCATTCTGATTGGCCCACTTTAACAATATATTCTGCACACTCACCTGTTAAGTCGCTGCTTTCAATGCGTTTGAGGTCGGCATCAACCCAAAACAGTTTCCCCAGTTTATTATCCAGAGCCAGAGCAACAGGTCGGATCAAACCAGTGGTGAACAGAGATTCCCTCTCTGTCCCGTCCAGACTGGCTCCCTCAATCTTCGCTGAGCGCTCTTGAACCGTGGTGAAATACATATACCTGATGAGGAACACACACTCACATTGTGTCACTGTGTCACCATGGACATGTCTATCAGGAGCAACATTACTTAACCCAACAGCTTTTATTTTGGGAGCAAAATAATGGTGAGCTCACCCTTTCTCTGCATTGACCACAATGACTCTGGGCTTATCGATGTCGTCCTTCAGCACCACGCCTACTGTTTGCCCATCCATCCTCTGTATATTGATGGTGCTGGTGGTCTCGCAAGTCCAGTAAATGTGGCGGCTGTAGGGGTCAAGGCTCAAGTCGTGAAGTTGGTTGTCGACTGGCTGAGCAGTGCTGCTCACGATCATGGACTGAAACACACAGGTACAACATAAACTTCTCTGATACTAGACCCATCTGATCTATAAGATCCTTCTTGCCAATCAAAAGCACCAGATCCTTCTAACCTATCGGAGCCATTACTTTGAATCTTGCTACAATCTTAACCTTTGGATCAATCTGTGACTTATTGCAACTGAGAAGGCTTAATTTCTAAAACAACAGGAGCTTTTGAAAAAGAAGAGGTAACTGACTGAATGAACCACTAGGCACTTCTTATCTGTACTCCTGTCTTTTTCTTCTATTCATCAATGCTAACCTATTTTAACTGCCTTGTTGTTAACAGTTTAGAGTAAGGAGTGTGGCTTTTTAGCTATGAGAAACCCAGAAACCTCATGGAGGTGTAGATTATGGTTGCTGTACACTCGGCTTATTGTTTTATTGATGCTGCTGACAAATGTGGTCACAAAGCCAGATGAGGGTGGCAAACATGAAATTAGAAAGACCAATCTTACCATTGAGCCATCATCTCTGGCTCGGCGTATGTTCTGCCGCCCATCCAGCCAGTAGACCAGCCGGTCCAACGGGTCATAGCTGACAGCTCGGACATTCCTCAGAACATGGATGGGCAGGATGATGTCAGGACTCTGCTCCCCTAAGACCATCCTGCTGATACTGGCCTTTTGACTGAAGAGCAGGAAGCTGGAGGGAGCTGTAGAGGGGGATAGGGATGGAAGAAGGTCGTGAACGGGTGGGGGGAGAGAGAGTATACGACAGGAGGGTGAGGAGTGAGGGCGAGGGAGTACAGTGACAGCTGACAGAAAGTTTTGAGTTTTTCTCAGTATATTTTGAAATATAAAGATAAACAGAAAACCAACACCACTGAACACACACACAATCCTGTGAGAACACCTGAAGCATACATTTCAACCAGCTGGGCCTTCAGAGAACTTATTTGACCTCATTAACATGAACCAGTTCAGTGTTTTTAAGGTTCTTTCTAGAACTTTGGCTGAAGCTGTTGTTCCTTCCACCAACCAGTCAAACCAAAGCAAACTTTGTCACACTCTACTTCCTAAGTCATGGATAGATAGATTTTGGGTAGTTAGAGGAGTTCATTTGAGCTTCAAGGACGCCATATGTCAGGGGCTGGGTTTTAGTCTGTGTTTTGGGCTTTTTTTTCTTTTCCATTCCCTCTCCCACTTGTGTTGTCATCAGCTTTGGTGCAGGAGGCGTGGCTGAACTACTCTCCACCTTCCCTGGTCTGCAGTGGAGGCACAGCTGGTTCTTGTTTGCCACTAATCAATCACTCCATAAAGCCCTGGCCACCTCTACATCGCCTTGCCAGATAATTCCGACTTGCTTGGTAGTGCTATATCCGAAACCCTTGTGGTTCTTGCCCTCGAGCCTTTTTGTTGCGGTTGCCTGTTTGCTAACTTGTCTCCTGTCCTTTTCCAGTGTGTGCCTCCCTGTGTTTTCCGTGTTCCCTGTCACCGGCAGTTATATTCAACAGGACAAATAAAGCACTCAACCCTGCAACTCCACCTCAAACCTCTGAATGTGAAACACCTGCATTGTGCTGTTTAAAACACAGCAGCAGCTTTATGCTGCGGTAGTTGGTTCAGTTTAAAAATGTTTAATCATCTGTACAATAAATCAACTCTGATCCTGATCCACTTTTTAGTTATTTGTAAGTCTCTTATTTTTTTAGCAGACAGTTTAGTTATTTAGAGAAACACAAAAGATATCTACTGAAAAATGTCAAAATCTAACAGGGTTTTATATGTTCCTCAATTATCTAGACAACCTTGTGAATCACTTGTGCTTTCTTTGTTACAGAGCTAAAATATGGACATTAGGGGGGTTGTTGTTTTTTTATGGATTGGAGCATTTGTTAACTGGTACAATAAAAATTGCCAGCCTGAATTATTGTCCTATTGTCCTATTGTCCTATTGTCCTATTGTCCTGTGAGCCTATATCACAACCAGACTGGATATTGCTTAAAATATGAATATAATAATATCTGATATGAATAATTAGCCTGAAGCCTATAAAGTAAGGTTGTGATTTTCCTTGCTCGCAGCAGCCACGGCTAAGTGGAGACAATTATGCACAGTCTACAGAAGTTTCAAAGTCTATACAAGCATATTTGTTGGCAAGAAATTATTCTAATCAGTATGTATAATGTATAAAGATTAGTTTTCACAACTTTATAAACCAATTCTGTGAACTGAAAAGGAATGATAAAGCTGCTTGCATGCACGTGTGTATGTGAGAGAGAGTGCCTCATTTGGAACTGGTTTTCCTGTTCCCACTGACAGAGAACTGAATCCAAGCTGAACTGCTTTGAAAGAAGGAAGCAGGGCTTGCCTTTTGTCTGTATGTACGGAAGGCTACTGCACTTAAGTATCTAAATACATATGCACAAGCACACCTGTTTGGTCAGATATAAATGGAGGTGCTAATGTGTCTATTAAGCTCATTACTTTCAATACAGCGGAGGACAGAGTAAACAACCATTAGCCTAGAGGCTGATTATTTCATGGTGGTTGCAAATAAACTCTGCAGCTTAAATATGGACATTAGGGTTTTTTGTTTGTTTGTTTGTTTGTTTTTTATGGTTTTTTTTAACATTTGTGAACTGGTAAAATTAAAATTCCCGACCTAAATTACACCCTGGACATGTCACCAGTCCATCACAGGGCCAACACACAAAGACAAACAGAGACGAACAACCACTCATGCTCGCATTCAACCTACGGACAATTTAGAATCGACATGCATGTCTTTGGATGGAGGGAGGAAACGCACGCAGACACGGGGAGAACATACAAACTCACACGGCCGGGAACTGAACCTGTCACCTTATTATTGTGGAGTGACAGCGCTAACCACTATGCTGCCGTGCTGCCGTAGTTTTTGTTTGTAAAATGAAAATTAAGAAAACAGTACAATCGCCTACTATATAATAAAGTACATATCTTTTTCTACATTGTGTTCCTTCAAATTACTAAACTGTCTTTGCTTATCAATAAAAGACTTGACTTCATGATAACTTAGGAGTGGATCAAGATCAGAGTTGATTTATTGAACAGATGGAAACATTGCTCATACCTTTGTTTTTTAAACTGAACTGACCAAACTAGCATAATGTTGCTGCAGTGCGCTGTTAACCCTGTAAAAGCACAACAAAGTTGAGTGGAAGTGTGTGGGCAAGTCTATTTGTGCTGTTGAACAAAACCGCTTTGAAACAATCAGAAAATAAGGTTTTTATTGATCTGATTCACTGCTTCCTCTCTCTATTCACTCTCTAGCTCACATCACAGCGTCAGTCGATCTGGTGTTTCAGTTTAACCGGTGACTGTGCTAAGTAGTGACTATCTCACATTACAATATACGTTACGAGAGGTGAATGAGTCTCCTGAACACCTGGGCCTGGGCCTGGACGGCTACTGCCCTGCATGTTTTTGATGTTACCCTGCTCGAACACACCTGATTCAAATGATCAGCTCATCATCAAGCTCTGCTGAGGTCTGATAAGGAGCCACTCATTTGAACTGTAGCTCTTCAGGACCGGAGTTGGTGAGTCCTGAGTTAGATAGTAATCACAGATGAGAATGTATCTAAAAAGGATAAAACAGGCCTAATAAAGACTTTCAAGAGAGTTTGTGTGAAAGTCACCTTTTAACACGGTCACCAATGAAACTGAAACACTGGCTTTGTAACTCCTTTGCTGCTTACTTCCGGAGCAACTCTGGCCCACCCGTTCATGTTCATTGCTCCCTGCTGCTGTCTTATGATGGCGTTCCCCCTGCTCACAGATGTCGGGTGGATGTTTGGGTACATTGCGGCTTCAGATGAAAAATACAATTACTCCTCCACTAAAAAGATGCGTAACTCACATGAGAATCATGTGTGAATCCGACCAAATTAAACTAGTACCCACAGTAGATGAGGTCATGGGTAGTTAATGGGGGTCATGGGTAATTAGAGGAGAGCATGCATACTTAATCAGAAAGATGGTTTAACAGACATGATCACGTCAACTTAAGTTTTCACAGTAAGTCACAATAAGTCCTGACCTCAAACCTGTGGCCTTTCACTCCCCATCTTATGTGTGCCCCCTCTCTGTACTCACAGCTACAGTTTCGTCCATCAGGGTTAAGGGTGTAGTGAGAGGCGCAGCGGCACTCGGCTCCAGCAGGTGTGGCTAAGCAGAGGTGGGCGCAGTTTCCGTTGTTGTAGGAGCACTCGTTGGTGCCATCCTGACGGGATGAGTGGAAGACTAGGATGTCCAGCATCAACTCCAGCTGGCCCTGACAACCCAATAATGATACAGCAATAACTCCATATTTTCATAGAAGAAGAAACAATGGTACAAACCAAAGACTGAGAAACAAATCAAACTGGTTCCACACCTGCAGCACCACTGTGCGGTTGAGTCCGCTGCGCTTGTCAGCTCGTTCAATGCTGCGCAGGTTAAAGTCTGTCCAATAGATAAAGTCCCTGTATTGGGTCAGACCAAAGGGGTGGGGAAGGTCATCCACAATGATCTCACGCTGAAGACCTGAGGAAGACAAGATACCATATATTAGCCTGCTCCAAGCATGATGTCTGCACCAGTGTGATTGATCAGTTGGAGTAAACTTGTTCTTAAAATAATCATATTTCCCCCCATCCATTTTTTGGTGCAGTTAAATACTCTGGATTTGGGTTTCAACTGAAGAACATTGACATGCTTGGATTTCTCAAATAAATTATTACACAGTTTAAGTTTAAGAATCCATTCAGGCATGTCTGAAGCGGGGAAGTGTGGTGCATCACCCATCACCCAGGTCTTGAGTGGCACAGGACGCGGGCTAGAGAGAGAGAGTCAGGAAGCAAGAAGCCCCCCCTTTCCAACCCCTTTGGCTTTACAAAATAACTGGTTTGGGACAGGTGCAGTGGTCGCTTTGAGAACTCAAATGAGTAAGTGAATAGCTTCCTCAAAGACACCTTCAGTGATCCAGTGAGGGGGCAAGACTTTGGTGCCAATCCTTGGATTCCCCGGCGGTTTGGAACACAACGGTGCACTAACGCAGCTCATTACACAAGATCATGAGAACAGAGGTGATCTGTGTTGTGGTTGGACCTGGCCAACGCTTATGGATATCACACAAGCTGGTTGAACTTGAACTGCACCGCCGCCATGTTCCGAGTAAGATAAAGGATCTGATCCTGGATTATTACAATAATTTAAAGTTGAAGATCACTTCTGTCAGGCTCTGGACTTGTTGGGCCTAACTTTTAAGGCCCGATTACAGCTCGACGACAGACACCAATAAGAGCCAAGTCACCATCACTACAACTTCAGTCCAAGGGTGCAGATGGATCTTACAATGTCTTGAGAAACTCATCACCTGGGCCAGGATGAGTTTTAAACCCACCCTAAAAGTCGCTGAGGCTTATTAGAACATCTCCCCAGCAGCAGCCCAAAGGCTCTGGCAAATGACCATTATTGGTGGCGACATGACCAGGTGCTAAAGGCATTTGCTGAGAGTTTAGCATAAGCCAATAACACCGACAAACAACACCATGCATCAAAGCAGTCACCTAAATCAATGCTAGAGAAAAACCCCAGACTCAGGCAAAACCAATGAAAACCCTACTCCACACAGCCTGGGAGCTGCAGGCTGTCCTAGGAAAACAGCTGACATTCCTACAGCACATTGTGACAACTTCACTCCATCCAGATATGATCATCACCTCAGAGGCCCAAACACATCTGATCATACTGGAAATGACAGTGCCTTGGGAAGAGCACTTTGAGGAAGCTAGTGGAGGAGTACAGGGGCAGAGGCTGGAAAACATTCTACAAACCCATAGAAGTTGGCTGTAGAGGATTTGTAGGACATTCTTTCTGCAAGGTCCTCACTCAGTGGGAGTCACAGGAGCAGCCAAGAAGAGGGCCGTTCAATCTGCCAGTGAAGCTGCAGAAAAAGCCACTAAGTGGCTTTGGTTGAAGAGGGTTGTTATGTGGGTAGCTGCTGGGATGCAAGTTGGGGCCTGACTGACCCTAGCTGGGTTGCCTGGGGTAGGGTGTATGTTCTGAGACCTGAAACACCTTATGGTCTTCAGTCACAAAATCAATGATACTTTCCCAGTGCACCCTGGACACGTTTTCTTGAACACAAGTAAGTAGTCATCTAATCAATACTCAAGTTAATATGAAAAGTATATCAATGACACAGTGAAATAATAACACCAGATTCTGATCCTCTGTCACGTACAGACAGGTCAGAATAAGATACTGTGGAGGACATGAGCCCACACAGACTATAGGCAGCTGTTGGCAAATCAAATCAAATCAGATTTATTTATATAGTGCCAAATCATAACAAATTTACATCAGGGCACTTTACATATAGAGCAGGTCTAGACCGAACTCTTTATAAAATTATTTAAAGAGACACAACAGATCCCCTGATGAGCAAGCACTTGGCGACAGTGGCAAGGAAAAACTTCCTTTAAGAGGCAGAAAGGCACGGGGGGCAGCCATCTGCCTCGACCGATTGGGTAGAGAGAGAGAGAGAAAGAGACACAGGGGGCAGGGGCGGGGGGGGTAGAGTAGGGAGAGAATGAGAGCAGAAGTAGGGGATATAGTTGTTAAAGATAGTCATTTGGGTGCAAAGAGAGGAGATTAGCATTGATGCACAGAGAGTATAATGATGGTGGGACAATGCTTTGTGACAAGATATTGGTGGGTGTTTCCAAACCTTGCATGTTGGTGCTTTCAATCATGCACGTGTCCAAGTCAGTCCAGTAAAGGCGATGGTCTAAGTAGTCAATGGTCAATCCGTTGGCTCGACCCACTTTATCCACTAGGGTCACGATGGTACTGCCATCCATGTATGCTCTGGCTATACGAGGTCGACCTCCCCACTCTGTCCAGTACATGTAGCTGCAGGGACAAGACACTGTTTTAAACAGGACTCGTCTTAATGTGCAGCCTTGGTTTTCCTTGATCTGTTTGACTGGATGATCTCAAGATAGAACCTGTTTCCACTTAAATTTGTTTTGTTAAGAAAACAACCTTGTTTTTCTGTGTGAGCGTCAGTGTGTGATTGTGACATGACATCAGACCCCCCAGGCAGCTGTACTGAGAGCTCGGGGCCATGACATCACCATCTGTGTTTACCACATTGGCACAGGTACACAACATTCATAAAACAGGCAGACACACACAGGCAGTTCAGGTGGTTTAATTGATGATGAAAAGTGATGATGCTAGCCATGTTTAACAGTATCATCACTCTCAGCTGGAGGTCATGGTGAAGAGAAGCAGGCCGTTGCATACCAATACAGTGACATGATAAACAAGCACCGAACTGCATGTGTCTGATTGTGAATCACTCGTCAGACTGCTGCTTTTTGCTGATGCACCTGTTACACATTTGTCCATGTGTCCTGACAACAGAACTCTCAATCTTACCCATTGGCTGGGTCCAGTGCCAGTGAGCGTGGATTGTCCAGAGAACGTGGGTTGTCAAGGTCCTTGCAGACCAGAACCTGCCGGTACTGGCCGTCCAGCCGAGCCACCTCAATGCGGTTTGTACCTGTGTCGGCCCAGTAGATGTTTCGACCCATCCAGTCAACTGCCATACCTTCTGGGTAGTCCAGTCCGAACTCTATGACATGTTCTAAGGAGCTGCCATTCATATATGCTCTGCTGATCGTCTGGGAAGCAGGAAGACAGAAATTGAGCAAAAAGCAGGCAGCAACACTAGCATTCAAATTGCATGCACTGACTCAGCCATGTAACCCAGCTCCTCCCATATATAGTGTCATGTTTCTGTTTTTCACTTTTCTGGCCCCGCCCACCTTGGCCTGGATGTCTGTCCAATAAATTCTCCTTTCAGAGATGTCAAAATCCAGAGCAGAGGCCTCCTTTACCCCCGTCAGAGGGATGGCTACATCGATGCTGTTGGTGCCCAAAGAGATACTCCTGATGTTATCCCTGAGGAGATGACATAGCTGCTGTTAATCTGTTCATCATCAAAGCCAGGACTATGGTTAATGTCCTGGCAGCAGATGACAGCAGTGGAGTCTACCTGTTGGTGAAGAGCAGAAAAGCCTCAGGGACCACACAGGTCTGCAGGTCTGACAGAAGCTCCATCCCAATGGGACAGGCACAGCTGACAGCCTGCCGCCGCCAGAAACACAGATGGCTACATCCACCATTCTCCACTGCACAACCATTCGTACCTGGACACATGTTCAAGACGAGAAAGTTCCAGCAATCAATCAACAGTGACCTCTTGCAGCATTTCACACCTTTGCCCATATCGACCCTGCTTACCGTATGTCTCTGTCACTTTGGTGGCTTTCAGTCCCATTAGGTCTGGCAGCTGGTCGATGATTATCTCCCGCACAGCTGTAGCTTTGTGGACCCTCTCGATACTGCGTCTCTGCCAGTCAGTCCAGTAGATATAATCACCCAGCAGAGTGAAGCCAAAGATATGGGGCAGCTTGTCCTCCAGCAGAGTCTGCCTGTTGCTGCCGTCCACATTGATCACCTAATCGAGAAACAGAAAATACATGGTTAGTGCCCTTGTGGTCAGAGTGGCAGTTGTGGAATATAACCATTCAGCTGGCACGCCCAGAGGTCAAAAACGTCCTGTAATGTAAACAAGTGACAAGATTAAATCTGTCCAAAAAATAACAAATCATCAAATGTTCTTCTATAGACCACTAGAGTCCAGCAGTGAGTCAGCCTCACAGACTTCCATGTTAAGCTATGCAACAGCAGAAATTAACGTTTTCAGTCTGGAACAAAAACTGTTCTGGCCTCTGGAGCTAATTTCCTCCTACGTGATGACTGAGGGGAGAATTTATAAAACATCAATTTTCTGTTTATTAAGGTTAAAGTGATGGAGAATGGAGGGTGTGGTCTCTTTGAGTGACAGATAGGTGAGTGCATAACTGACTCAAAATTTTTTTACCTGCCATTTCTGGACAAGATGGGAGTTGGCAGGGTATCAGGAACCAGCCAAGATGGCGATGACTGAGCAACTCACTCTGAGATTCCCAAAGCTGTAGTAATTTCTGGTGCTTTATTTCTAGAGATACTGGTTGCTCAAAAAGGTTATCTTTTAAAGTGTTGAACACGTCACCATTTTTCTCAGTAAATATGTTTCTAAAGATGCTACTGACATGAAATTTTTATCAGATGTCAGTAACAACCCATGCAACCCACACATGCAAAGAAATCAAACCTTAGATGTCCAGAAATTAAGTTATGTGTAATAAAATTGAATGACACAGGGAAAAAGTATTGAATACACTTAAATTTATTCAATACTTCGTACAAAAGCCTTTGCTTAACAGCTTCAAGATGCCGCCTGTATGTAGAAAGTAGTTTGCATGCATTGCTCTGGTGTGATTTCGGCCCATTCTTCCACACAAACAATCTTCAAATCTTAAAGGTTCCATGGGCCTCATCTATGAACTCTAATCTTTAGTTCTTTCCATAGATTTTCTATTTCTTTATTTTATTATTTTCTTTCTCTGTAACCAAGTGAAAGTTCCCTTGGCTGTGTGTTTGGGATCATTGTCTTGCTGAAATGTCCACCCTCGTTTCATCTTCATCATCTTGGTAGATGGCATTCGATTTTTATCAAGAATGTCTTGATACATTTTTCCATTCATCCTTCTTTCAAATACATGACATTTGCCAGTGCTGTATGCTGAAAAACAGCCCTACACCATGATGTCCATCTCCAGACTTCACTGTTGGGGTTATGTGTTGTGCCATTTGACCTCCAAACATGGTGTGTATTATGGCATCCAAAGAGTTCAATTTTTGTCTCATCTGACCAGAGTATATTCTCCCAGTATTTCACAGGCTTGTCTAAATGTTGCGCAGCAAATTTTAAACGAGCTTCAATGTGATTTTTCTTCATCAATAGAGTCTTGCATGGTAACCGTGCATACAGGCCTTGTTCAGGCCTTGACATGTTCAATACTTATTTTACCCACTGTGTACTATGTCAAACTACATTTACACAACTCGGTCTGATAATTACAGTTTAATGTGTTAAACCCAAAGAATCTGAACAGAGCTGACTACCAAGACACTGACATCAAGATTTTAACATCTTCAGAACCATGCAGCAGGCTGACATTTCCAGACTCAATGAGCTTATTAAGAAAACTGTCTTTGGACAGTGAGAAGAAATTCATGTACGTACACCACATAACATCACAATATACATTACACATCACAATACACACCTGCCTAGTTCAAGCCCAGCTACATATCAACATCTTGTATGACTTGGTACTGGTTGAAAAACGATTGTTATGGTATCAAATGCCCCTAGAAAGGGACAGAAATACACACACACACACACACACACACACACACATAAGGTCAGTGCTCTAATACAAAACTTACTTTACTGTTTGAATGCAATAAACCACACTGACTGTGGATTTCAAACTATTACAGTGATAGGAAAAAACTGCTCCAAGTCAGTGTGTTCCCTGTGATAAGTGAGCATTCATTTGAATATCCATTTGGGGGAGTCACCCATTTATTTTGAAGGGCCTCTGATCCCAGGGAGGTTTCTAACCCCACCACAAAAAACCCTTTTATTTATCACTGACACAATTAGATATGGCTGTCCCAGTGAAAGGTTGCCCTTTGCTCCTTGCTCGCTCCATCTCCCTCTCTTTTCAGGAACAACTGTGCACTGGGAGCATGGTTTTCTTACCCATTTTTTCATTTTGGGTGTGAGAAATCTCATTTCTGGATGGACACAGGAGGAAAGGGTACAAAAAGGCAAGAAAGGGAGCAAAGAAAAAAGTAACAAAGGTCTGATCAGACACGCAGGGAGAAGTCAGGCTGTCACAGGACAGTTCACATATGCAAACAAACACACACACACACACACACACAAAGTGAGAGAGGCATACAGGTATAAAACAGGAAAAGATCACCTTCATCACCACCTTCAGGCCTTAAAACCAACCAGGAACCTACCGAATCCCCTGACTGGAGTCCATCTGCTTCCACTCAGTCCCTGTCAACTCCAGACATCACCCAACCTCCAGCACCCATACTGTGACTGCAGGCTCCGAGAGGCTTTATTTATTCCATTTTACATGAGCTCAGTAATTAAGTCTTCAATTTATAAAGCCCTTGTTTCTGGCCCAGGAACCAAACCCACAACCTTCTTATTGTGGGGCTAAAGCGCCATCCACTATGCCGCTGTGCTGACCTTAACAACAGTAGTAAAATTCTGTAAACACTTAAATCATTATCAATTAAAACAATTACCTGCAGCACATGCACCACAGCAAAAGGCTTTAAATGAACATCAAGAAAAGAAGATGACCCAAGTACAAGTACTTGTAATTGAGTACTCACCGATTCATACTGAGTGCTTACGCTATTATACATAAAGTTACTTAGATTTTTTTTTATTTCTATTGTGCTAGTATTGGCTAAAAACCAATCAAGCCTTGCATATGTTTCAGCTACAAATGAAAAGAAGCTGCTCAATCCTTGCTGCCACATGAAAACTCCACACTGACACCTCTCTGTCTGCAAATCTTCCATCAAATTCATCATTATTATCATTATTTAATACAACCCAATTTAATCGTGTTCAGTATTAGGTAGGAAAAATATGATAGCATTGGTAAAACAGATTCAGCTTTAGAAAAGCCTTAGAAATAATAATGTTGGAACCAGGTCTGAGTTGGCTATCTAAATAATAATAATAATAATAATAATGATGATAATAATCTGAAGGCCAAATATTCTTCCTACCTTTATATTTTAGTTACATTTATTATGTTATCATATTGTTTTTCTAATATCATAATATTATTGCTTGTTGTTTCATTCACCATTTATCCGTTTCTGGGGCGTTCGGGGTGCTGGAGCCAATCCCAGCTCATGTTGGGTAAGGGCAGGGCACACCCTGGACAGTTTGCCATTCCATTGCAGGGTCATCATACAGAGACAGAAATGAACAAACACTCACGCTCACACCTACGGGAAATTTAGAGTCACCAATCAACCTCAACATGCATGTCTTGGATCAGTGGGAGGAAACTGGAGTACCCAGAGGAAGCCCACGCAAACAAGGGGAGAACATGCAAACTCGGCACAGAAAGGCCCCTGGTCCAGAAATCGAACCCCCAGCCTCCTTCATGTTGTTTCAATCCAATACAAAGTATTATACAGCAATGCTGTATTACAAAAAACACTGCCTGTGTGAAAATGCATGCTGATGTTTGATATTAGTGAATATCAGAACAAACATTTTTCAGGTTCAAGAAGGAGTTCAACCTCAAAATGAATATTGGTATGGTCTGTGTCTAAAAGCTGCTGTCCAATAAATAAATTCTGTGTTCTATATCATTTCAACTGGTAGCAGCATTATAAATTCAAACATCTCTACTCAGTGAGCCCATTGAACAGACAACTTACTTTGCTTTCTGCCTGTCAATGAAAGCTTCTATGTGGGCATTGGCCTGTCTTTGGCTGTGTGCTCTATTACTACCACTGCCCTTGTTAAAAGAGAGGCTCCACCATTTCAAAAAGCTGCCTCAAATTGTCTTTCATGGCCCTCACAGGGGATAAAATATCAGCGCAGCGTGCAGCCACTCACAGGCAAACATCCACACACAACCTCATTTCAGTCTGTTAGGTGACTGATCCATTCATCTACACAGCATCTGCCAGGTCACTCAGAGGCAGAGCAGACCTGTGCCTCAACACTGACTATCAGGGTTGTTTCAGGGAAAGCTTTTACAGAACTTACAGAAGTTTTTACATGTTGCAGATACAAAACTCAAACGATTCATTAACTGTGATTCAACCAACATTCTGGTCACTGATCAAACTGGTGTCTGTTTTATTTTAACTATATACGATTAATCAGTGTCTGTATCATGCTAACTCATGAGACACAACTATGAAGACAACCTTCTTTTACAGCTCTCATTCCATTTACCAACATTTCTATAATAATTCCAGCCTTTATTTTCAACTTCATTTATTGTGTTTGAATGTTTTAATCCTTGAATAAATCTGAACTGATTATGTTTGTGGTATGTGAGGTTGAACCTGCATATGCTTCTTCTGATGCTGCATTGCTAACCGCAGTTACATGCTATCAACAAGCTCATGTCTGCTGCTACTGATGATTCTGTCCTGGGGGATGGGGCACAGACAGAACGAGTGGACCGAAGGATTTGCACCCCCCCCACCACCACTAACACCACCACCACCACACTAAGCGCTGTTGCCAACAATATCTACAAAATTCTGCAACCATTTTATAAACATGTTTACACGTGAGACCTGTTGCCTTTAGCAAGAACAGAAATACAAAAGTGAAGCTCAGGTGCCTCAGATCTTTTCACCACAGGATCTTATTAAATGTCCTTTATCTGTGTCAGCTGGTATCAAGAACCAGGCAGCTACTAATACAGGGCCCAGAGCAGGGGGAATTCCACCATATACACTTCCCTCCTCCACACATATGCACGCAAGCGCACGCACCCACAAACAGACACACCAGTCACCATATGGCTCCAAAGTGTGATCGAATAGTACAACATACAGTCAATCTGCATAATCACAACAAAGCAGCCTCTTTGTGTACAAGTGTGTATGTGTGTATATGCATGTGCGCACACATGCGGAAACCCATATACACTCCTTTTCATAAGGAAAGGGCCTGTGGTAACTTCAGTGGGATTTTTCTCCACAGATGAGGGGATTGGGTGGGTGGTTACAGAGGGGGAGTCAGATTTCTTTCAAAAGACGTGAAAACAAAAAGGAGAAGAGAAGGAGAGAGAAAAAGTCTTCAGTCTACACCTGTTTGACAGGCATTCTACACACAAATACTCAGGTTGTATAACATTTAACATTAATGCACTGAGTAGAATGAGGAATTATAACTTACTGACACCCATGATAAAAATTATAGCAGACTGCACTGACAACATCATCATCTGAATCGATGATTTCAGACCAGTGGAAGATGAGGCATCAATGATGAGGATAATCTCCTGTCTAAATTTTCTCAATCTGGCCATGAGGCCTTCTTTGACCTTTAAAGGTCCTCTTCTTTTCTCTTTCTTTATTGTCATTGCACACAGATACAGATACAGTGATATTAGTTCAACTTCCATATAATGTGACCTCATCCAACAAGACATAAAAAAGAGCACAGTTACGAATGCTATTGCAGATGGTACAGTCTTACAAAGAGTACAAATAAATACGCACAGTAAAAAAATTAATAAATAAACAATAATAATTAGATATGCACAGTCGGGGGATAGCAAGGCGCTGGCCAGGGAAGATGGATATATTGTGTCGGGGAGATTAGTGCATGTTTGAGTTCAGAGTGGGTCCGCTTTTGTTTTGTGTTACAGTTTCTGTTACCATTTATCGCTTGGTGAACCTGACATATTGACTGATATTGAGTAGTTCTGCAGAGTCTGGTCTTTTTTCTGCTCCTTTACAAAAGATGATGAATTAGAAACTACAGTTGTTGGTGAATATGTGATTTATGACTACAGAGGACAAATCATGAAAAGTTGAAAAAAATTAAATAAATTGGTTTCATTAGATCTTCTATTAACTACCAAAATGTTTTACATCTCAGCTTCATCAGTTATCAGAACAATAAATAACTAATCAAATAAATTATTTTCCTTCAACCTACCTTAATAAATAACCACTAAATCATTACAGTGTAAATTCAAAGTAAACATTTCATTAATCAATCATTATGCCGAGCTCTGTTTTGTCCATGATCTCCGATCCAGACTGTTTACTTAATAGGGCCATACAATTAGTTAGAGGTAGATGTTAAAGGTCCATACAGTCTTAAGGTAGACTTCGATATGCAATTTGATTCCAATTCAGATCTAGGTTCTATATTAATACAGCCATATACAGCATAATACAGCATAATACAGCATAAAAGGTCTGCAGAAATGTTAACAGTCTGTAGTCAGAAACTGAGCTTTAAAGCCATCCACCAGGACAAGATTTTTGTAATGTCACAACAAAGTAGACACTGCCCTCAGCCACACCCTAAGATCAGACAAGAGACATAAATCTACTCTGGCAGAGCTGCTGCGGTAAGCGTGTTACATAATTTCCTGCCGCAGGTGGTTGTATGTTACCTTGTGTTGACTCTGCTATTCTTTTGCTATTCAACTGATTAATCAACAGTAAACTGTTATCAAACTAATGCTAGCCAAGAACTCCATCTCTTCCCCCTTCCTAAGCTTTAAAGACAATTCTGTAGCTCAGCTAATCGAACTAAGCAGTTAGAAATGGTCTGTAGTGCTCTCTCTCCACTCTCTCTTCCTCCTTCAACCCCTCCTCTCCTCTCCTGTACTGTCTGCCTCATGTCTAGCTATTCTTCTGCCTCCTTTTATGATAGCACCTGTTGTCGTGGATGCAGGAAGATGGTAGAAATGAAGGTGAAAATTAGCACGTTAGGGTTGCAGGTCGCAAGGTCGCACCTTAGCTAGCCCAGCCTATGCCAGTGTAGCTAGCTGCCCCCCTGTAGCCAGTGCAGGCTGACCTAGACCAGCTCCTACATCAGCCCCCCCGGCTCCTCTGTACCTCAGTCAGAGAGGTCACTTGCCGAGAATAGAAAAGAGTCTCTGTCTATGTTTAGGTCGATAGAATATGTGTCTGTCCCCCGACCAACTACATTTAGAAAAGTTACTAAACCCAAATTAAACAGAAGAGGAGCCAAAAACAAAAACTTAACTGAAATCAAAACAGCCACAAATTTGATTTCAAATAACACTGCAATTGAATGTGGACTGTTGAATAATCAATCACTATCAACAAAATCCCTCCTAGTCAATGATCTCATAAATGATCATTGGATTGATTTATTTTGTAGAACTGAAACTTGGCTGCAGCAGGATGAGTATGTTTGTCTTAATGAAGCTACACCCCCACTTATGCTAATTTTCATATCCCTTGTACCACAGGTCGAGGAGGGGGGGTGCCTGCAATATTTCAATCAAGCCTATTAATCAACCCAAGACCAAAATCTGGCTGTAGGTCTTTTGAAAGCCTCGCTCTTAGTCTTTCTCACTCAAATTGGAAAGGTGAAAGGTGAAATTAGTTACAAAATACCATCCACCTGGTCCATACTCAAAATTAGTACTCAGTAGTAGTACTTAATCGACAAGTTAACAATCTTCCCTCAAAACTCTCTTTTGACCAACCATTACCCCATTATATTTCAGTTTACTTTAATCGGCTGCACAGCATCGAGGAATAAATTCAGCGATAGATCTTAAGATACTGTGGGTGAATTTGAAGAGAACATTCGGTCATGGTTTCCAACAATGCCATATCTAAATTCAAATAAGGACTTCTCCCATACACAGGTTGATGACCTTGTGCACTATGGCCACACTGTGTTCAAATGATGATTGTGTTTGATGATGCCGCCCCTCTCAAAAAGAAAGTAATGAAACAGAGGAGGCTGGCTCCCTGGAATAATTCCCTAATTTGTGCCTTAAAACAGACATCAAGAACATTAGAAAGATGCTGGTGTTCCAGTAACCCAGAAGAGTCTCACAGAGCCTGGAAAGATAGCTTAAAAACGTATAAAAGAGCTCTCCATAGTGCTAGAAGTTCATATTACTCAGCACTAACAGAAGAAAATAAGAACAACCCCAGGTTTCTCTTCAGCACTGTAGCCAGGCTGACAGAGAGTCATAGCTCAGTTGAATCCCCTTAGCTCTCAGCAGTGATGATTTTATGGACTTTTTTAAAGATAAAATTCTCCCAATCAGAGAAAGAATTCATCAGCTCTTACCTACATTAGACAATAATCTTCTCCTGAATGCAGCAACTCTTGAATCAACTGCAACGCCTATTGTACATCTGGAATCAGTCTCTCCTCTGAATCAGTCAGAGCTAGCTCCTATAGTCTCATCATCCAGATCATCAGCCTGTCTATTACACCCAGAACCAATTAGCCTCTTTAAAGAGATTTTATACTTAATTCAGCCATTCATTCTAGATCTGATTAATTTGACCTTATTTTTGGGTTATGTACCTCAGACTCTTAAGATTGCATTCATTAAACCAAACCCCACCTTAAAAAGCTGAATCTTGATCGAGATGTTTTGGACAACTGTAGGGCCATATCAAACCTTCGATTCATTTCTAAAATCATTGAGAAAGCAGTAGCAAACCAATTACATGACCATCTGGATGGGAACGGTTTGCTTAAAGAGTTTCAGTCAGGATTTAGAGTGGGGATTTAGAGGTGGTTCCAATCCTATTTATCAGCTAGACATCAGTTTGTTCATGTTAACAATAGCATCTAGGCAACATTATGAGGAAACACTGCATCAACTTTTACTGTTATGCAGATGACACTCAGCTGTACTTATCAATTAAGCCAAATGAAGTCAGTCAGATAGTCAAACTACAGACTTGTCTTGAAGACACGAAAGTGTGGATAACCCATAATTTTTTACTCCTTAACTCTGACAAAACTGAAGCTATTGTAATTGGCCCTAAGCACCTCAGAGAAATGCTATCTATAATCAGTCTGGACAGCATTAGTTTGACTTCCAGCTCCACTGTAAGAAACCTTGGAGTAACTTTTGACCAGGACATTACCTTTGTCCCTCACATAAAGGTAGTCAGTAGGGCAGCTTTCTTCCACCTGAGAAACGTTAGGAAAATCAGAAACATTCTCTCTCAAGGTGGAGAAAAACTAGTCCATGCATTTGTAACTTCTAGGCTGGACCACTGTAACTCATTACTGTCTGGATGTCCAAACAAATCTCTGAAAGGTCTTCTGTTGATTCAGAACGCTGCTGCACGAATATTAACAGAAGCCAGGAAAAGAGATCACATTTCTCCATTGATAGCTGCTCTTCATTGGCTGCAGATAAAACACAGAGTAGAATTTAAAATCCTTCTGTTACTATGTAAAGCTCTTAATGGCCAAGCTCCATCATATCTCAGAGAGCTCATGGTTCCTTACTGTCCTAGTAGGCCACTCCGCTCTCTAGATGGAGGTTTACTTGTGGTTCCTAGAGTCTCCAAGAGTAAATCTGGAGGCAGATTTTTCAGTTATCAGGCTCCTCTTCTATGGAACCAACTTCTAGTATCGGTCTAGGGGGCGAACTCCTTAGCAATTTTCAAGACCAGGCTTTAATCTTTTATGTACGACAGAGCTTCTAGTTAAAAATTTAAAGTCCATCTACTCTTTAGTTATGCTGTTATAGGCCTAGGCTGTTGGTGGAAGGACTGACTTTCTCACACTCTCCCTCCTCCCCCATTGCATGCGCTGACAATAACCATGCTTCTTAGAAATCCCCATTTCTCCCAGTTCGAAGCATGTGTACTGCATTTACTAACCATGTTTTCCAGAAGTCTCTGTCTCTCCCAGTTCCTCTCCTCTCTCTCTCCTTGTCCTCATCCTGCAGGTGGTGACTCAGTGCCACCCCAAGTTCCTGCAATGGCTTCTACTCCCTTACCCTCATGAATTCTATACTACAGCATAATCTCCATTAACTCCATGCAGCATCATGTTGCTGCTTACAACTGTTTTGAATATCTCCCTCTCTTGCTCTCGCTCTCTCTCTCTCTCTCCCACTCTTCCCCATTCTCAAACCAACCGGTTGAGGCAGATGACTGCCCCCCTGAGCGGCAAAGGAAATAACAACCAACCCTGTTCTTGCCACCCTGTTCTCATAGACTGAGCTGAGGAGACCTCCAGCTCCTTTGCCGCCATTCTTAAATTAGACTGGGCTACAGCTCTGGACCAGACTTGTCTGCTGTGTGAAACCAGATCTTGCTGATTCATGAAAACCTCTTGGACCCATTACAACATTTTCTGAAGTACTTCTTCTGCAAACAAGTATGTGAGTGTTTTGCACTATGTTCTATCCTTAAACCAAACAAAAGTGTGTGGTTGTACCTCTATCTTGTCTGTTTTAGCATCTCCCCAGTAGAGTTTACCAGCTGTATAATCTATTGCCAGTCCATTGGGCCAGCCCAGAGAGTTGTTGAGCAGAACCATCCGTTCCGTCCCATCCAGATTAGCCCGTTCAATTTTCGGCAGCTGCCCCCAGTCAGTCCAGTACATGTAGCTAAGAGACAGGCAGAGACAAAGCTTACTCCCAGCTTCAGTGACAAAAAGCATCAATCATATGTAGTGCCTGATTGTTTGAGCTTCGCAAGCTGCATGGTTGGAAACAGTGTTCAAACAGCCCGTAGGCATCCCATTGCTCTATTTCAGGGTTTAAACCCCTCATACCATAGCGCTTACCCGTTAACAGGGTCCAAGACAATAGCTCTGGGTTCATCCAGGTTCTCAGAGATCAGAATTTTGCGAGAGGTTCCATTTAGCCTGGTGACCTGAAAAGCAAAGTACAGGATTCAGCATCAAAACAGCACAGCAGTTTCACTCACAGTTTCCTGTCACAAACAAATCCCTGGGGCCATTAATCAAACAATACAATGTCAGACAGGAATGGAGGCTCTTGGTCAAGCCGATACTGTTAATATTAGGTAAACTACCTCAATCCGATCAGTGCCAGTGTCAGTCCAGTATAGGTTTCTGGCCACCCAATCCACTGCAATACCATCTGGGTGGTTAATTTCTGTGGTAGCAATTATCATGGCATTGCTGCCATCAATGTGGGACCGCCGGATGGCTCGGACCTCATCATCTGTCCAATAAACATAACCCTCAACAGGATCATAGTCTATAGCAATGGCATGGCGAATATCATCCACCTGCACAAGCCAAGGAACATTGGTGAGAACACTAGGGAGGAACAACATGGTAGGGCCGACGAGGCTTGGTATTTGCATCTTTACCTGCAGGACAATGTCTGTGAAGTCTGGCAGGTCGAGGGAGATTCTTCGAAGGTCAGTCCGTCGAGCCAGCAGCAGAACCTGCTCTGCTCCTAATGCAACAGAAAAGTTTGGATAGAGAATGTTGATTCTGAAGTTCAGTTGGTCTCACTTTAACTTGTTTCATATTCTACTGTTTTAGCTTTAAATTTGTCTCTCTGTCTACTGTTTTAGTCTGAAACCCATCTATTCTATAGTTCTGGTTTCAAACTCATCGCTTCTTCTATTGTTTTAGGTTTAATCTCATCTCTGCTGCTATTTAAGTTTAAACTTGCAGGTTCTTTTAATCTTTTAGTTTTAAACTAATCACTTCTACTGTTTTAGTTTGAACGTGTCTTCTACTGTTTTAGTTTTAAATTGAGGACAAATGCAGACAAAAAAAGAGAGAGACAGGTTTAACATCTCAAGGTGTGTCAACTTCTTATGAGATTGATGCCTTTTTAGTCTCGCAGCTCAACATTTTATTATTTCAGTGCATATATGTGATCACCAGCCCTGCCTCCTAGTATGTTGATCTTTATTGAGTGAAATTACCTTTTGTGAGGCAGGGACGGCAATTCTAAACTGCACTGACTCTAGTGGAAAACAAAGGATAAACAAGATGTAGCATGATGGACAGGATAAGGGAAGCAGGTAGTGTTGGTAAGATAGATCATGTAGGTGTGACAGTGTGGCAGTAGTGCCACACTGTCAAAATACATGTTTTGATACATGTTTTGAAGAAGATCTGAAGTGGGAGCCCAGCTTCATTCTCTTATCCCTCTCACCCTTGCCTCCTTGCTCCTAACAGTCTGCAAACAAAGGGCTCTGCTGTCTTCAGGGAACCGCCACTGTGCTTGATTGGTGATTCAGATTTAACTGGAGCCAAATGTATCTCATGGGAGACAGTTAACAGTTTTTGTTCTTTTTTATACATATTTGAGAAAAAGAGATTACTCTGCCGTTTCTTATCCTGACTCAATAAGAATCTCCTTCCTCACTAACATTCAGGAGACAATACAGAACAAGCAACCATTACTCTTACTCTCCACTTGAAATGAAATGAATATCTTATTGCTTCCTCTGAGTCTGCCAGATAAAGATCCATTCATATTTTTCAGTCCTATAACAGAGTTGGTTTACCTCTCTGCTCTGCATTCATAGTTATGCCTGCTTAACTGAACCTCCTGCTTGCCTTTGTCTGCTCAACAAAAGTCAGTGAAATGTATTACTTCTGAGCAGAAGGACAGACATCTATAGATCTGTAGTCTCTCTCTTTTTCAATATCCCACAGATATTTGAACATTGATCCAGCCTGCAGGGGTCATCTCCCACCCACTTAAAATCGGATCACTTGCACCGATGTTAATGTTAATTTCAGGTGCTGAAAAGTCCACAATGTCTCTGATTTAGGCCAAGGGTGGCAGACTCAAATACACCGTGGGGCAAAATCAAAAACTGGGTCCAAGTCAAGGGCTGAACTGGTTCAGTATTTAGTAATTTAATGTGTATTTATTCATATGGCAACACAGGTAAAAAATTGGTTAAAAACAGTGTCATTAGCTTGTGTTTTAGCTGCAGGCCAGCAGCTAATGGTAAGATAGTTGAGTGACTTTTTTTTTTTTTTTTATGCTAGCGGAGTGAGTGAGTGGGCGTCCAAGAGTGAGGGAGTTCAGTCAGGGCTTGGTCAGGACAGACTGCGCTGCTCACTCAGAGCTGAGTCAGCATTTGAAAAGGAATATAGCATTGTGTGTAAGTATAGAGCCACATTTTGTGATAAAATATACGATGCAGTGCCTCTGAGGAAAGCAGAGTTTGAGAAATACGTCAGATGTGGCTGTATGTTGTGATAGAAAAATTAATTTTGGACCGTTTTTTACCCCTAGCCTGAACAATAGCAAAATACAAAGGACATTTTAAACTAGCATGGTTAGTTTTCCACCACTACGTAACTGTTGCTGCGTGCTTCAGAATTAGGGCAGACACCATAAAGGTCTACTGATTACCATTCTGCTTCTTCAGCCTTATGTTCTCACTACAGCTGTTTTGGTACTACTGAACTACATAACTGTTAAATGATTGGCTGTCTGTCTGTCTCTTATAGCGTACAGGGATATGGTAGGCTGTTTGAATGAGCCAGGCAGGGATCCCTGCACACGTGGGACTGTCAGATGATTGTACTGCAGGAGTTTTGAAAACATTACTTAATATATTATTATATTATATATTATTATTTCTGCATATATATGTTTATGAATACAAAAGGTTATTCTGTATCATTAATAATACATAACTAAATGTGGATGATGGTGCAAAATGCATGAAAATAATAATATTACTAATGAATAACCAATTTTATATAAAACAAATAATGCTTTCTTTACCACACCCAGAGTTGGTTATGTGTTGAATGATGATCACTTTCAGGTTTCAGTGCTATTCCAACTGTAAAACTGAACATGTGCTTGCTCTCAATATGTTATAATAGTTTGCTTATCACAAGTGTAACTGATATTTAATAGACTGTACTTGTATTTTACAGGTCTTCATTTCTGAGCTTGAGGACTGGACAGTCTGGATTTGTTTGTGGCTCTTCAGTAGTGGTAAGTACAGTTACGAAGTAATACATCCAAACTTACCCTTTAAGTATCCACAGATGTTCAAATCGAATACTCTATATGGGATGGTAATTTTTTTTTTTTGGTTGTGTTTCATTTCCAGTATTATGAATGTGGAAGTGTAAAGAGTGTGCTGCAGAGGAAACGACAAGGTATCAGTTATTGAAGCACTCTAGGTTAAAACATGGCCACTTTGGCCGCAAACACCCTTATCCATGCACATATTCAAATTACCCGTGCACATTTAAAACGTGGAACGCACTGCGAAGTCACCTGTGTAGATCACATTTTGATCAGACCTCTCAAAAATCAGTAGATTGCACAACATTCAACTGCCACCATTGTTCAAATAGCCACATTGCTTCGTTGAAAGAATTTTTAACTCATGTTAATAGCCATCTAAAATAACACGAAACTATATGTTGCATTTTTGAGAATTGTTCCTTTCAAACAAATATTTACGGAACATATCAAACTCACAAGAACAGAAAACATAGGACATATACACTGAATGATTTAAAAGCTGGAATTGTGAAAAATGCCACAGCAGATTCATTAAATTGTTCTTTTGGAGGAGCATGTCTGACAGATAGTAATGAGTCACTTGACAATGCTGAACTTGAAGATGATGCACTGATCCCAGAACCTGAGGATGTGCCCAAAGTTATAGAACAGAAATTGGCATCTTTCTTATTAAAGTTGGAGAATTGTTTCCATGTACCAGCCTCGGCTGTTGATGAGCTGTTAAATGAGTTGCATTATTTAGTTAATTCTGCCCTGGTGCCTGTAGCTAACAACATTCTTGCTGACTTCTTTAGGAACCGTAATTTGCAGGTTGACCAATTACTCATCAAAGAGTTAAAGTGCACACTTTCTTCATCTAACCCTTTGTCAAAAGCTTTGGGAAAGGAGGGGCCATTAGCCACTGCATTTAAGCGGAAGCAATATTATAGAAATCATTTTAATATTGTTGATCCAGTTGAGTTTATACTTGATGCAAAAGCTAATAGAGGTTTTCAGTATGTCCCTTTGCTAAAGGTTTTACAGCAGCTACTTAATCAAAAGGATGTACTTAGCAAAGTTATTGAAAAGAGAAGACTCCAACAGAGAGTGAGTGACCAGCAGCATTACAGATTCTTTGAAGATGGCCAGCACTTTAAGAATAATGTATTTCTGTCAGGAGAGGAACTAAGAATCTCTCTCTGTTTATACATAGATGATTTCGAAGTTTGTAACCCCCTCGGTACATCACGGAAAACACACAAACTGTGTGCTGTCTATTGGGTTTTGGGAAATTTGCCCCCTGGCAGCCATTCCTCTTTGGCCTCAATATACCTGGCTCTCCTATGTAAATCTGATGATGTAAAGATCTTTGGCTATCACTGAATATTTGAGCCACTACTCCAAGATCTTGTTACCCTAGAGCAACAGGGTGTTTTTGTCTCACAGTTGGGTACATTTGTGAAGGGGACACTTCAGAGTGTGGTAGCAGACAACCTTGCAGCACATGGAATAGCTGGGTTTGTGGAAAGTTTCTCTGGCCAGTATTTTTGTAGATTTTGCACGGCTCAGCAGGAAGAAACTCAAGTCAAATAAGTAAAATCAGGTGCATTTACCCTCAGAAACAAAGAACTTCAACACTTACATGTTAATACTGCACAGGCAAAAGGAGGTACTTTTTTTGGTGTGAAGAAAGCTTGTATTTTCACAGAGAGACTTGCCCACTTCTGTGTCACATCAGGGTATCCCCCTGATGTTGTCCATGATCTTTTTGAGGGCATAGTCCCTGTTGAGCTTGCACAGTGCTTGGGACTTCTCATTTCCAAGAAGTTGTTTTCACTTGTTGACCTTAATAATCACATTAAAAATTTTCAATACAGGTGGGGTGACAAAAAAAATCGCCCTCACTTGGTGCCACATACTTTTGCATGTCGCAAAACAATTGGTGGTAACGCACACGAGAATTGGTGTTTGTTAAGATTGTTACCATTTATGATTGGTCATTTGATCCCTGAAGATGTGCCAGCCTGGAAAGTGATTCTAGACTTAAAAGATATTGTTGAGCTGGTGGTTGCTCCTGTCAACTGTGATGAGTCTGTGGCATATTTAGAGTATAAAATCTCAGAGCACAGACAGCGATACCAGGAGGTATTTCCAGGTCACAGACTCCTACCAAAACATCACTTTCTGGAGCATTGCCCAGAAATGATAAAGCTGTTTGGCCCCATAGTAATGTTTTGGACAATGTGTTTTGAGGCCAAACACAGTTTTTTCAAACAGGTTGTCAGACACACAGAGTGTTTCAAGAACATCACACTGTCTTTGGCAAATAAGCACCAGCTGATGATTGGCCATCACATCTATACAGGGAGTTATGCAAGATCAGCCTTTGATGTGACACATGTCTCGTCAATTCCTGTAGATGTCATGAAAGAGGATGTGGCGCTTCATCTATGTCAAAAATACCCTGATCTCACAACAGTTACTCTAGCACAGAGTGTCTCTACCAATGGCATACAATATAGAAATGGAATGATTATTGTGCATGGATCAGTTGGTGGATTGCCTGAATTTGTGGAGATACTTCAAATGTGTATATTGGAAAACACATTGATCTTCATATGCAGAAAATTGGCATCATGGTACAGAGAGCACTACAGGGCTTTTGAGATACAAGCATCCTCAGCAACAGAGATTGTGTTGGCTGAATTAAGTGAACTAATTGACGACTATCCCCTGGTTGACTACAAGTGTGGAACCCGCCGAATGGTAACCCTTAAAAGATACATACACGTGTCTGGTAATTATTCTTGATTATTTTTGATGTTGACCGTGTTTATGGGAATACAGTTAAAATGATACACAAGATAACTCTTCAAAGACAGCTATTTTTACACAGGAACATGAGTGCCTTTTAATGTGTCAGAAGTAGAACAAGTATTTTTGTGGCTTCAGGAGGAGGTTATTTGAGCCAGAATAAACACTACAATGACACTACACTGCATCATAAAATAATGTTGATGACGACTTTGTAAATTTATATAAAATCAAGATTCATAATAAACAGTAAGCTAATTTAGAAGCAAGTGTCTGACTTTTGTGCGTCATTCTGAGGGATGCTTTCTTTACACTATCCCTATGCTTTTAATCTCCATGATAGTCATACTGATGATGAATGAATGCTGTCTGCTCAAACTTCTGTTACATATGGTTTTAATAATTTTTTTCTGCTTTTCTTCAGAATAACCTGTCAAGCAATATGGCTACATCGGCAGTGCTTCGCATCATCCTTGGACAAAATTACTCTTCCAAAATAAGCCTGCCTTCAGGAATACCTGATTCTGTTGAGGAAATAAAAAGTGAGATAAAGAGACAATGTGAGGTGTCAGGAGACTTCAAACTGCAATACAAGGACAGTGACTTTGATGAGTTCATAAACCTTAAGTCCACCTCAGACATTCAAAACAAAGCTACTCTCAAAGTGATTTACCTCCCAAGTGCTTCGTCTCTTACTAGCCCTTGCCTGTCTTCAGTGGAACCCAGTTGGGATGACACTGCTTCCACTTCATCTGTGGACACTGACATTCTCTCATCTTCTAGCTCATCATCATCGTCCCTCAGATGTGAGCCATGGCCAGACGTCTTCCCTGTGCCTGAGTTCGGCTCTGATGTCGAGCTCCAACTCCAGCGTGCTAATACTGACTTTCAAAATAATGGTATCCTCTTCAGTCCAAGTCCAAGAATGAAGTCAGACATTCTTGAAAGTTTGGCATCCCAGATAATCAAATATAAAGCTTATCCGTACAATGCTGAATTTGATGCAGTAGCTGAAGCACTCGTGAAGAAACACCCATGTTTAAAGGAGCAAGGTTCTGTTTCTGGCTTTTATGGGTGGAAAATAAGCTTGGAATATAAAATGGCAAACTACCGCACAAAACTGCGCAATATTGGATGTTCTGAGCTGAATGTGAATTCCTTCAAGCGTAAACAAGGTGATCCACGCACATCTCCAAATCAAGTGAAGAAAGCTAGAAGAGCAGAGGTGAACTATTGTCCAGATTATCCAACAGGACAATCCCAAGAGAGCTTTGAGGAAGAGAGACTGGCATTATTGTCCGAAGTGAGAAAGAGCAACAACCAACAGGTGGTTAAGGAGAAAATGGAAAAAACATTTGCTTATAGGCGGCATGAAGTGATTGAAGAAAAGCCTTTCATTGCTGAATTCAAAAGAAGGTGGCCAGCTCTTTTCTCTGAACATGAGGTCAGTCATAACTAAGTTTTTTACATTATAGGGGGTGAAGGGATGACATTAAAAGGAATCTTCACTAGGGCTGCAACAACAGATTATTTTCATCAATTTGATTATAAAAAATTATGTCTTCAAATGTCTGTGTATTCGCAACACAGACACTCAGAGTAAGAGGGAAACTGGACAATTTTGGCATTTTTTTGTCTGCAAAAAAATCTCAAGATTATTTGCTGCTCTAATCTTCACCCAAAGATGAAAATTAGAATTATGAATTTAAAAGAAAATCATTGTGTCAAATTTGTTGTACTGCAAGCATGTGGTGGTCATTGGAACTGGGCAACAGAATCATATCTGTGAAAATTATAACTTTTGAGATATTTTGAGAAATAACTAAGGGATATCCTTGTTGTAGTTCTATATTGCATTATTAAAATGATTCACACAGTACCTGATCATGTGACAACATTTTAATCTTAGGAAGTCACAACAACATTTTGTTGGTCCGGTAATTTGATTGTTTTCTTTGACCTGTATTGTGTTGATGTTTTTATACTTTCTTAAATGTCTGTAGGTAGAAGCAGAGTTTACTCGCATCACCACTGTACCACTGAGATCGAAATTCATGCAACAGCTGGATCATCATTCTACACGGCTGATGACAATCTTCAAAAGTAAAGTGTAAAGAGTAAAGTAAAGAGTAGCAGGGTGGAAAGTAAGGACTATCATGACAGACTTGGATAAGGTACTTTTTATTTTATATATTTTTTATGATGAAGATTAACCAGCTGGCTACTGTAGGGCTGAAAATTAGTAGTCTGACCAGTTTGGCTGAACAGTGATGATCTGTAGTGGTAATTGCTGCACAATGCAATGCCAATATAACCTCTCTTACACACTTCCCTTGTTCTCTGCTGCAGAATGATGCTGTTGAAACAAGAAGAGCCTGTGTACTGAAAGCACTAATGGTTTACCTCAATGAAGACCCTGACAATCTCATAAGAGAGTACATGGTGAGTATTTTGGCCTTTGATTTCTACTGTACTTTCTCTCTAGAAACTGAAAATGTGATTGTTATTTTAGTAGTTTTTGACAAGGCTATCACACAGAAGAATAAGATACCATGCAGGCTTAGGGTACACATACAAAACTTCTTAGTTGGCAGTTCCTTAGTGCCTTGGATCCAAACATGATATATATGGACAACAAGAAAAAGCATCAGATTGCCTGAAGGCTGGATAGATAATAAATGGTGTGTATGTTGTAACTGAAGGTGTATTTGTTTTGTGTTTGAGGATGTTGAAGACAACCAGGAGGCTATGGACCAGACAGTCCTGGGAATCTTTGCCATAAAGATGGAAGATGCAGAGTCTACAGATGGCCTGGCAGATGTTAGGATGATCATTGAAGGTGTGGAAGTGCTCCATGACCTTGATAACATTGCAAATGCAGTCGCCATTTTGTTTGGCCTCATGTACTCACTGGACCTGAGCTATCCAAAAAACCTGAAGTACACATTTGAGGTTCTGCAAAAACTTGTGATGGAACTAGATGGCAAGAAACTCTCAACAAAGGCCCAAGTGCTAAAAAACAAACTACTTGAAGGAACATTTTAGACAAGTGTAGTGCTCCTAAGCAGCACAGATGAAGCTTGGAGGACAAACTCCATCTCAGACCATCTGACATAAAACTGATTTTTGGATCTGCATGTTGAACTGTGACCAGTGAAGAGTGGATCAGATGCACTGAATGTTAAGTTGTTAAGTTAAGAAAATGTTTACAAATAGAAGAGACAGTAACAAAATTGAAAAACACAAACAAGAAGTTTGAATTCATGTCAGTTGCAGAAGTGGACATCAACAATGTGAAATGGAGAGTGATAGGTGAATATTGTAGCAAGGAGGATGAGAGAAACAAATGGAAATCGTGTTTATGGTGCTGTGATCAAATGTTGACCAAGTTCGCGTTCATAGGATTTGGTACTGTCTGTTGAAAATGTATGTTGGACTACTTTTTTTTTCCTTTTTTTCCCTTTGTGGTTTAATTTTAGAAAACACTGCACTGATTTGTTTTTTTTAACCCCTACAATGCTGAAGTGGCAGGGAGGAAAAAAATATTTTTGAAGTATTTTTACTTGACATTTGTTCACCCTATTCATGTAGATGGTTCATCTTTAAAAAATCAGTATCTAATGTTTCATCGTACAGTGTTCAGTAATTGTGAGGGGAAAAAAGCCATGTTTATTCACCCTGCTTCTTAAAGAATATAGCTTTAAGGTTTGGTTTGGTTTTGTAGGTCCTGGAAGAGATTTTTGTTTTCATTGGGCATTTTATACAAATTTAACTGTAAACAAAACAGAGTACTTTATAGCATAAAAAACATTTTAATATAAACATTTTTATTTAGAAATGGGGAAATAAAAATAAGCTATACATGTTGAAAAATGGTTTGTTTGATATGCAGGAGCATTTTTAAGGTATAACTCTCGCAAATTCAAAGTTTGTGGTTTTAAATTTGTTTGTTTGTGCTTGTTGGCAATAAATACAATTTTTCTACAGAACTAATGTATTGTAATTTGAATTTACTTAACTACATTGTGTGGAAATTGTTGACATAACTAGGTTTAGTAAGTCCAACGCTATTCACTAACTTGATAACAATGAAAACTGTTTAAGTACGGATTATTCAAGTTAGTTAAATTGGAACTACCAGGGGTTGTTCAATTAGTGTTACTCAATGCAGCTGAGTTACATTTACATTAGTGAGTTAGGTCAGTGTTATGAATACCTGTTTAGTTAGCTGAACATTGCCTGATCAATTAAGGCTAACTTGACCAGAGAATATTGAAATTACTTAATAGAGTCTTGTTTGTTTCACATAAGGTTATTATTTTCTCTGTAATAGTAGTATTAAATTAGTTTGAACACAACGCAGTTTTGTGGAAATTGTTGACATAACTATATTAAGTACATTGAACAAATACTTTTTTTGAGTGTAGCTGCAGGCCTAGACCAGACTCTCTACATTGGCATACATCATCCACCTGTACTGAGTACAGTAACTGGATTAAATTGACGGCATCCTGCAGATTACAATTCTTTTTTACTGGAGAGACCTCATAATCTGAGGATGCATTTAAATTTGCTTTTACTGATAATAACCATGCCCAAATGGCACAGTGCAATATAACCAGGAAAATCATATTGCGAGGGAATGCAAAGATCAATCCAAAAAAATGTTCTCCACTTGACCCCTAAGGGTATCTGCACCTTTTGCTTGGCCATTTTTGCTGAGAGGGTGAAACTTTTGCCTCAGGTGTGACAGCAGACAGCTCGTTGAGCAGGATGAGAGCTCACACTTGAGGGCCTCGATTGTCGTTGCAGCGCATTTGCATTGCATAATGGGATATGGGATTTGCAGTTTCAGTTGTGAGATGCATGCACACACACACAGCGACCAGCACAATAACAAATGCCTTTAATTTAACAAGCCAGACAAAACAAATTAGAAGCATGGGCACAAAGACATACATGCACACACAAACACATAAACTAAGCACACACACACATAGCAGGCTGACACAACAGAGCATTGTTTTTTTGTCAATAGTGAGAGGCTAATTGATTGGTTGGCATGTTTCATTCAAATTTAAAACATTCACATACACAGACAGACAGATACTAAGACCTTGTGTTTTAGAAGAATAAGGTTCTGTTGTTTAAGGGTTGTGGGAATCAGCATGGCAGCTGGTCAGTATGTATCCTACTCTCCCAGCACCTGGCAAGGTTACTTTGTCATCAGGAAAACACTCTGAACTACATCACCAATCACACCCAAAGACAATATGATGGAGCTCAGTGACAGGAACACTTTGTCCACTACTTTGTTCTGTGCTAGTTCCGATGAAATGTGTTAGTGTGAGTGGACAGTGCAACAGCCAACAATTACTCTGCGCTCAATCTGACTGAGTGTAGATTGGACTATGCCTGTAGTCAGTCGGATTGTAGTCCATGTGACTGTGGTCCCTAGAGCACTAAAGAGAAGCCTCAGGGCAGTGATGTAAAAGTACACGGTTTTTGGTTCTTAAAACCACAAATGTCTTCTTATAGATATAAATCCTTCAGGCACTGGAAAAGTAAAAAATATGGACCTTTAATATAAATTCTGATGTAATTAAATCCCTCTTAGCGCTGACTGTTTGCCTCACTTATTAAAAGCTGCCATTTTCTTTGTGTTCACCCAGTGGTAAATTGTATCCATACCTGGCTTGCATGTCTTTCCATCTGATTTAAGCTGGACACCAGTGGGGCAGGCACAGCTGAAGAAAGGCTGCACTGGAGAGAGGAGGCACAGATGACTGCAGCCACCATTATCTTCACTGCATGGAGTTTGGACTGCAGGCCCATAAATGCACACGCCAAGGACAAAGACAGAAGAATCGAATATGTGATTAGCTTCAAATAGATATTCTCTATTTGCTCCTGAGAATGTGAAAATTGTAAGTTTGTAATGCATTAAATATACTAATGAATGAAACACTGAGCTTACTATAAGGCTGTCGATAGGGCTCCAGGACCTGGATGTCCATGGGAGAGTAAATCCCACCGAGGATCTCTCTGGTTTTGTCACCGCTGTGTTTGTTGCAGGCGTGGATGGAGCGGGTCTGCCAGTCAGTCCAGTACAATGTTTCCTCAGATAGCGTCAGGGCAAAAGGATGAGTGAGGGTGCCCTCCACCACTGTCTCACTGCAGGGAAAAATAAAAGCTTCTTTAGAAAGAGGAGGGTCTGTATTTTGTCTGTCGGCCATGAAAGTGAACCTGAAAACAGTTCTAAAAAGGATTTGAACATAATTATTTTTCTAATGGATCCAAACAGACAAACGTACATGAAAGTGAGACACAGTTCAC
The DNA here is from genome assembly GCF_900963305.1 of Echeneis naucrates. Classification (NCBI taxonomy): domain Eukaryota; kingdom Metazoa; phylum Chordata; class Actinopteri; order Carangiformes; family Echeneidae; genus Echeneis; species Echeneis naucrates. Next base: position 20,396,939 of record NC_042526.1, on the reverse strand, counting down.
TGTCATGTTACATTTGAGGTCATGGCAGGTAGGAAAAAAAAAAAAAAAAACACATGTTATACTATCATGTTATAATATTCATTGCCATCTTGCTAGTGCCGACTCCAAGTATTGCATTTGCATTTGAAAGCTGTTGCTGTGAACCCACAACATGCAGTCAAAGGAGCTCTCAATGGAACTGAAACAGACCATCCTTGGGCTGAAAAAAAAAAGAAGAAATCCATCAGAGAGAATGTGGCCAAATTAAGAGTTTGGTACATTCTGAGAAAAAAAGAGCGCACTAGTGAGCTTGGGAACTCAAAAAGGCCTGGACGTCCACGGAAGACAACAGTCGTGGATGATCACAGGGTCCTTTCCATGGTGAAGACAAACCCCTTCACAACATCCACACAACTTAAGAACACTTTCCAGGAAATAGGTGTATCAGTATCTAAGTCTAACCATAAAGAAAACACTTGATGAGAGCAAATGAAGAGAGTTCACCACAAGGTGCAAACCATTTATCAGCATCAAAAATAGAAAGGCCAGATTAGACTTCGCCAAAAACATCTAAAGAAGACAGCCCAGTTCTGGAACAATCATCTTTGGAAAGATTAAACTAAGAACAACCTGTACCAGGGAGTCTCAACATGGCGGCTAGCTGAACACACATATCGACAGCTGCTCCGTGAAGCTAACGGCTCATCCTGCAATCTCTTTCCTGAATTCTTATAAAAATCCTTAAAGTGTCCTGCTGAATCTTTGTTTGGAGCCTATGTGCCTCTGATGGAGACCAGATCCCAGAAAAAGGAGTCAAACCAGCTTGTATACCCGACCAAAGTGGATCCTCGTTCCTTTGCCCACTCATCTATGCCAACACCGAGTGCAGCTAACATGGAAACTGATGGGGAAAAGGCGATCATGAGAGCTATAACCGGCATGAAAGAAGAGTTTAAGACAAACTTTACAGGTATTCTAACTGCCATACAAGACCTCAAAAGTAACTTCAACGAGTTCACCAGCAGACTAACAGAGGCTGAAAAACGTATTGGAGACACGGAGGACAACGTTTTCACTTTACAAAAACAAGTTGCTGAACTCCAGAAGCATGACCAGGAGAAGTGCAGCGTAACAACCTGCGCCTTGTCAACCTGCCGGAGGGAAGAGAGGGACGAGACGCGATGACTTTTTTGGAGAGATGGCTTCCTGAGACATTTGGATCTGGCTGCTTCCCTCGCCCACTCTTCATTGAGCGTGCTCATCGCCAAGGTCAACAACTCAACAGGGGCGCCAAGGTCGCAACACCCCCAGAGCACTAATAATGCTTGTCAACTAAAAATAAGGAGAGAGTGATCCGCGCAGCCAGGGCTAAAGGAAAAGTGATGTATAAAGATCAGGAGGTGAAATTCTTCCAAGATGTTGCCAGGAAGACACATATCAAAAGAAAACGCTTCGATGCAGTGAAGCAGCAACTTAAGGCTCGGAACATCCAGTACGGAATCCTGCACCCTGCCCGGCTCCGAGTGACACACACAGGTCAGTCCCAGATTTTCGACTCTCCTGAGGAAGCTGTGGCGTTTCTCCGAAGCCTCTCCAATGACTGACATGCTGTGTAACTTTGACCGATACAGTCCCCGAGTGACACCTACACCTAATGGAGACAATTTTTTCAACTAAAGGAAGAATATTGGCTACTTTTTATGTCTTTTTTTCCCTCTTCTTCTCCCTTATTTGAGACTGTATTTCCTGCATTTTTTTTTTTTTTCATGCCGTTAGCGGAATGGGTAAAGATGATACAGTGTTTAAGTATCGTTATTCTGCTCCTCTTTGTAGGATCAGTCCAGCGTTATGTTGTTTTCGTATTGTTCGGGTATTGGGGAATGCTGTCATGTTCTGAAAGGAAGCAGGGGAGGGATTTCTCATCTTTCAGTGGAATTCAATTTAATACTATCGAGCTACTAAAACTTTTATTGTCCTTACTTAAAATGCTCGTGGTTAGTTGACACTCAGCGCAAAACTGAATATCTCACAGATGAATTATGAATGGTGACTCAAATATAAAGATAACTATGTGGAACGTAAGAGGCTTAGAGAAATTATCTAAATTAAAACAAATCATGACGAGGCTTAAACATCTTAAATCAGCATTGATATTTTTACAAGAGTCTCGTTTAATGAATGCCTGGTGATTTGTTAAAGGTAAAGCGGCGCTGGCCCAAGTCTACTTTGCTTCATTTTCCACTAATCCAAGGGGAGTTATCACATTAATTCAGAAGTCTCTCCCTTTTCAAGTTACAAAAACACTATCAGACCCTGCTGGAAGATATCTGATCCTGCAGGGCTCACTTTTCAATGAAAATATTACACTGGTAAACCTATATGGACCTAATGATGATTGCCCTACATTTTTTGAACATTTTTTCCTATTAATAGGGGAATTACTTGTTGGTGGTGACTTTACCTGCACAATATCACCACACCTTGATCGCTCTTCTGGCACTGACTCAGCTCATATACAAACCAGGAAAACGCTGCAGTGTCTCATGAAGGAGTTAAATGTTTGTGACCCCCCCTGGAGGAGATTATTTCCTGATAAAAGAGAATACTCATGTTGTGCAAATGTATCCAAAGGCCACTCACGGATTGACTACTTCTTGGTGTCCAACAAACTTTCCAAGAATAACAGACTGTTCTTATGACTCCATTGTTATTTCAGACCACGGTCCAGCATCTCTTATTTATAGTGACCCAAAACTTGTACGGGGGGCTCAACTATGGCGACTCCATTCTAAATGGCGAAATGGGAACACAAATAGACTTCTATTTTTATAATAATAGAGGCTAGACCTCACCGTCCACGAGATGGGAGGCATTTAAAGCTTATATTCATAGTCAAATAATTAGCTACACTAGCTCAATCACCAATAAAACAAATTTAGAAATGCTTAATTTAGAGAAGTCAATCAAACAATTGGAAAGGGAGATAGACAAGACAGACCTTCACACACAAGAATTAGTTACTCTCAGGGCCAGATATAATGCACTTTCTGCCTCTAAAGCAGAAAATAGCTTAATTAGGGCTAAAATTTTACAAACAAGGGGAGAAAAGTGGAAGACTTTTAGCTTGGCAACTAAAAAAGCTGGATACAGAAAGCGCCATTAATACTATCCAATCACCAAAGGGTGATATAATTGTTGATCTTGTGATGATAAATTATACTTCTGCTGCATATTATAAGACCTTATGCCAATCAGAGCGAAAGGAAACTCTCAAGCAACAACTGCAGAAAGCTGCAGTAATGGCCTGGCAAAGCACAAATGAGGAAACCCAGCGTTTAGTGATATCCATGGGTTCCAGACTCCAGGTAGTCATTGCCTGCCAAGGATTCTCAACAAAGTATTAAAAATGAACATTTTATTTATGGTAGACTAATGTTAATTTATCCACTTACTTTTGAGCCCCTGAAATGAGGAGGATATTTTAGCCCTTGAATTAAACCTGAAAGTCTGCACTTCATTTGCATCTGAGTTGTGAAAACTTGTGGCTATACAAGTTGGGCCTTCAAAAAAACAAGAACATGCTCCAAAAAAGAATATCAACACAGAGGGTGTTGAGGAAGGAAACAACTAACGCAAAAACATAGTGATTCCGTATGTGTCTGAGAAACTCAAACATCAAATCCATGTATGTTTCAAACCAGGCAATACTCTTCGACAAAAACTGGTACACTCCAACGACAGGGTACCACACACTCACAAAAGCAACCTGGTATATGCAGTCCAGTGCAGTGAGGAATGCAAGAACCTATACATTTGTGAAAATTAACAACCCTGAAACAAACACATGGCTCAACACAGAAGGCCTACCTCCTCAGGTCCAGTTTCAGCTGTCTACTTAAACTTAAAGGGAAAGGCACACGCCTTATAGGACAGCAATGTTAAAATCCCGGACAGGGAGGACAGATGGTTTGAAAGAGGTTTGAAAGAATGTCTAAACAGGGGAGGGGGTCTACAACACCTGTCAACCATACCCAGGAGAATTAACAACTCAGCCTCAAAGAATGGCTGCCCAAAACTGACCTCATGTGACTCCAACGACCATAACGACTGTTGTCCACCAGTGGGCTCATATGACTCCTAACGACAGCCATTCACTGGAGGCCTCACATGACTAACAATGGTCAGTGAAACTCCACTAACGGGCTATTGTCACAAGGAGCTGTGTGAATACTCCCACAGAGGTTAAATACCTGGGTCCAGCTCCACTGTTATTCAGACTACCGAGGACTAGTCAGACTGATGCGTTCCAATCTGATGAAGCCTTGGGATAAGGAGGTTAAACATCTTTGACAAACCTAAGTCCAGTTGCGTTAGCAGAATGAATATGTCAGTATAAATAAATCTACAACCCCTACACATCTCAGCTTTCATCTTCCTCGTAGCATAGATAGGGTGGCTGTGATATTTCATTCCAGAAAAGAACCATAAACCATCTAAACCATCAACTTGTCTTTTAGACCTGATACCTACCAAACTATTTAAAGATGGTTTCACAAATTAACATGTAGTGTTAATAATCATGAGTTTATTTCTTGGCTATGTACCATAGCCTTTCAAAAATGCTGTTATTAAAATGGCCATGAAAAGACTTTACCTTGATCCAGATGTTTTGGCTAAGTACAGACCGATATGTAACCTGCCTTTCATTTCCAAAATTATTTAAAAAGCAGTTGCAAGACAATTATGTGAATATCTGCATAGGAATGAGTTGCTTGAAGAAGCAGAGAAACTGCATTGTTAGAAGTTACTAACAGCATTCTAATGTCTTCAGACAACTTCAACTTCCATAAGATAAAAAGACAAGCTAAGAATACTTTGTCACCATTAAAATATTGTGAAACAACTTTAAACAGTGAAAGGCAGTTAAACAGCTCTTTCCTATGGCAGGATAAAAATTGTCACAATACAATAAGGCATAGGGTTATTATGGCTTGCACCTTAGTCTTTGTGGGATGGGGGGTGTTGTGTCAGTCCTGTGTGGAATGGGGTGGGAGAGGGGTAATGCTTTATTTGAGTCAGTTTGTTCTTGTTTTGATTGTCCAATGTCTTTCTTTTTTTTCCAAAGGGAGGGGGCAGAACAGGAGATATCCAGGGTGAGTGGGGTCTTTGGTGATGTTTCTGGCTCTCTTTTGGAGTTGGCCAGATTAGATATCTCTGAAGGGGAGAAAGTGTGGTACCAATGACCTTTTCCGCCACCCTCAGCACCAACTGCAGGTCCTCCCTGTCCTCCATTGTACAGCTGGTGTACCGCACTGTGCAGCAGGTCAGGAAGCTCTCGATGGCTTCCATGTAGAAGTTGGTAAGCAGGCCAGAGGATTCTCCTGTGCGTATGGCTCAGTGAACGTCAGACCTGTGTGTGATTCAACATGGCAGCACACACCTGGATGCAACCAATCAAGCTCACCTTTAAACACCAATCTACATAGTCAAAATCCTCAAATCCTTAGTACTAAGGGGGAAAACATTTACTTCCTTCTTCCACCAACAATCCTCCACTGGCCGCTGAAAACCAAGCCCTTAAAACCTCCATTACATTGCTTACCGAGGGGATGACGAAAATCACAGTAGAGAATAAACAAATGAAAGAGGCTATCCTTGACATCCAGGCTTGGATCATGCGGGACAACCTGGTACTTTCCGGCATACGAGACCAGTCAGCGGAAGACCCTGAGATGTCCATCAAAGACATACTCAAGAAACAGCTGAATCTTCCGACTGAGAACGTGAAGAACATTGCCTTCCACCGGGTGCATCGCCTTGGAGGGCAGAGGCCGGACATGAATGACATTTCTTGATTCCTTGAAAGCTTAGTAAAATCTGGGATCAAAATGGTTCCCCTCACTCCAGACATGGCAAGTTCAAGGATTTGACCCTCAAAAAAAGAATCTGCTCCTCTCCCTCCTCAACTTTCTCAATCAGTCATGGCCCTCCCAGCTCAGCCCACACCACAGATGCCCATAGCTGTTATCTCTGACAGCGTCATTGCTGTTGTCTAGGACGCCAAGGGCCTCTGCGTTGCTAAGCCCCATATCAAGCAGGGGTCCAGGGATGGAGAGTTCTCCTCTAAAACAATAATTACTGTCAAACCACAGAGATTAGTTAAGTGGGGACTATTTAGACTGTCCAATCAGAAAAAAATCGAATCCATATTCCCTGCAAGAACGCACCATTCAGTTCTACTCCAGCTAATCTTAAACACGCAGTACTCAATGTCAGATCTTTAAATAACAAATCCTTCTTAATTAATAGTTTTATTTCTTCTTCCAATCTTGATTTTATGTTTTTAACCAAGACATGGCTCGACAAAAACACAGCTAATACAGTCCTAATTGAGTCTCGTCCACCTCACTTCAATTTTGTGTCTGAAACATGACAAAACAGAGGGGTGGGGGTGTTTGTGCCATATTCAACAGAGACAACATACTTAGCCACAAATTATCAGTTGGGCTTTTTCATCATTTGATTATTTGTCATGGAGCTAAAACAATCATCCATACTTTATATCACCCTCTACAAACCACCACAGAATTGTTTTATTGACGATTTTCCTGAACTACTCTCAGTCGTGTGCACAGATTTTGACTTTTTGGTCATTATGGGCGACTTGAATATGAATGTTGATGTAATGACTAAAGAACGGTCCTTGAAATGTTTAACTCAGCATGTGAATGAGCCCACCCACAGCAGAGGGCACACTGGATTTGCTCATTACCAAGGGTGTTTCTATCTCACATGTGAACGTCACCGATATTGCTTTATCTGATCATTTTTGTGTTTTCTTCGACTTATCTGTTACACCTAAACAGGGAGCTGGGTCTGCAGTTGTTCAAGACTCATAAATGACAGCACAGGGACACAGTTTATGGAAATGTTTAGGTCTGAAAATACCCCGCATTCTCATGTCGATGACCTGTTGAACTCTTTTACAAGTGTTTTAAATGTGTTTGATATCATTACTCCTGTCAAGTTTAAAATCGTTAAAAGTAGGCAAAAGGCACAATGGCGTAAAGAGGACTCTGTCAAGGCACAGAAAAAGGAATGCGGAGAGCTGAACGGAAATGGCGTAAGTCAAAGCACAATTTATAACTGTCACTGACAAAACAGTCATAGAGATCATCTGTAGTCTGAGTCCATCAACGTGCTGTCTTGATGAGTTACCCACTAGATTTCTATAGTCGGTGCTGACTTACCACAAATTGCTCAACTAGTCAACATCTCACTTAAGACTGGAACATTTCCAAAGACCTTAAAAACTGCTGTCATTAAGCCTCTTCTAAAGAAGAGCAGCCTTGGCGCCAAAGTACTGAACAACTATCATCCCATATTAAACCTACAATTCTTAGGCAAAGTCCTGGAAAAAGTTGTACATCAACAACTTACTGACTTTCTCCTGTTTAATAGTGTTTTTGATACTGTCCAATCAGGCTTTAGGCCCCACCACAGCACTGAGACAGCACTGATCAAGGTGTGATATCTGCCTGAACACAGACACAGGCAAAGTCTCAGTCTTAGTTCTGCTGGACCTGAGTGTTGCCTTTGACACAGTTTGACACAGAGGTTAGAAAATTCGGTGGGAATCTCTGGTACTGCTCTAAACTGGTTTAAGTCCCATCTCGAGGACAGGACGTACTTTGTTGAAATTGGCAACTGTCTCAGACGAAATGGCTATAACCTGTGGGGCTCCTCAGGGGTCAATTCTTTGACCCCTATTGTTTAATCTGTGCATTCTTCCATTAGGCCAGCTAATATGAAGTTATAATGTGTATTACCACAACTATGCAGATGAAACTCAGCTCTACATGTCACTGACAGCAGGTGAACATGGGCCTATAGATCCACTCTGCCATTGAATTGAACAGATCACTGTGTGGATGCAAAATAAATTTTCTCCAGTCAAACTCAGACAAAACGGAAGTCATTATTATCTGTAGCCCACAGAAACAAAGAAAAAGAGTTATCAGTCACCTCAAGACTCTCTCTCTAAAACCGAGCAATCAGGTTTGAAATCTAGGGGTAATTTTAGTCTCAGACCTGAATAACAGCCACATTAAATCAATTACACCAGCAGCTTTTACCATCTAAAAACATTGCCAGAATAATAGGAATAGTGTCTAAACCAGACTTGCAGATACTAGTCCATGTGTTTGTCCCCAGCAGGTTAGACCACATTATTCCAGTGCTCAGGTCTCTGAACTGGCTTCCTGTCGCTCAGAGAACAGACTTTAAAACAGCTCTGCTTGTCTACAAGTCTCTTCGTGGTCTTGCACCAAAGTACATCTCCGACATGCTAGAGCCATATGAACCATCTCAGGTTCTGAGAACCTCTGGGAGTGGTCTCTTGGTGGTACCCAGAGTCAGAACTAAACATGATGAGGCTGCATTCTAGTTTTATCCTGCTAAAGTATGGAACAGTCTTTCAAAAGATGTGAGACAGGCCTCAACTGACAATGTTAAAATCCAGGCTGAAAACTGTTTCTTTTGGTGTGCATATGACAGCTGAAAGTATCATTATTTTATCAATGATTATTTTATGTTTAATGTCATGATTTTGTCTGGCTTCTTGTATTATTTTTATTTTTTCTTTTTGTATATGTAAAGCACTTTGAATTACACATTGAATTGGGTACAAATTGTGCTCTATAAATAAACTTGCCTTGAACACTTCAAGCAAAAGGAGCTAAGAGGAACGGACTTCAGTGTGAACGATCAATTTCCTCAATTCCTGTCAGGAGAAAATTCATCGATGGAGGATTCCGCGCTGTCATCACTGTGGACAAACTATATGTCACCGGCCAGCTGTTCCAGGATTCGGAGATCACCCCTTGGCTCTATTAAAGCGCGTCTCTTCTCTCCATGTTTATATGTTTATATGATTCACAGCGCAACCAGTTACATTGGCCACGCACATGCACTCTCTCTCTTTATGCATTCACCCACTTATGACAATTCACACAGTAACAAATTACGGTTTGTCACTTGGAATGCGCACAGAATCGGCTCACGTGACAAATGGCAAAAGATTTTAACACACCTACACAGCTAGTTATAACACGAAACAAAGAGGTGTAATCATTCTAATAAACAAAAACATTAGGTTTACTTGTAAGAACACCAGAAGGTAGGTTTATAATAGTTAGCATATCCACACACAACACTGAGGTATGTATTGCCAAAATATATGGCCCCATTGTTGATGACCCCTCCTTCTTCCACTGGTTCTTCAAAGCACTTTCGGCCCACTCAGACACAGCCCTTATTGGAGGGGACTTCAACCTGGTATTAAACCCACAAGTGGACAGGATCAGTAGGGCAGTTTGTCACAGCAATTGCCAATCATCTGATATAATACAGCAGTATATGAATGATTATGGTCTTTGCAACGCTTGGCGGTCACGTCACCCCACGCTGAAGGAATCCACCTACTACTCACCAGTCCACCACTCTTACTCCCATTTAGACCATTTAAATTGTGAAGGATGCCTTTGACACCAAGATCCACCACATTGCGATCAGCGACCACGCACCAGTCACTCTGACACTCACACAAAAAAAAAAAAAAAAAACTAAAACACCACCTTCTAAAAAAATTGAGATTTAATACATCATTGCTTAAGGACTCCAACTTTATTAAATTCTTTAAGGAGGAATGGACAATATTTTGATAAATAAATGAGCAGCCTGATGTCTTAGCCAGTGTGCTATGGCAGACAGCCAAAGCAGTTATGCAAGGAAAAATTATATCCTTCATATCAGAAAAATCAGGAGAAAGTTCTTGAAACAGAATTAAACAAAAAAAATGAAAGCTTTGGAGATGGCTCACGCCACCTCCCAAGAGGAATATCTCTTAAAGGACAGTCATGAAAATTGGTGGAGACTCCTGCAAGCGTTTGCTTTGCAGAGAAGAAATCACACACTTTGCATTCTTGCTCCACCTGAACAGTAAGATGTATCCAAAGGAAAGTTAGTTTTCTCAACCATGTGTTCTGTGTTTGTGCATCTGCCTGCTTCAGTGTAGTGTCACAAAATCATCTACCTCTTGCACTCTTGATATCTGTCAAAACACAAGCAGCAACAGAAAAAGAACTTCAAACTGATGTAAAACCCTGTGTTAGAGGTTTACAAAACACACAGTGCAAACAAATTAATTTTTGTGTTTGTGCTGCAACCAATAAGAGCAAAGAGTTGCTGTTATGCAGCCACAGATGTCATCACAGACTATGAATGTCTGGACTACATTCCACTCGAATGTGATCAGTTTCATCCCAACAGCAGATTCAAGTTTTCTTCAGACTTTTTATTAAAAGAACACATTTAAGGGCCCATTCTTCACTGAATGTTTGCTCTGTCCTCATGGCCAAGCAATTAGTGTGTATATGTGTGTGTGTGAGAGAGAGAGACAGTGAGAGATCAGGAGAGCGTAGTTCTTTTCTGAAACACACTTTAGAATCACTTACAGGAATTTGTAGTTACATGAATGCATATTGACACAAGATCAAAATAGGTTCATATTTAGAAAATCAACACACTAGAAAATGTCTTTCATCAATCACCATTTTAGTCTTGCGTGTGTGTGTATGCTGTAAGAACAGGACTTCCTGCCAGGAGTGGTTAAGAAGAAAAACCAAACAGCAAATTTAACCAACTCCAGATTTCAAAGTTTGATTCAACTTTAATGTGTGTGTGTGTGCGCGCGCGCGTCAGGTACAATCAGTCTCTCATGTGATTTTACGTCCATCAGTGTCATGTCTGCATGTGTGCAGAGAATTTCCACTAAATGTTGACAAGTACTCAGTCCAACCATCTACCATCCTGACAAAGTGCTACAGGTAAGTTCATCCTGATTGTGACAGCTAATTGACGGTAGCTTGCAGTAGGTGTACTGACAAGGGGCAGTCTTACTCCTTCACTCAAGATTCATTTATTTCTGTGTTTATCAGTTGATTCTCATCCTCCATTTTAGATAGTGACACTTAGAATCACGTCTCTACACTCCTATACAAGTGTCTCATTCAGCGGCCTAGATGTCAGCTATTTGAATAGCCAAAGAAGCTGGGATTGATCCTGTATTTTTCAGATCTCAGAGTGAGCAGAAGTTGGTCAGAGGTGATTATAGTGACAAAATAAAGACATAGGGACATGGAAAATAATATATTTAGAACCTTTAATGCTTTGGTGAGCAAAACTCCTGATCAGATAAACTTTAAATCAGTTCTGGAATAAGACAAACACAATCATTCATCTTCACATTCATCTTCTCCCCTAACCAATGAGTAAAAAATTTTGTGTTGAGCTTTTCTTTTGTCGTGTTTAAAGTGTTTGGTGTTTGGGTTTTGTTTTATTTTATTGCATGTTCTCCCCATGTCTGTGTGGGTTTCCTTCAGATACTCCGATTTCCTCCCACTGTCCAAAGACATGCATGTCTAGGTTAATTGGTGACTCTAAATTGGCCATAGGTGTGAATGCGAGCAAGAGTGATTGTTTGTCTCTCTTTGTCTTTGTGTGATGGACTGATGACCTCTCCAAGGTGTACCCCGCCCCTTGCACAATGTTAGCTGGGATTGGCTCTAGCAGCCCTGCGACCCAGAAATGGAAAAAGTGGTAGAAGATGGATGGATGGATGATCTGGACTGAAGCTGATCAAAAAAGTAAAAAAAAAAAAAAAATGTAAAATAAATAAATCTGTAATATCCGCTTAACAGTTTTTATAAGGACACTTTGTCCATTAATGACTGGTAATAAATCTGTATAGTGTAATTTTGACCAACTGAAAATATTGAAAATAATTTATTCATTTATGTTTTACCGCACACCCATTTCTGGATTGGGGGGGGGGGGGGGGGGGGGGGGTGTGGTTAAATATGGCAACTTGTTGTCAGAAAATAATAGTTATGTCAGAGTTTTGAGAGCTGGGGGCAGTACGAGATCCTGGATATATGTAATGAGCTGAGATTGTGCTGAATCTTAATATATGGAGACATTGTGACAAACTGAAAACGACTAAAATTAACAATAGAGTAAGAAATGCCCTATCGTGGGTCTGAGAAAACATCTTTGAATCAACTCTGGCCACTGAGATTTGGACAAAGCTTTCATGCTATGTTGCAGTTGAACCAAGTGGGAAAAATCACCACAGAGACCTGAAGAGACAGGCTCCATGTCCTAAATATTAAATAATGTGCTGTGTGCAGATTTTTTCTTTTACGATGATCCACAGGGCAGATGCGATCTACTTCCTCATCTTTGTTTTCCAGGTTCATCTTTAGTGGAATTTCCACTATGCAGAGATGGCCTGCAAGCTATTGTGATATTATTTGGGTAATGATGGCAGTCTACTGCGACCCGTTTACTTCTCATCAGGTTACTGCTGTAGAAATGAAGCTTTGTGTGTTCTTCCTTAGCAGAAATGGAGAAGAAAACATAGAGGGAAGCTGGTTAGATGCAGAGAGAAAGATAAGATGGAAGAAAGAACAGAAGGAGCTGTAAGAGAGATGAACCAGGAATGTGTGTGTGAAGCTGTGTGTGTTTTGACTGGGGCCTCCATACCACAGTTGTGTTTGTGTTGGACAATGCTCCCTTGCTTCCCCTAACCCTCCTATTCTTACTTTCTGTCTCTGCAGACATTTCCGTCCTCCTCTCCTCCTTCTCTCTGTTCAAAAAAAGCGGATGGAAAACTAAGAGACTTCGCCTGTGATTTGGTTTTGTGTTGCAACAGAATGTAACTTCACCCATGAAAACAACTGATATGACACCCTGCTGATATTGAAATACTTGAGAAGTACTAACTAAAGGTGAGACACGCAGGTTATTTTGTGAAATGCGACTGTGTGAACTGCAGGTGAGTGGTGTATACCTAACAGGCATACAAAGGGAGGATTCTCTCTTTCCCATTTCCTGTCTGATAAACCGAAGCTTCACTGATGTAACTTTTAAATAAAACCACCTGCCATATGTGTGAAAAAAATTCACTGTGATGAACTGAAATTTGTGTCAGAAAGGCAAAGTGTCTCAACAAATGAAATGCATTTACCGTAATTTCTGGATTATACAGCGCACCTGAATATAAGCCGCACCCGCTAAATTTAAAGAGAAACAGCAAATTGAACAACAATAGTTGTTAAGAGTACATATATAGGCCGCAGGTGTTGGAAATATGGAAGGAAAGGGCATATGACAGGAAATATGTTACACAAAAAGATTTTGCCTTTTTGCCAGATCGATCGACTTTAACTTGAAAGCTGCATCATATGCATTGCTTCATGTGCTTTCCATGATAAGGGTGTGTGCATGAAGCACATAATAAATGATAAGCACAAAATAAATAAATGATTGATCTGAAGAATTCAGTGCGGGTGCGTTTAACTTAATTCGAACAGTTCCATTGGTCCACTGTTACCTGTTCAGTAATTTCATTGGTCTGATGTGACACTAAATGTACAGGCAGCATGAAGCCCGTTACCCATAAAAATCTATAAATTAGCCGCATCGTTGTTTAAGCCGCAGGGTTCAAAGCGTGTGAAAAAAGTAGTGGCTTATAGTCCAGATATTACAGTCTGACTGAGGCCTTCTGTGTGGACATGCATGTTGCATGTCCCCCCCGGGCTTGTGTGGGTTTTCTATGGGTGCTTCAGTTTCCTCCCACAGTCCAAAAACATGCATGTCTAAGTTGATTGGTGACTCTAAATTGCCTGTTGGTCTAAATGTGAGTGTTTGTGTCTGCCTGCTTCTATGTGTGGGCCCTGCGATGGACTGGTAACCTGTCCAGGGTGTGAGCTGGAATTGGCTGCAGCACCCCCCATGACCAGGAAATGGATAAGCGATAGAAGACGAATGAATGAATGCTTTGACAAACGAAAACAACATTAAAGGAAATAGCCTGGAGGACAACTCAAAAAAATTTAAGGTTCATACACTGGCTGACTTCTAACCTGTCAGTCAAGGCTCAATATGAGAGGAGGAGAAGGAGCCAGTATCACCACTTGCTTAAGATCTACTTGATTCATTTACACTAAAACACTTTTTTCTTAGCCTCTGCATCAGTCAGAGGAATAAAAAAAAAAACATCTGAAACTTAAAACCTTTGACTTTCATCAATTATAAACACACCCGAATTTGCTTGTTTTTAGTTTATTTTTTTATGCATGCAGGACTTACAGTGCTCCAGGAGCTCACCTGGTGGTTCAGATACCAAGAAAGTTTTGTCCTAGCTGCAGGGGTTTTGAATTTGACCAGTGACCCTTTGCTGCAGGTCATCTCCTTGCCTTTCCTGTCTCCCCTCTCACTGTAGCTGTCCAAATGAAATGAAAAAAAAAATCTGTTCCAATAGGGTGTGAGTTCCTGCCTCAATTGGGAGAGGTGGACAAAATCTATGTAAAGAGGATAAAGTTGAATTTGAGCCCAACTGGATTATTAGTGCAGTGTCAGCAATAAGGCAGTGGATAAACGTGACTGTTCTGGTGTCAGATCAGGTGTCAGAGCTCAGACATGAGTGCAAAGTTCAGAGTACTAGACTCACGATTGGCTTTTCTCAGCATGTGGATAAGTCCACTCACCGCTACAATCATATCCTTGACCTTGTTCTAACATATGGCGTTGAAATCGACAAGTTAACAATCTTGCCTCAACACTCTCTTTTGACCATTACCTCATTATATTTGAGTTTACTTTAATTGGCTGCACAGCATCGAGGAATAAATTCAGCTATAGAAGATGTTTATCTTAAGATGCTGTGGCTAAATTTAAGGAGAAAATTTGGCCATAATTTCAAAAATGCCATATCTAAATTCAAATGAGGATTTCTCCCATGCACAGGTTGATGTGTGTTCAAATCTTGATGATGCCGCCCCTCTCAAAAAGAAAGTAATCAAACAGAGGATGCTGGCTCCCTGGTATAATTCCCAAATTCGTGCCTTAAAGCAAATTAGAAAGATGCTGGTGTTCCAGTAACTCAGAAGAGTCTCACGGAGCCTGGAATGATAGCTTAAAGACATTTAAAAGAGCGCTCCGCAGTGCTGGAAGTTCATATTACTCAGCACTAATAGAAGAAAACAAGAACAACCCCAGGTTTCTCTTCTCTTCAGCACTGTAACCAGGCTGACAGAAATTCCAGTGATCCCCTTAACTCTCAGCTGTGCTGATTTCATGGACTTTTTTGAAGATAAAATTCTCACAATCAGAGAAAGAATTCATCAGCTCTTACATAAGACAATAATCTTCTACTGAATACCGCAACTCTTCAATTGACTGCAACGCCTATTGTACATCTGGAATCATTCTCTCCTCTGAATCTCTCAGAGCTAGCTTCTATCAAAATTCCAATTTCCAGTAGTCCACCATACAGGTTCATGAAATGAAACTGGTAGCAATGTATACCTCCATGTTAATGAGACTTAAATTTTGTATGGGACCTTAAATTGACTATAATCACCCACTACAATGGCTCTCGCGCACACACACACACACACACACAAACAAACATGCACGCACTCTCTCACTCTCTCTCACACACACACACACACACACAAGGTAATACCGTGCTGAGCCATCGAGGTTAGCTCTGTGAATGAAGCTGAGTTTAGCATCAGCCCAGTATAGCTTCTGTTCCACCAGGTCTATGGTCAGGCCATTAGGCCAGTAGATGTCTGCATTTACTATCACCTTCCTGTTGGAGATACACAGAGCAAAAAATGGTTGGAATTTTAATTCAATTTAATCCTATAACAACAGCTTTTAAAAATTTTACTGTAAACCTAGATACCAAGTTAAAAACCGTTGACAAAATACCTGTTGCTGCCATCCATGCCAGCTCGCTCTATTCTGGGCTCCTCTCCCCAGTCAGTCCAGTACATGTATCTGGATGGAAAAAATAAATAAATAAATAAATAAATTAGGCTGATCCATATGATCATTGACCTTTAATCAAAGATAATTTAAACAGATATGCAGATTTTCACTGGCGGTGAGTTTCACTGATTAATGTTAAACTTTGTGTTTGCATTTTGCATTTGCCTTGAATAAATACTAAATTGTTAAATTTAACTTTAAGTTTTTGGCAACTGCTAAAACAAAATAAATAATGCAACATGATGTAGCACTACATACATACTGTGTTGAGGGGTTGGACTGTGCAAAATATACTTCAAACCCCTTCCCCAAGTCACTACAACTTCCCACCCTCTTTGAAGAAAAGCACAAAGTATTTTGTTTATGATATTATGCAATTTATATGCACACTCATTTGTTGACAGAAGAGTGCAAGGATCTTTTATGTGTAATTCTGTATGTCTACTCTGCTCTCCTGCTCTTGTTGCATGCATGGCTTACACGTTTCAAGTCAAGTGCCAGCCCACAATAAACCTTCAAAGTCTGAATATCACCAAAAACATAATTGACAAACGCTAAATTAAGTCTCATCTTGGCAGCTTAGAAACTGATGTAACTTGTTAAGAATATAGTCATCTACTACAGGATTTCTCCATCCCTGGTCACAGACCGGTTCCAGGTGGCAAAAACATGTAGGAAACATTTAGGAAAATTCTCCTATACATTGCACTGCATTGTGTGTTCTAAATTACTTTCCTGGAAATGCTAAACTACAGTGAATCAAAATCAAATCTACTTATAATTATATCGCAATAAAATTATAAGAGAGTTATATTAAGGCACTTTACATGTTGAGCAAACTCTTTACATATCACAAGAAAAATTGTATAATTTAGAAGCATGTCTTACAGACATAAAGACCTGGATGACTTGCAATTTTTTACCTCTGAACTCACAAAAAACTGAAGTGATTGTACTTGGCCCCACACACTTTAGGAAATTATTATTTGATCACCTAACCACTCTGGGTGGCCTTACTCTGGCCTCCAGGAATTTTGGAGTCACTTTTGATTAGGACATTCTTCGTTCTTTGTCCTTCATATAAAACAAGTCTCTTGACCAGCCTGCTTTCACTGACACAATATTGCAAAGATCAGAAACGTGCTGTCTCAAGAGGATATATGAAAACTAGTATATGCACTACTTACCTCTACATTAGACTATTGTAATTCATTACTATCAGGTTGTCTCAACAATTCTATGCAAAGTCTTCAGCTGATTCAGAACGCTGCTGCACAAACATTAACTAGAAAAAGAAATTACATTTCTCCTTTGCTGGCTTCTCTTCATTGGCTCCCAGTAAAATTCTGAATAGAATTCAAAATCCTACTCCTAACATACACAGCTCTTAATTACCAACCTCCATCTTATGTATTATCTTATGTATTATGTATGAAAAAAATGTTTCCCTGATGGAGGGAGAAAAGACCAAGGGGAAGGGCGATTTCTTCCCCTTCTGAGTCTTTTATGATGTTAGTGGCTTTGTGGGCGCAGTGTTGGTTGTATATTTCCAGGAAGGATTGAATAGGGGCGCCTAGAATCATGCAGGCTACTTTCAGAATCCTGTTCAGCTGGCATTTTTCATATACTTCACAGCTGCCGAAGCAGGAAGTGATGCCGCACTTTAAGATGGATTCAGCTGTACCTCTGTTGAATATAATGAGATGATAGGTAGGAAGGCCAGTCTTTTTCAAATGCCGCAGGGGGTGAAGTCGCTTGTGGGCCTTCTTGACAGTGGCCATGGTGTTGGTGTTAAAGGTGGAACTCCAGAAATACAGCTGTGCCACCACTGGTAAGCAAGCTGTGATTTTCCTTGCCGGCTTTGTGAAATAAATCACCAACTCTTTTGTTTTGGTCACAAATTTGGTTAGCTACACCTTGATGTTATTTCCTCCTCATTCCTGTAAGCAAACTTATCATTATTGCTGATTAACCCCATCACTTCAGCAAACTTAATGACATGATTGTTTGTAAATCTGGCTGTGCAGTTGATAGTGAGCAGGCTGAACACCAGGGGGTTCAAGACACACCATTGAGGAGACCCTGTACTCACAGAGATGTCATCTGAGGTGAGCTTCTCCACTTTGACAAGAAGTTGCGGATCCAGCTGCAGGTGCAAGAATCCACCCCTAGGAGCTCTAGATTTTCCACCAGATGCTGTGAGATGATCATATTAAATGCTGAGGAAAAGTCAATGAATCGGAGCCTGGCCGAGGTGTTTTTCTCCTCTCAGTGGGACAAAGTTAGGCGGAGTCTTCTGTTGAACGGTTGGGTGTACATGCAAACTGCAGAAGATCCAAGTCTGTTGGGAGGCAGTCCTTGATGTGCTGTTGGATCAGCTTCTCAAAACATTTCATTATTATGGGTGTGAGAACCACAGGGTGGTGTGGGTTTAGTTTTTTGGGCACAGATATGATAACAGCACTCTTCAGGCAGGCGGATACAAGCCTTTGAGAAAGCAAGATGCTAAAGATGTCTGCAAATGATTGATGCTATCTGGAAGTGTGGGGTCACTTGTCTTTGGGGGACAGGTTAAAGTCCTGCCACAGATGCCGAAGTCTTTATTGTTTGTGAAGTGGCTATTGAGCTTTTGTCTATACAGTCTTTTGGCCTCCTTGATTTCCAAAGACACATTTTTTTTTCCCCACCAGGCTATATACTGCCTCATCACCAAACTTAAAAGTAGCATTGTGGTCCCTCAGCAGTGAATGGACCTCTCCAGTCATTTAGGGTTTCTGGTTAGCATGCTTTCTGATGACTTTTACAGCAGTCATGTCATGAATACATTTATACATGTAGCCAGTGACAGACTGCGTATTCCTGAAGATCAATGTAGCCCTCCTTGGTCGCTGCCTCTCTGAAAATGTCCCACTGTGTGTCCTCAAAACAATCTTGCAGTGCACGAATAGCCTCCTGTGGCCACATTCTTATTTCACAGGGTGCTGGTTTGTTTTGTTTCACATGAACAGCAACAATTACGACCGCTGACAGCTCACCCAGCAGGGAGAATGGCCAACAGTTCACTGTGGAACTAGATCACAAATTCCACACAAAAACAGCTAGCTCCGCTCCTCTCCACTTACCAGATGATGCAGCTCTGTCCGCTCTATGGAGAGCTGAACCCTCCAGCTGAGCTGCAGTGTCCGGGACACTTTGGCTTAACCAGGTTTTGGTAAAAACTATGGCACAGCAATCTCTCACGCTATGCTGGTAAACTGTCTAGAGTGTATGGTCCAGCTTCTTGTCAAGGGATCGGACATTTGCTGAGATGATTGTAGGAACTGCCATTTTGTGTGGGTTGGTGGTTAGCCTAGCATGCAGTCCTCCAAGCTTGCCTCACTTCCATGTCTTCCAGCCCTGCTTCAGTGGTCTCCTGGCCGATTCAGCCCTGAGCAGAGTCCTGGGCTGTTGCCCTCCGCCGCATAACAGCCCTAGTTGGCTCGGCACATTCAGCCCCTGTTCGTCCCAGGAAATCTCTTGGAATATTGTGTTTTCCAAAGAAACTGACGGTCGTACACCTATCTCTCCAACACAGGCATAGACTCAGACATACACAAGACACAAACACACTGTATAGTCACTTGGAGAGGCCACTACTGGCACCAGCTACACCATCATATTCCTAGCCAAAGCGAGTCATGACAAGCCCACTTCAAATGGAGACAGCAACATTAACACTGTAACAACTATAACTATAGTTATAACTGTAACAACTCACCCCAAAATCACTCAATATGCCCACACTACGCTCACCGTCACTTTACTTCCACCACTCGTAATAGCCTCTGGCAGTAAAGATCTTTACACAGACATTTGACCACATCTGTGTATTGTAGTTTTTCGATTATTTGTTATCTTTCAATTTATTAGCTCTTCCCCTTTCAAAGCTACAAACATAGCCATGCCACTGCTGGATTTCTATTAATTTTAAGGGTTTTTTTTTCTCCTCGGCTGCCCATTTTCAATGTTTATATCATTTTTAAACATAGATGTTCACACTAAAATACACTTCTAGTCTTGTTTTGTGGACATTAAGACCTAAACTTAACTAAACACCATTGTCGTGTTTAAATGCATTTTATTGTGGATGATTGTTTCGTAGATTTTTTTTTTTTTTTTGACCCATCCGCAGGCTCAACAGCCTAACATATTAGCACCAAAATAGATATGAAAGTTGTTGGAGTTTGGTCTTTCAGGTTTAATTCAAGCAATAACCATTCAGGAATAGCTACTACTTCTGTATAGCAGGTTTATCACCAGGGTTGTCCTGGTCCAACTTTACAATTTCTGACAAATGTTGAATTTGGTGATAGGTTCATTGAATTCCCAGCATGTAGTCTAAAAAAAATAATTAGGGAAATTCAAAGTGTCTTGAGCTGTGTAATTGTAATTTCAGTTCCTTACATTTGATCTCTTTGAGATGCCCCACTTCCCTTTTCCTCACAAGGATGTCAGATCATTTTGGGGTATTTTTAATTGTGATGTCTCTAACGTTTAACACCAACATACGAAACCCTGCAGGATACCTCCAGTGTGGACCACATCCCAGGGAGTCGGCATCGACACCTATAGCAGACGAAAGGGTGTGAACACACCTTTGGGTTGGGGGTCATTCCTCAAGTATACATGTTTGGCTTTCCCAATGCTTGGGGTCGTTCTTCATTTTTAACACTCATGTGATGATCAACCTTTTCTTTGCCAAGAAAATAAAAACTTGTTGGCTGGCAGAAATCTCTATTTCATTCTTCACCAGCATTTCCACAACAGCTGTTATCTCCTTCTTCAACTAGAGAATCAGCTCATGTCACCCACTTCAATGGATAAACAGAACAATGTTAGTTCTGATTTGGTGTATATCATGTGACTATCCCACTTCTCTAGACTCTCTGCTCTAACAGGTGTGAGGCACCTTATGACCCCAGGTCACAACACTAATGATGCATCCCACTGCATCTGGTAGAAGTCTCTTGAATATCCACGTTCCCCGGCTCCACCACCACACATGCTGCACTTATGCCACTCATGTAGTTTCCAGCTTTCATCACTGACTTACTGACAGGCACTCTAACTGTTTTGCCTTGCTCATTTAATACATAAGTTGTTCTTTTATCTTTTGTCATGGCTTTGAAGCAGTTGTGATGAGGTGGGGGCCTCTTCTAATTTTTATTTGTGGGTGTTTTATTGGTTTTGCACTTTTTTTTTTATTTTGCAGGTATTCCCAGTCCCATTCTTGGGTCCCAGCCCCATGGTTACTATCCTGTCCTCCTCCATTAGGTCTTACCAGTATCAATGGCCCACTGCTATGTAATGTTTTTAATCAAGTGATCCTTTTCAAAAGAAAAAAGGAAGCAAGAAAATGCTCCATATATGTGTGGTTGTGTCCACGTTTATACATTCCATGCATGTGAAAAGTCTCCTGACTCCAACTGACTTTTCCCACCTACACCAGCTACCTATATCTTGC
Organism: Echeneis naucrates; assembly: GCF_900963305.1. Classification (NCBI taxonomy): domain Eukaryota; kingdom Metazoa; phylum Chordata; class Actinopteri; order Carangiformes; family Echeneidae; genus Echeneis; species Echeneis naucrates. The sequence goes on along the minus strand of NC_042526.1, from coordinate 20,375,557 downwards.
CTACCCTGTGGCCACCAAGGTTAAGTTACAATGAGACCAATGGTCCTGCCAGCAAGTCCAAACACAGATACACCCTGTGGGTAATGCAATCTATATAAATGTTAGTTTAGTTCCTGGAGCTGTGTTCAATGTCAATACAGGAAATAGGTCACATTTGACTCAGTGAACCTGTTATAAGAAATGTGTCTCAATACTCAGAGGTCATGACGGGAGAGAGGTGTGCCCTAAACAAACACGGAAACAGATTCCGGCACAACCAGAGTTCATTGAGTGAACAGCATTTAAGGTAATTTAAGGTAGCTGGTAAACTCTGTATTCTGAATCTACCCAACTAATCTAATCTGTTCTCATCTTATTGTCAATGCACCCTGAACCCTGAAGGTTTTTATCTGAGGTCTACATATCCAGGATACAGGTCTTTGATTCTAAATCAGGTGTAAGTCTATATTAATTCAGTGCAAGTTTCAGAGGTTTCAGGTGAGCAATGCCCACCTGGACCCTCCCCTATCCTTAGAGGATTTAGTTTACCTGAAATCTGCCACATATGTATCCTCTCTGTTTCCTGGATAATGTTACCTCTCACAAGGGGGTTTACCTTGAGAGCATATGGACCGTTAAACCCTTAGGTCGTATAGACCATTAGCATCCACCTTTGGACCACATGGATTTTTAACCTTTTAGATTGTATGGACATTTAATATCTACCATTAAATTCTTACTGAACAATATAAAGACCCCTTTAGGCATCTCTCACATACAGTTTTGGTTTTAAAATATTTTTGCATCAGTTATACAATGTCCACCAGAAAAATATCTGATTGTTTTCTAAACACACATTCAAAACTACTGCAACTGGTGCAGCTGATAGTTAAACTTAAAAAAAAAAAAAAGTATCTGCTCTCACAGCGTGTCTGCATATTTGGTTACCGTTGAGCAGGGTTGAGAGCCACAGCTCTTGGCTGGTCAAGGTCCATCCAAAACAGGACCTTCCTGGAGGTTCCATCTAGGTTAGCCACCTCAATCCGATTGGTCTCAGAGTCTGTCCAGTATAGCTTCCTACCTAGCCAGTCGCAAGCCAGCCCATCAGGACTGTCCAGTCCTGATACCACCACTATCTGTCCAGTTCCCAGTGCCTCCTTGAGGGCTGCAATGACAGTACATGCACGGTGTGAAATGACAAGAAGAGGGTGATGGTATTCATACAGCTTCCAAAGCAACTTCACTCAGCAGGGGTGTAAACATATCTTACAGTTGGAGGACTGATTCCAGTGCGTCTGTTTGATGGCCTCTTCACTGACATCTGTCCAAAATATAAGGCCCTCCGCATAGAGAAAGTCCACTGCTGCTGCATCCTCTAGGTCACTGACAACGATGGCTGACTCACCCCGCAAGCCCTCTGCATCTACCAATCGTACATCACGCCGGTTGGCGAAAAGGAGGAGAGGCGAGCCTGAGAAAGAGGGGAAAGAAAGAAAGAAAGAAAACATGGGCAATGCAGCATTCTCACTGATCACTTCGTCAGTGTGATAAGTGTCAACAGTATGACGACTTAAGACTCCAGTCAGTTCAACGCCTGTGCATCCAGCAAGGTCTGATTTTGTATTTTTACCATTATTATTACCACAGCGTGACATCAATCTGTATTTGACATGTGAACACTGAAATAAAAAAAAAGACTTTCAACCACCACGCAAACAATGAATTACACTCAAATTCAGCATGAGGACATCCAGCTGAGACATGGACCTGGCACATGAACCATAGCATTAATGTGATAGTGACTGAGAGGTCAGCTGGCACTTTGGTCAGTATTTGGTGACATGAATCAAATTATATCAATAGAGTTCAAAGTTTGAAACAGTCAGTTGATTCCAACCTCAGTCTAAGAGCAGTTTCATGAGGATTAATTCGGCCCAATCAGTATCTCTATGCCCCTGCAGAGCCAGGCTCTTAGTACCACAAAAATTCTAGCAAAAGGAAAACCTGTTTCCACCAGACAGGAATGGAACCGGATATCCAACCACAAGTGGACTAAATTTAAAACTTAAAATATTATTGTCATCCCTGCAATAATCTACACAGAAGGGCTAAACGACTTTGCAGAATGTCTAAAAAGTGCATACTATTAAACAGTACCTTTTTTTCTTTCCAATACATAGAGGCAAAGCCAAAGATTTGTTGCTCTTGTGTTTCTGTAATAAGCAGTTAAATAAACATGTTATTTATTTCAACTCTTGCATCTTATTGTGACCTTTGACCTGTGATCTTTTAATTCTAAGACACCCAGCCTTTGGGAAAGGCTAAATGTAACGAATATGTTGTTGGCCATATTAAAATAATTCATGGCGTTTAGTTGAGAAAAAAAAAAAAAAAATCACATTTAGATTTTTTTTTTTTTTTTTTTTTTTTTAATCGTGCAGCCCTACTACACAGGCTACTGAAAGAAGACACTTTCATAAATAGAGTAGCATTCTGTGTGCGCAACGTGTTTCTGGTTGTACATGAATACATGAAAAAGATCAGCCTTTTTTTTTTTTTACTTGTACAGACTATGTGTGTGTGTGTTGGAAGCAGAAGCTGTGACAGCGGCAGCCTCTGGGGAAACTCTGTGGTTTGGGGCTGGCAGGGTGGCTGACCTGTTCTGCTGTGGTTTAGCACAGTGCTGCCTGCTGTAATGCCACAGCAGTCGTACTGCCCCCATCTGTGCCCACAGTGGTCTCACACATTACTTGCATTGGCTAATCGTTAATTTACCAACAAAAATAATTTTGTGACTGACGCCAGTGTGACTTTGACCTTTGAACATTTCTGTTTACAGTCTGAACAAATAGGCATTAATGACTGTAACTGAGTTTCTAAGGCAGCTGAACAGCTCTGCTTCATGACGCAATGAGGCTCAGAGTAACAGCTTTTTCCTGCCTGTCACGCATTAATCACCTTTTTCAAGGGATTACAATAATTTAAAACCCAATTGATACATGATGACTGTCACTGTTAGAAGGATGGAAATGTCTAAGTTTTGACTGACACAAACTGCTAAGTACGGAACCAAACCCAAGTTAATTCTTTTTGAACAATATTAAGATTTTTCATAAGTCTTTAGAAATGATGAATTTAGAAGCAAAAATATGAAGTGATTAAAGTCTCCACAACACCAGAATCAGCACAATCTTATGAAATTTTATATTTCACTCACAAAAACAAATAAATTATTTGCATGCTTGTTTAACTTCAGAAAAGCATATGGGTTTTTTTGTGCAGTGTGCTTTAAACTCTCTGTCTCTGTCCTGCTCTCCTGCCCCTGTCACAGGTATGCCTTACACATGTTTCAAGTCAAGTGACAACAACCCACAATAAACCTTCAAAGTCACCAAAAACAGCATGGAGGAATGTCAAACCCAAAATGACCAGATATCTGTAGCCCCACCTGTCACCAATGGTGACCAACTGTTTAGACGAGAAACAGCTCAAATAATTACACACCACAAACTACAAATGAAATCACTGCACCTGGTGTGTGTGTGTGTGCGCACGCATGCTTGTGTGCAATACATTACAAAAAAAAAAAAAACAACCTTCCCAGAGGAAACTGAGGAGGGAGACCTGGGCGGAGTAAGAGAAAGTGTGTGTACCGCAAAAGTTTCCGAAGTGCAGATCATGTACCACTGGACCCCTTTCTCTTTCTCTCTCTCTCACAAACACACACACACACTAAACGTCTCAGTTCATGTTTTATTTTCTGCGGAGAAGAAACCAACAGGCTTTAAATCTTATCGGAACAATGTGTGTGTGTGTGTGTGTGTGTGTGTCTGTGTGTGTGAGAGACAGTGAATGAGTGTGTGGTGCAAGGAAGATTTGCAAGGAGATTTTCCTCACACCTCCCTAGTTGGGACAAGAAAAATGTGTGAAGAGTGTGGGTTGCATAGCTGTGTAGCCTGTGTGTGTGTATGTCTTTCTATGCTTACGAAGACTTTTTGTCCAGTAGTCATGACTGCATGCAGCTTTTTGAGGACTGAGACTTGGCCTCAGGTTCACGCGAGACTTGAGACATGAGGCTTTGCCTTTCACTGCTGTGTCTTTCTGTTGCATTTGTTTTGGGATTTTTTTTTTATATTGCATCCTTTTGCATTTCTACATTTACATTACTTTTTTTTTTTTTTTAAATCACAGTGTGTTTGCAGTTGTGTCCGTTCCTGTATTTTCAGGCGTTTTTGAGCCTTTAATGTTTCTCAACCATAGCTGGTGATTTCGTATCAAAATGTGCAGGGCTGTTGCAGTCCAGAACTGAAGGAAAAGTCCATTTTGTGTGTCTCTTGTCCACCTCTCCTCCCTTCATCTTTTGTCTCCTTCTTTTCTTTTCTTTTCACTGAAAGTCTTTTTCAGTGTTCCATTCAGACTTGTCTGAAATCTAAACAACAGACCTCCTCCAGTTTCACACCAGAGCAACACAAACAGGAAAAGATATCAATCTCTTCCTTGCATTCCTCCCCAGCTCCATCTCCAAATCATTTCTCCTTTCCTTTAACCCCTCGATCTTCCCCTCTCTGTTCTGCACCATTCATTCATTGGCTCAAACCGACTGAGAAATTAGATTGTATTTCTACAGAAAACCTCCTGTTAGTAGCTGAACACACAAATGAAAGCTATGTTAAGTTCTTCAGCTTGTCAAACAAGAGAGCAGAGAGACTAGGGGTACATCCACAGGGCTGGAAATAGGTTAATAACAATAAAACATTCCCACTAATGATATCTTATACTCTCACCACATGTTCTACAAGATGGTGCTCTTTGTCCATCACTGTTCATGACACCTCACAAAGTTAAACACAGTTATGGTGATCAACATTCCACCACCTTGTCTTGGTTCTCTTGTACTTTTATACCCTTGATTATTAGATGTGTCCCTGAATAAAATCTTTTACAAATGAGTAAACACCATCTGCTGAAAGTGATGTTTTGGGCCATATCCTTGGTAGATGTGAAAGGTCCATAAAGTCTAAATGTTTAAAACTCCAGACATGATAAAGAGGGGCTGGATAGTAATGAATAAAGACAATAAAATAAAAGCAATAAATATCGTATTGTGAAATTATTCAAATCAGTGATATGGTTTTCAAACACATGATATTTCGATATAGATTAATTGCGACGGCAGGGTACACCCTGGACAGGTTGCCAGGCCATCACAGGGCCAACACAAACCAACCACTCACACCTGCGGACAATTGAGAGTCACCAGTTAACCTAAACATGCATGTCTTTGGACGGTGGGAGGAAACCCATGCAGACACAAGAAGAACATGCAAACTCTGCACAGAAAGGTCCCAGGCCAGGAACTAAACCCATGACCTTCTTATTGTGGGGCAACAGTGTTAACCACTACGCCACCGTGCTGCCCTGTTTTTTCATATCAAATATTATATTGTCGATAGGTACAGAATTCTATTGTAGGCATTCTTTGCAGTTTGTCTGCAACTTTTATAATGTTAATATTGATATTAAAACTATATTGCATCAACCAAAATTAATAAATATATAATGTCATACATTGTGGCCAAATTGTCCAACACAATGCTTAAGGTTTAAACATCCCTACAGTGTACATAAGAATTAGCAATTCACAGGCATTTGGTGTCTGAGAAATCAATTTTTGATGGAAATTGCAAAGTTTTTAGTTGGTTTTATTACCACAGTATAAAACGATGTATATTCATGACCGAAACAACATAAACACACAAAAGCAAAAACATATCTATGCCTTTTCTACATCTAGAATCTCTAGAATCATGAAGACAAAAGTTTGGTTGATTTTGATTTGTTCACATCATTCACTGAAAAACTTCAGACATTGCATTTGGGAAATAGCAAAAGGCTGCGATGTAGAAAATACGTCACGCATTGAGTCCGCCCTTGAGTAAAAGTACGAGTTTCCTCCTTGTAAGCCTGTCATACTAAATGATGGAGTAGGCTCCTCCATGCTCCCCAATCAGTGACCTCATTTAACCTCAGTCAACTGTATCCCAGCTGGGAGGTCATAAAAGTGTCACCCAACATGAACAAAGATTGTTCTGGAGATCCAGAAAGCTCAGCATTCAAGCTGTAATTCCTACAGTTTACTTATTATTCAGCCCTGGAGAGTAGACAAGTATCACAATGGCTCGGCCAAACTCCTGTAGGAGATAGAAGTCCACCAGTGTCCACCAGTGTTTTATGTCACAGCCCACAGTCTATCATGCATACCTTTTTGTGCACTTCGAATTGAATTGTCCATGTAGTTTCTGACAGGAGTCCACCAGTAATGGATTCGTGAGATGTCATTCGGTCTGCTCTTACAACCGTATGGAGATGCTCATTAGGACTCGTTAGGACTGCTGATATGAAATCAGTCAATCAGTCTATCAGAAAAATCAGTCTAAACCACAGCTTATCAGCTCAGAGAAGAACAAAGACACAGAACTGCACACACTGCTGGTCTGATTTTTAACTAAGACTCTTCATCAGTCTCTGAGCAATCATTGAAAGTGTTATCAGTCAGTATTACAACGGAATGGCTCAAAATCAAACGAAACCATATTTGAACAAAATACAAAGTTATTTCTGCTCATGACCTATCAGATTTTTTTTTTTTTTTTTTTTGGGGGGGGGACTGGGCAATATTGCTCAAAAATAAAATCTCAGACTTTTCACACCAAACTCTACTCACAATCTCAATACATTTATTTTAAAAATGAAAAAGAAATTACCCCACACAAGCTTTTATTTTGCATCGATTTTCCTTTTGTAATTTGAATAACAATTCTCCTTGGGCTTGACGTTCCAAAGTTCTTATTTTGCATTTGCTCATAAATCTTCATTAAGTTGCCATGGTGGAGTTGCCATACATAGCTGTTCAAAATGAAGAAACCAACTGCGCATAACTGCATGTGTGACTCACATTCGGTAATGACAAGCCACACCCAGCACCACCTATTCCTTTATCCTTTTTCCACTCCATTTCTTGCCTAGGCGTCAAAAATTTAAGAAAAAATATTGAAGGAATTTTTGTCCAATCTATATTAGGGGTGGGAATAGTTGACTATCTCACAATTCAATTTGATTAAATTTTTTAGGATTATGATTCGATTCAAAACAATTTTATTCATAATGATTTCTGCTTCAATCTATAGGTGTGCAAAGGATCCTCATGATCTACTCCAGTCTGCTTTGCAAGATAGAATGACAAATGCAGACATTAAAGTCTTTTTCACATTTATTAAGTTTTAAACATTAATCAATGCTGAGAAGGAATTATTGCAACTGTTGCATAAAAGCAATACCACATATTGCTTAACAAAACAAAAAAAATAAATAAATAAAAGTGTCTCTGTATAAAAAAAAATTGTGCAGTTAGCCTCTTGATGCAGAGGCCCTTTTTGGCAATTTCCGCCTGTTTTTGTATCACTGCAAATGAAGCTTTATAACTACAGAAATACTAATCCCAGAACTACGGCTGATGGCTTAAATGAAAGAAGACATCTGTACCTTTACATGTATTGACATCTATTCAAATATTTAATTGAGTCATTCCATAAAAAAATAGGGCAATTGAAAAAATTGAAAAAAAAAAAAAAAAAAAAAAACCAGTTTGAAATTTTGTGTGAAAACAGTGATATCTCAAAATCTTCATTATGAAATAGGTTGAATTTTACATATATGGTTAAGACACTCCCTGTCCACGTGTACCAAATCCATATCTTGCTAAACATTTACCTGTACTGAATTAAAAAGTAGTTTTTAAGAAGTGAAATGTAGGCTATTTTCACTTTGGACATTAAACTAACATTAATTTCTACTTCTTCAAGCTAAATTTGGTGCAACTCCTGCCTGCTAGCAAGCACTGATGAGTGCACTCAGTTAGGATCAAACCATTTCATGCAGATACATGGGGGTAGTCAATATGGGTGTTTACTTTTTGGTCAATGTAAATATTTAACACTCAAACACCAAAGATTCCTACTGTCCATCTGGCCATTTTGCTTATTTTAAGTTTTAAGTTTATTTCATTTATATAGCACCTTAAAAGCAAACAGTATTTTCACCAAATTGCAGATAAACATATTGTATATTCATGCAGTATGAGCATAAAGACATGCAACGTGCAAGCCAAAATAATTTTCGTAAAATAAAAATAAAAGTTATTAAAACCCAGATCAGAATCAGATGGAAAATAAAAGATCAAACTCAATAAAAAGCCAGAGAGTACAAATGGGTCTGAAGGTACTTCTGAAAAACCTCTACGAGTCAGCCTTTTCTAACAACTTCTGGCAGCATATTCCAGAGCCGAGGGGCTGCTACAGAAAAGGCCTGTCCCCTGTCCTTTTCTTCCATGAACGTGGCACAGCTAACATGCCATATTCTGAGGATCTGAGGGGTCTGGTGGTGTTGTAAGGGGGTGAGAAATTCTGAGATACACAATATACAATAAACAATAAGGACTTTGAAATATAACCTGAAGTGAACTGGGAGCCAGTGTAGTGATACAAGGATAGAAGTGTAGTTGTTTGGACTAGTTGGAGATGGGAGGTGGTAGTCTGAGAAATGCCCGAGTAAAGGGAGTTGCAGTAGTCCAGTCTGGAATAACTTTTTGTGCCAGAAAGTGTCTTGTGAGTAAGTGATTTTGCCAATTTTTCCAGAGCACATACAACCTTCAACATCTGGCAGTTTACAGTATGTGAAAAGAATGTAGTAATGATTAACAACCAAGTAGTGGATTCGCCTACTTCTGGCAGCAATGCAAGTGGAATTACCATAGTGACCCGATGATGGCTGTCAAGCGCAACTTCTCAGCTTTTAGAAACTGCTGGAATTTCTCAGATAGAGTAAATATTTGCAAACTTACGGTAATTCAAAGTGCCACTATGCAACTGTGTTGCCAGCGGCATGTTCGGTTTAATAGGGTTAGAGAGTTCGTTAATTATATTTGAATAAACACTGTGTCAATGGTGATGGCTTAGTAATTTAATATTAACCCTCTGGAGTCTGAGGGTATTTTGGTCATTTTTGAGTACTCTTGATTTTACATTTTACATTAGATTATTCACCTTTTAAAAACTGTTTACCTTAACTTGCACACAAATAATTGTGCCATTCCCGCCAAAAAATGTTACTGCCCACAAGGCAGAGGAGCGGGCAGTGCAGCTCACTCTCACGCCACATGTATGTATAGTATCATTGTTTAGACACACAAAATAAAAAGACAACTATATTGCACACATGCTATCAACTCCAAACACGCTAAATATCACAAATCTGTCCAATTTCAAAACTAAACAGCCACTTTCGCTAGCTCTTTTTTCTATACCCTGACTCCCTCAATCCTCCCCTCTCCCTTAGCAATCAAATATGCTATAGAATTCCGTGATTGGTTGATACAGTGCATTTTTCCATCAATAGGAAAGCTGGTGTCATGTTTCTTTTCTTGCTAGCACTTTCTGCTTTCCTCATATCCTGTTTTTATTTCTTTCTGCATTAAACACATCCCAATTGTGACAGCAAATATTCAGGAAAAGGCATGGTAAATTCTTTAAGTCTGGTTTTACCTGGGCTATCGACACAATTTAAACTGGTATATAGTTTGAAGTCTGCAGTTCCACAAACTGGAACGGAGTCTCTGTGATGCTCAGTCTTGCTGCTACATTGTCATGTGATTTGGACGTGGCATCGCATCCAATTGTGCTAACTTTTCCTCTCCATATGTCACTGCAAACGTGCTAAGGAACGGATGCAAAACAGCTGACGCGTTGCCAGGTCCGGCCCTACCCTGCTTCTGATTGGCTAATAAAAATTGAAAAGTTAGTTAGGTTGAGAGCGAGAGAAACATTACTTTAATTCCATTGGTAGTTGAATTGAACTCAAGGATGTATCTCACAAAAAAGTCCAAATACCTGTATCACAGGTTCCCAAGTGTATGTGAACTTTTTTTCCCCCTCACAGCCATATGATACACCCTGGAAATTTGGTCATAATTCCACAGAGAATAATTTATCAATTATCATCTACATTATTTCCTTTTTTTCTATTATTATTTTTGGGCTGGAAATGGTCAGGCTTATCTGGCAACGCTGGGCATGGTGCTGGAGTACTTTAAGCCCTGAAATAAACATAAGCAAAGCTAAATAGTTGTGCTACTGGCATTTAAAGTCCTCTGTGAACATGGGGGTCCAACAGGAGTGATGGCAGTGGCACTTAAAGAGAAAACAAATTTTCCTGTAAACTAATTAATCCTAAACCACAAATTGAATTAATCAATAAAAATTACGATGACAATGAAGTGTTGAAGTCATCCAATTCCTCTTTAGTTTACAAGTATACTTCAAATAATCTAACCAGGCCTGTTGTAAAGAACATATAAATGGTCAGATGAACAGACATTGCTTTTTGCCATTTATTTTTAGCAGCTCCTTTGAGTTGATTTTGTTCTTATCTTATATTTCTGATTAAGCATGCCACTCTGGTGTAGAAACAGTGGGGTGATACAGTAGTCCATCAACACACACACACACAACTCTGATGTTTGTCTGGCAATTTACTGCCACTACTGTGGTCTTTTTGGTCCAAATGTGTAAAGTGTGCTGTACATGCTGTCACATCAGAGCCAAAAGCAGGGTTGAGACAACATCTACCTTTACGCGGTATAGACACTTAAGTGCTCAATATTTTCTTTTTAAAATATGAATCTGTCATCCTGGTATACAAATGTTACTACATGTCTGTCAGGAAACTATGTACTGATTCTGCATGTGAGTGCAGTGATGAGTGCACTCACGTGGGTTTGTGTGGATCAAAGCCTCTCTGTTTTTTAAGGTTATGATTTACACCTGAGAGAATACCCTCCCCCTTAAAGGTCAAGTCAACAACGTCTTATTTTGCTTTTTACTTTGGTTGCATCAGTCCCTCTTCAGCAGTCCAGCCTGCTATAAATCTTCATTGTTTTACACCATAATTTCTACAAGTTAATCATTCAATGATTCCAGTTGTGGCGTTCTGGAGTATGATCTTGATTCTGACCTTTGAAGTAAGTTGTCAAGTTTAACTGCTTCACTGAGGACGTATCAGGAAACAAACTCAGAGAATGGTGCAGATAAAATGTATGTTAAGGGGTCACTGACCTTTCAGTCAGTTTCAGACAGCATTAACTTCACTCAGCATGCAGTGGCTAACTCACTATAATCACAATGTTCCTCAGAAAAGTGGTAGTGCACACCAACTTTTGCTATTGCTACTATAGTTATTGTCAGTTAATTAGGTAGCTGTTAAAGGGCCAAGTAAAGGTTGTGTCTTGGTGAAAATGTGATTGTAATTTCTCACTCATCCAGATCACAGCAGTCTGAAGTGCTTGAATTGACGGCACCTGGATTCCTTTTTCATTCATTTCTGAAGAAACCTTTAATATGGATTTAAATATTTTCCATTACCTAAAACAAGCCCACTTGCTTTTGACTGGAGTAATTGCCTCTCTAGGAAAAATTTTAGTGAACCAGAGCTTCAGCAGAAAACCTGCAGAGTCCAGAGGTCCAAAGGAAATGGCCGTTGCCTCACATTGACTCCCACTGCTTTAGATTCAAATGAAGGCAGACTAATGGGAGCTGGTATTCAAGCACAACCGAGTGATTCGGCTGAGAAGAAGCCAAGCTCCGCCTTTGATTAGGAACTTCAGCCGATTAAAGAAAACCGCAAACCAGGCAGTGGAGAAAATGAGTCTCCTGAAAACAATGATCCCCGGCGGGACCTCGGTGACGGACAACCCCGCCCTCCCCGTAAACATTCCGGCTTCTTTTTCTAGGAGAAGCGGTCTGCTTGATACCCGACACCGAACAGAAATGGCTGGAGCTGCCGAGGCCCGAAAAAAAGCCAATGCTGACTTCAAACTTCTTTTCTGCCCCAGCACCACTAAAAACTCCGCCGGCTACACATTGCAGCGGCCGGTCGTCCAAGCGGGGTCCTCCCCATGAGGTCCCTCACACCGGAGCTAAGTTTCCATACTTTGTCTGCAACTACTTGACTATTGTACACTCTAGACACGAAAAAGTTCAACTTTCAGACACGGAATCAGAGCTATTGTTGCAGACATTCCGACCGAGGGGACCAGCAGAGGGAGCGAACCCCTCTACACACACACACACACACACACACACACACACACACACACACACACACACTACCGGAGCGGTAACTACGGGATTATAGTCGGTTTTCCTCAGCGTGGCTCCGCGGTCGTTGATTCTCTATGATCCTTGTTGTGAACAAAAAGTCAACGTACCGTGAACCGCCGACAGCAGGCAATACCTCAGCAGCAGCACCGCCAGCAGACCGCCCATTTCAAGTCCTCTGCGCTTTAAACCCATAATTCCCGCTCCATGTCGGCTCCTAAATCCTGACTGAAGTCTTTCAGAGGTCCACTGCGTCTTCTCGGTGTCTCTGTGTCCCACCGTCCGCACAGATGTTGGCAGCACTCTGTATCCTTCTCCAACGAATACTTTTCAATGTTGGAGCGCTCACGCTACTTTATACTTCTGACTGTCGAGCTCGCGCACTAAAAGAAATGGCAGGAGGACGTGGTGTGACGTCACCCAACACGAGGCAGCAAGATTTTTTATCGTTTCGCCGAAACCAATACCAAGGGGGACATATAAACATTTCCAGACCTGTATGTCTCCTTAAGTTTAGATACTCAAAACAAACAAACAAGTGATGGATTTTTTACATACATTCAATTATTTTTTGGCTCACTTCATAACCTTTAATTCTGTAAAAGCATAATTTTCAGCATCAGAATCAGAAATACTTGATTAACTTCTGGAGGGACATTCTGCTGTTTGGTAACTAATGTTCTAATAGTTAAGGAATTTCAAAATCTGATAGCAGTGGGATTATATCTTTTTTTTTCTTCTCTTTTTTCCTGCATCATTGAATGATTAACCATCCACTGCTGTGGTTACTCTGAACCACTAGGATGTTATGAAATTGACGGTCCAAGTATTGTCAAATGGTTTCTGCCTTTCTCTGTGTGCATGAAATCCCCCAGTGATTCTTATATTTTCATATCATACGTACGCCACTTTCAATTTAACCAGATTTTAAAGCAACCTCAGACAGTATTTGAAACTATAAGAAGACTCTTGATTGTATGTATAAGAAAAGAATAAAACTGTCAAGCTGTAGGCTGAACTTTTTAAATAGGAAAAAATCTGACAATTTATTATATGTTTATTAATGAAATTATATAATAATTGGTCAATTTCAAGTTCAAATTCAAATAAATGAAAGAAATGAAAAATGAAAATGTAATAATAATCAATTTTATTTAATAATTAATCTATATACATGTAAGAATTAATACATAACAAATGACAAATACTATCATACAAAATGTGTGAGTGCAATAGTGCTTTAACGTTCACAGGGTAACTAAGTACAGAATGAATCAACTACAGTGAACTGGAGCATTACTTGCTCACTGGTCACTGTCAACACCAACAAAGAATTACATTTTAAACTCACATAATGCATTTTTTACAGTAAACCATGCATTTATTTAGGATAAAAAAAATTAAATAAAAAATTACATTTACATAAATACCATATTTTTCGCACTATAAGGCGCACTTAAAATCCTCAGCAGTGCGCTTTATGTAGGAATTTTTGTTGTGCTTACTGACTACTGATTATAGGCACATCAAAAGGCAACAGGACCTGGGTCAATGGCCCCATGATTGGCTATTCTCCCCTCAGTGAGACTGCTCGGGTGACAGTAGTGCCCTAAAGAAAGTTTTACACAGTTCAATAACCACACACTTCAATGTGATGTGTGAAGTAAACAGGACAACATATCTTATTAAAACCTAAGGAGAAAAAGTACTTACACGAGAGAAAGCATTTTTCTTCTGCCCATGTTGCAGGTAATTATGTCCTGACAACACAGCTGGCCAGTCAAAATGTTCCACCTGGCTACACAAATGATCAGTTCATATCATACAAGGTCTCCATCCATCTTCAACCACTTATCCAAAGTCAGGTATCAGGGATAATAGCTTTAGCAAGGAGCCCCAGACTTTGTTTTCCCGGCAACCTCAGTTAACTCTGACTGGATGGTCCCTAGGTGCTCCCAGGTCAGGGAGGATATATAATCTCTCCATCTGGTCCTGGGTCTGCCCCAAAGTCTCCTCCCAGTTGAATATGCCAAGAGCACCTCCCTAAGGAGGTGCCCTGGTGGCACCCTTATCAGATGCTCAAACCAGCTCACCTGGCTCCTTTCCACATAAAGGTACAGCAGCTATCCTGAGTGACTAAGCTTCTCACCCTATCTCTAAGGGAGACCCCAGCCACCCTGTGGAGAAAACCCATTTTGGCCACTTGTATCCATGATCTTGTTGACCAGTAGATGGAGAGCTTTGCCTCCTGGCTTAGCTCTCTTTTTGTGACAACGGTGTGGTACAGCAAATGCAGCACCGTACCAGCTACCCCGACTTTCCAGTCAGTCTCACACTCCAGAGTTCCCTCACTTATAAACAAGACCCTGAGATTCTTGAACTCCTTCATTTTGGGCAAGGACTCATTCCCCACCTGAAATAGGCAATCCACCGGTTTCCTACTGAGGACCATGGCCTGAGATTAAAAGTTGCTGATCCTCATCTCTGCTGTTTCATACTCAGCTGCAATCCAATCCAGTTAGTACTAACTTAGTAGATCTAAGGCCATTGGTGCCAAAAGGACCACATCATCCACAAAAAGCAATGATGCCATCCTCCAGCTACCAACCTACAATCCCTCCACACTACAGCTGTTCCCTGAAATCCTGTCCATGAATATTATTAAAAGTATTGGAGACAAGGCACAGCCGTGGCAAGGACAACACCCACCAGAAATGAGTCTGACCTACTGCTGACTATCCGTACACACCTCTTGCTTTGGGCATATAGGGATCAGATAGCTCACAAAAGTGACCCCCTCACCCCATACTCCTGCAGCACGTGCCGAAGAACATTTCTAGGAATTCAGTCACATGCCTTCTCCAGATCCACAAAACACATGTGGACTGGAAGCCTGTATTCCCAGGCCCTCTCAAGGATCCCTGCGAGAGTAAAGAGCTGGTCTGTTCTTCTATGACTAGGACAGAACCCACATTGTTCCTCTTCAATCTGGGGTTCGACAATCTGACCCTCCTTTCCAGTACTTTAGAGTAGACTTTTCCTCTGGTCCCCCTTCTTGAAGAGAGGTACCACCACCCTGGTCTGCCACTCCTTTGGCACCGACCCCGACTTCAGAGATGGGGACTTCAGTCGCACTTAAAGCACACACTTCAGAGACTTCAGACTTGACTTGTACTCGCACTGAAAAGACTTCAGACTCGACTCTGACTCATGTTTTGGGACTCGTGAACAATCATTATGCTTTCTTTTTCTGGCATATTAACACTGAGGAAACTTTCAAACATCTGACAAGCTTAATGTCACTACCTCCTTTTTGTCACGGTAATAACCATATTAGGCATCGGGTGTGCGCTTCATGTATCTCAGAAAACAGTAACTATGGCGACTGGTACACCTGCAGCTACTTCTGTAACGTTCCCTTTGTAACTACGTTTGTCATAAAAACTTTAAAAAAGATGGCATCAACAAAAGAAGCGCAGACTGCGCTTTCGTGAGTGTTAGTTTGCTTGTCACATTTGTTTGCATTGAGTGGTGTTGACATTACGTAAAAAATTGGACGGGTAACGTTACGTTCGGCTGCCACCAGCTACTGGCTAACATTAAACAGAGAAAAATAAATAGTTATACTGTCGGTTTACAGGCAGGTTACAGTTTTATTGTTGACCATGTAACGTTGATGTTACAGGTTTATCAGGCTACCATTACACTGAATGATAGAACACTCATTACAACCAGAAGAGGCATGAGACTTTTATTTTTTAGAGACTTGAGATTTGACCAAGTCTCACCCCACAAAGACTTGAGACACGACTTGGCTCATGAGCAAAGACTTGACTCTTGACTTGGACCAAACACAGACTTGTGAACATCTCTGTCCAATTTCCACGCAATGTTGAAAAGGTGTGTCAACCAAGACAGCCCCTCAACATCCAGAGCCTTTGCCTTGGGGCTTTGCAACTGTGGAGTTGTTTAACTACCTCAACAACTTCACCGATTCCCCATCATCCTTCAGCTGTGTCTCCGTTAGAGATGCAGGTAACTTTCCTCCCTCATCTATTTTTCATGGGGTTTTTTGACCCCGAAGTCTTTTAATTAAAAAAATAATAACCATACAAACAAGAATGATCAAAAAAGACCTTTGGAAAACCTCTATAGCAGACGTAATATTTCAATAGTAAGTACATATGGCTTGCCCTTATATTTTTAGTAATTCAGTTCATTGCCATACTTAATTTTAGGAAGTATCAACAAAAAAATCAACTGATCCTCTGAAGTCTTTGTGGGGAAACAGAGATTTTGAACATCTATAATTAGGATGGTACTGACAGAACTGAGTTATTTGAGCCCAGTATGGAAAATCAAGGAACATTTCATTCTAACATGCAGATATTTTGGTGATTAGGTGGTGGAATCTTCTATAAGAGAATTCTGCAACAAGGCTGTTGGAGAGGTGAATAGAAGATTCATAGAATATTTTACCATCTTAGTGAAATTGCAATTGAAATTGCAATTTTAATACCGTATAATTTTGTTGATGTTGTGAAATCCTGCTGATGCTTTCTGTTGCATACGTAAAATAGTTCAGTTATCACTTATTTTTCATATAATGAAAAAAATTATATCTGCAGTGGAAAGTGGCATGTGGTCTGAAGGGTTTAGGAACTTCTGATGTAGCACACTTCAAACAGAGGCAATTATATAGAGCAAACAATTTTGTTTGTTGCCTGTTTTTGTTTTACTTTGAGAATTGGTAGTCCAAACCGAGGTTAAAGTGGTAACCTCTTATGGCTATTTCGGTCCAAAAAACAAAGTTCTTATTGGCTGCTCATTTACTTTAATATGCTTGGTCACAATGCATGTAGATGTAATTTCCCCTGTTATGTTTTTAATAATGATAACATTTGATATTTGAACACTACTCTGAAGATGTCCCCGATTTTCATTACAGAAATCTGGTCACATTATACTTCTCTCTCTTTCCTTCTCCATGCATCATAGCTCGTCCAACTTATGCTAGTGTAGTTAGCCGGCCCGTTGTAGTTGGTGCGGGACAGCCTAGAAGAGCTCCAAGAACCCCTAAGCAGCTCCCAAGCAGCCGGGATCTAGAAATCAGGGCTGCTGGTTAGCTCTCAAAGGCAAGAGGCATAACTGTAAGTCATTAAATAGTAAATCATTGAGAAAGCAATAGCAAACCAATTACATGACCAGCTGGATGGGAATGGGTTGCTTTAAGAGTTTCAGTCAGGATTTAGAGCCCATCACAGCATAGAAACACTGCTGGTTAAAGTCTCCAATGATATTCTGCATTCAGACAATGGATCCCCCTCCATACTTCTCCTCTTAGATCTCAGTGCTGCATTTGACACCATAGATCATCACATTTTACTACAGAGACTGGAACATGAAATTGGCATTGAAGGAACTGCACTAAGATGGTTCAAATCCTATTTATCAGATAGACATCAGTTTGTTCATGTTAACAATAGCTCCTCCTCATGCACTGTAGTCAGTTATGGAGTCCCACAGGGTTCGGTGCTTGGACCAATCCTCTTTACTCTTTATCTGCTTCATCTAGACAACATTATGAGGAAACAGCATCAACTTTCACTGTTATGCAGATGACACTCAGCTGTAATGAAGCCCCTTAGAGGAATGCTATCTAATCATCTAATCAGTCTATACGGCATTACTTTGGCTTCCAGCTCCACTGTAAGAAACCTTGGAGTAATCAACAGGCCTTCAGTTGATTCAGAACACTGCTGCACGAATATTAACAGGAACTAGGAAATGAGATCACATCTCTCCTGTGTTAGCTGCTCTTCATTGGCTGCCGGTAAAATACAGAGTAGAATTTAAAATCCTTCTGTTAACATGTAACGCTCTTAATGGCCAAGCTCCATCATATCTCAGAGAGCGCATAGTTCCTTACTGTCCTAGTCGGCCACTCTGCTCTCTAGATAGAGGTTTACTTGTGGATCCTAGAGTCTCCAAGAGTAAATCTGGAGGCAGATTGTTCAGTTATCAGGCTCTTCTTCTATGGAACCAACTTCCAGTATCGGTCTAGGGGACGGAATCTTTAGCAGTTTTCTAGACCAGGCTTAAAACTTTTTTGTATGACAGAGCTTATATCTAAAAAGTTAAAGTTCATCTACTCTTTAGCCATACTGCTGTAGGCCTAGAATAAACTAGTAAACTAAAGGCTACTGGGGGAAGGACTGAGCACCCCCACCCCCACCCGCCCCTGCATGTGCTGACAATAACTATGCTTCTTAGAAATCCCCATTTCTCCCAGCATGTGTACTGCATTCACTAACCATGTTTTCCTGAAGTCTCTGCCTCACCTAGTCCTTCTCCTCTCTCTCCCTGTCCTCATCCTGCAGATGGTGACTCATCACCATCCCACATTCCTGCAACTCCCTTATCTTCATGAATTCCATACTACAGCAATCATCTCAATGAAATCCATCCAGCATAATTTTTCCTGCCTACACCTGTTTTGAATATCCCCCTCTACTGCTCTCATTCTTACCCTACACTACGCTACCACCCCGTCCCGTGCCTCTCTCTCTCTTGCTCTGTCCCTCTCTGTCTCCCACTCTCACCCCAAGGCAGATGGCTGCCCCCCCAAGCCTGGTTCTGCCCAAAGTTTCTGCCTCTTAAAGGAAGTTTTTCCTTGCCACTGTTGCAAGTGCTTGCTCATTGGGGGATCTGTTGGGGAGCTTTAAATAATTTTATAAAGAGCTTAGTCTAGACCTGCTCTATATGTAAAGTGCCTTGATGTGACTTAGTTATGATTTGGTGCTATACAAATAATTCTGATTTGATTTGATGCCTGAAGGCTGATTAGCTGATTACTTTCATTCGGCTTCATTGACAAGTATAACTGAGTATTACGTGCATAACAGTGAGAATCGATGCTGTGCTTCTGATAATATTGCCTCAGGGAAGCATATATAGGATGAAAAGTATTGGTCCAAGGACCGGACCTTGTGGAGATCTGTCGGGTCTCTTTAAATAATTTTATAAAAAGTTTGGTCTAGACCTGCTCTATATGTAAGTGCCTTGATGTATCTTTGTTATGATTTGGCGCTGTACAAATAATTGATAACTGATTTCATTTCATTTGAACCGTAGGCAGCAGCCCCCTGTTCAACACCAACCAGTTTCCAACATGTTCTCCCCACTCAGCGACACACCTGCTGAGAAAGCAACTTTACTTATTGGTGATTCTATTCTGAGGAACATGAAGTTAGCATCACAAGTAATCATAGTTAAGTGCATTTTTGGGGCCAGAGCGAGCAACATCCATTCTTACTTTAAGTTGTTGGCTAAGAATCAGCGTAAATATGGTATTGATATTAGTTGATATTAGTTACATTAGATTTATGTGGAAGCGGTATTTGCTGCAAAAATTACGTTGGCCAGCAAGGTAGTGTCCAGAAAACAATGTGGTGTGGCAGGATGAGGAAAAACACAGGCGACAAAGGAGAGTTTAAACTTTATTCCTCAGCTCCAAAACCAAACTACAACAGGAACAACTTTACACCAGAGAGCCCAGGAATGTAAACTACGCCCCCCCGCTCACAGTCCTACTGGGTTAGAGGCATAGCCCCTAGTGTCCCCCACACAGCGCTCTGAGCCCAGAGCTCTGAGATGAACAAGGGATCCCTATCTGATAGCTGATGGAGTGCCGAAACAGGTGACCCATGAAGAAAGAAATGTGCATGCAGTGTCCGAGGATGTTATGGAGGACAGAGGGACACCATCTGGCCACCTGGTGGTCTGGTGTACCATTGTGACAAGGTGTGCAAAATCCTGTGAAGAAGGTAGAGGGCCCACTAGGTCTACATGCACGTGATCAAAACGTTTTGCCAGGATCAGAAACAATTCAAGGAGCAACTTAGTGTGCAAGAGGGAGTGAATCAATTCAAAAACTCGATGGCACCAGGCCACTGGAACAACAGGATGGGCCAGTGGAGACATCGTAGAGGAGGACAGGCTGCTTCCTGCATCACAGCATCCTCTGGCTTGAGGCTAGCATTGATCTAAGGGTGAGAACATCCAGGCCGGGCTGGTTGGCAGCCCTAATGGAAAAATCAACTCCAAGGTGCACAGGACATATAAGCAAATGCAACAGGGTTGGACTTCGTGGCCACATGCTGAATGTCCATTGTGAACTCAGAGATGGCCGCCGGTTGGTGCTGCTGACAAGAGGACCACAGCTCATTCACCTTGGACATGGTGAAAGTTTACAGACTATGATCCACGTAAGCCGTGTAGGACCCGTTCTGGAGTCCAATTGAAAGGGTCATTTGCCTTCTGAGGCCGCAGGGCTCTGTATAGTGGCTGAAGGAGGTGGGCAGCATGAGGATGGAAGTGGTTATAAAAATTCTGAATTGCACCTTGCGGCAAAATGCGGTGACCCAAGAAGTCAATCACCGGCAGTCCAAACTGACACTTGGCCGGGTTGTTCCAGGTGCAACAGGTGCTCTTCAGCTGATGGACTGGCCACCAATATGTTGTCGAGATAAACAAGCATGAAAGTTAGAGAAAATGTGTGTGGTACCTGCAAGGTGTATGGAGAAGTCCTGTATGTGTGTGGGATGGGATAGTGATAATTTTCAGTTGCTGCAATTGCTCAATTGCTCAAGCGGCAAAAGTCGCCGCAAGGCCACCACAACCCATCTGCCTTGGGACCATGTGAATCAGAGAGGCCCACACGCTGTTTGAGTTAATTGGTGACTAAAATGTCTGCAGGTCTGAATGTGAGTGTGAGTGGTTGTTTGTGTTCGTCTGTCTCTGTGTGTGGGCCCTGCAATGGACTGGCAACCTGTCCAGGGTGTACTCCACCCTTCCCCTTTGTCGGCTCCAGCACCCCTGTGACCTGGAAACAAATTAAGCAGTTGCAGATGAATTATTGAATTTTGGATATTAGATCACTATTTTACAAATCCCTGTGAATTTTATCTGATGTCTGACCATCTTATTGATTTATATTTTGTATCACGGAAACCTGGCCATGGTACAACTCTCAAATGCATGCCGTAAAGTAGATCACGGAAATGGAATCCTACCAAGCCTCGAAAGTGTGCTTCAGAACAGATCCCGAGTCAACAAAATCGATGAACTGAGGCTACAGGTGGTAACTAACAACATTGTCAAGAAGCTCCACTTGTAGATTCCGGACTCCGCTATCTAGCTAACAGGCTACACAGTACAGTGCCATGACAGGACCAACGACTCCAGGAAAAGCAGAGGTGGGGGACTGTGTTTGTACGTAAACAACAGCTGGTGTGCAAACACAGCGACTGTGGACAGTCACTGCTCCCCTGACCTGGAGTATGTGACTGCAAAATGCAGACCCATATATCTCCCCAGAGAGTTTACTGCGGTCTTGATCACTGTTGTTTACATACCACCAGATGCCAGCACAGCCACCGGACTGCTACACCGCTGCATTAGCATTAGGCAGACCAGACACCCTGACACCATGCACATCGTCGCAGGGGACTTCAATCATGTGGATCTAAAACCCATCCTCCCCAAATTCCGCTAGCACGTGAAGCGTACCACCACATTAAGCAGGGCTACAGGGCCAAGGCATGGCCATATATCAGTCTTTCTCATCTCAGCATACACCCCACTCAGGAAAACTGCTCCCACCACCACAAAGACAGTAAAAACCTGGCCAGAGGGAGCTTCCCAACAGCTACGAGGACCGACTGGGGTATTTTTGAACACCCAGACCAGGAGGTATTCAGTGACAGTGTGCTAAGCTACATTAAACACTTCAAAGACTGTTACAGTTAAGAAACACAACCGGGTCTGCCCCAGTCACAAATCCTGGATGACCAGTGAGGTCCAGAAGCTGCTGAAGGAGAGAAACACAGCCTTAAGGTCTGGTGACACAGCCCTCTACAGCACAGCCCATGCATACCTGAAGAGGGGCATCCGAGAGGCCAAGTTGGACTACAAGAGGAAGATTAAGGACCACCTGGTGAGCAACAACAATAGGCAGGTGTGGTTGGGTGTCCAGCACATCACTAACTACAGGACTAACCTGGGTCCTGTAGTTGATGTTTCACTGGCAGATGAGCTTAACCATTACTTTGCCCAGTTTGGGACAGTGGGACTGCTGCAACCCCTCCCCATCCCTTCCAGATGGGCAGGGGTCGGATATCTCTATGGACTTCGTCACAGGGCTCCCGGTCTCACGAGGTAACACCACTGTCCTCACGATGGTGGATAGATTTTCCAAAATGACCAGATTCATTGCTTTGCCGAAGCTGCCTTCAGCCAAGGACACGGCTGAAATAATGATTAACCAAGTGTTCAAGATTCATGGTTTTCCCAAGGACATTGTTTCAGACCGGGGGCCCCAGTTTTTTGTCGGGGTTCTGGAAAGAATTCTGACGACTCATCGGAGCCAAAGCCAGCCTGACCTCAGGCTATCATCCGGAGGCCAATGGCCAGACCGAACGCCTCAACCAGCAGCTGGAAACCGGCCTCCGTTGCCTAGTGTCCCAGAACCCCTTGACATGGAGCAACCACCTGGTCTGGGTCGAGTACGCCCGCAACTCCCTACCCACCTCTGCCACAGGATTCTCCCCCTTTAAGTGTGTTTATGGGTATGACTCACCTGTTTTTTCTGCCCAGGAACCTGAAGTAACGGTCCCCTCTGCCCACGCCCTGATCCGCCGCTGCCGACGCATCTGGGCAGCGGCTCGCCAGGTGTTGATTCGCCAAGGGGATCGCACCAAGAAAGCGGCAGATCGCAAATGACGACCCGCACCCACTTACCAGTCAGGTCAGAGAGTATGGCTATCTGCCAAGAACTTACACCTTCGGGTTCCCTCCAAAAACTGGCTCCACGTTTTGTGGGCCCCTTCCCCGTCACCAAGGTCATCAGTCCTGCCGCAGTCCGTCTGCGCTTACCGCGCTCCCTCCGGATCCACCCCACATTCCATGTCAGCCAGGTCAAACCTGCCAAGGAGAGTTCCCTGGTCCCGCCCCTCCCACCCCCTCCTCCTTCTGAGGTGATTGATGGGGGCCTGGTCTACAAGGTCAAGCGGCTGTTGGCTGTCCGCAAGAGGGGCAGAAGACAGTATCTAGTGGACTGGCAGGGGTACGGCCCTGAGGAAAGACAATGGGTTCCTTCACGGTTTATTACAGATCAAAACCTAATCACTGATTTTCACCGTGACCACCCTGAACAGCCTGGACCGTCTGGTAGCCGGTCCTAGAGAGGGGGGTTCTGTCACACCATGGTGCGGTTGTCTTGTCTGGGCTTACTGTGTCTCGTCATTTCCTGTTTTATTTTGAAATGCCTAAGTCTCCTCTCGTTTCAGAACACTTGCCCTTCCTCATGTCTCCTGTGTGTCGTCATGATTACCAATTGTCTCCACCTGTTCCCCATTTTCCCCACAGTTCAAATAGTCTGTCTTCGCCTTGTCTTGTGCCAGTGTGTCGTTGATTCATGTCTCACACCAGCGTTACGTCCATGCCACAGTCCTCGTTTCTTTGTGTAAGCTTTTGGTCCTCGACTGAGTGAATTTTTGTTTGTAATTTCTATACCAGAGTTAGCCCTTTTTCCCCATAGCCTTTTGTTCCTTCCTCTGCATGAGTGACTTTTTGTTTGTAAACTCTTTTGGATAGATTACTGTTCATAGCTTTTGTGTTTTCCTCGTTAAGAGTGATTTTGAGTTTTAATAACGTTTTCATAGAATTACCTTGATCCTCCGCTTAGTAGCGTGAGTGAGTTTCTCTTGTTTTATTAGTCAGGTTTTTCCTCCCTACGGAGTGTTTTTTGTTTTCCCCCTTTTTTCCCTTGTGACATCCCTTTTAGTTAATGTTTCATAGCCCTGTTTCCTTTTTCTCACTTGGTTCTGAGATCATTGCTGCCAAGAATAAAGTCTGTGTCTTCCAAAGCCTCTGCATCTGAGTCCTATCTGAGTCCTGGCCTGACACCCTTCACTTTTAGCAGATGCCCGCCATAACCAAACAGCTTGCGTTTGGCAGTCAATAATGGTGTGCTAGGCATGAGTGTGGTAAAGTCTGTGACAGGTATCACACCTTTTTGTGCTCCTGTATCCAGTTTGAATGTCAGTTCATTATCCTGTGATCCCAGTCTACTGTCTGCATAGGCACTCTCATCATTATCACTCTATTGTAACAGCATCCATGAACAGCTCTGATTCCGAATCCTCACTATATCTCTCAACTGTGTGTACATCTCTGTGTCTGTTTAGCTGCGTAGGACTTTGATCTGTGTGTGCTTCTGGTGTTTACATTTTCAGCACTTTAAGCACTGTTTTCCCTTTGCTGGGCATTCTGTTCGCCCCCACATGCATTGCAGATTTTGTTTGTAGTCTCAATTGGCTTGCATAGCTTTGAGCTATGGCTAACTACAGCTCGTAGGACTGGGCTATATTGATCGTTTTCTCAAGTTTTAGCTCCGGTCCCTGACTGAGTAAAATTTCTCTTACTCTGGGTGAGTTGGTCGCAAATACTACATAGGTCCCTAACCATTTCCTCACCACTTGTATAGTCACAATCTTTGACGAACAATTTGAGATCGGCTACAAAGTGTTCAAATGACTCACTGCTCCCTTACCTTTTCTCATGGAACTTGCACCTGGCGAATATCGGGTTAGCCTTCGGTGTGAGGTATGCTGAAAATCCATTCTAGTATGTATCTAACAGCTTAGCATTGGCCTAGGTTAGTGTTACTGATATCTCTTCCTTTGTCCCCGATCCATAGAAGTGGAAACTGCATTTTTTTTCCTCCGTCTTCGTCTTGAGCGGGCCGGTGAACATGAGTTCAGCATGTTGCATCAGGTAAGTTGGATGAATCCCAGTCCATCTTCTGGGTAGGGACACCAAAAGCCTCAATTTTTTCTTATTTTTTCTTTCTTTCTTTTTTTTTTTTTTTGTGGTGGGTTCACCAAACTACTTACTCTGACACCATGTTGTAACTGTCTAAATGAATAAATTCGGTACTCCACGTTGGTTTGCTGACTATTTTATTACTTTCCATTTCTCTCATTCCCGATTCAGCTACCTGCGCTTAGTTCTTTGTGTTTTGTTTTGTTTTGTTTTTTATTTCCTGTTCATGTGCACTTAAAAATACATGTATGGCTGTAGTACTAATAATATTGAACATTACAATAGTCATTGGGGATGTTGTATGAGAATATTTCTAAAATAAATACATTTATTTTAAATACAATTCTCTGCAGATGCTTTCTTTTTTTTTCTTCTTCTTTCTTTGGATGGAAGGCAAGCTCTTCTGACTGCAAACGGCGTAAGATAAGAAAACTTGTCCATTACATAACATGAAATGGAAATTTGTCTTTGGCACTGGGCAATAAAATATATGACAACAAAACAATCTTAACACAAAATGCATACGTAAGATAAAATACAGTAACAGTGTTCTGGGCTGTCTGTATGTAGGATGGGGGAGAAAAAGGTTATTTAATTATGTTTCTGTTAAGAATAAGAATCATTACAGAGGACACAAATGAGTTTTTGTACCCATTTTTCCTGGCAAATGGGACCTTGAGTCTCCTGCCAGATGGGAGCAGCTGGAATGATGTGTGCAGCGGGTGGAAAAAGTGGAGGCACTGAGGAGAGCCTCCTGAGCCCATACCACCTCATAAAACTATCACTTGGACCTAAAACAGAAACTAAAGGAATGTCCAACACCAACAAATTCCTTAGTATTGAGCCTTGAAGCTGTAAAGGTGCCAAAGTAATTTACAGTTGGCTCAGGAAACCTGCATATGAACCTACTCTTCCACAGGAAACAATATGCACGAAACCCCACAAAGTGACACTGGATTAACGTGTCAACAACAACTATCACCTGGGATTGATAGTTGGTTGTCACCTGTCAACAAACAGTGTAATAAGGTATCTTGAGTTCCATCAGGAAAGCATTCTACTCAGATCATCAAGAACATTGTCTTCAACTGCAACACTCTCTTATCCTCGCATACCAAAAGGGGGGGCCTCGAGATAAAACACAGGCCCCTGCCATAAATCACCTCACACACCAACCTACCAACCAACTAAAAAATTATTCAACCACACTCATTAAAGCATGTTTAAAATATCACGGAATGAAATATATAATCACTATGTAACCAGTGTGTCAACACTCTGTGTATGTTTTCAAGAATTTGCAGCTGAGATGTATTTTTCCAGTTCTGATGTGACTATCCCATGTGGCAATACTACTCTTTCCAGGACCTTTCCAGACCTGAATCCTCTAAGGATTAAAACTACCTCATAACCTCTGATATACCATGCTATTGATTTTATCTCATATTATCCAATTTTTATGTGTGTTTAGAATAAGTGTTTTCTCTATCAATTGAAACATATTATGTAAACCATTAGTTTGATGCTACTGTATTAACTACTTTCATTGACAACTACATAGGTTGTGTATGTTGTGTAGGCCACGGTGGGAGAAGGTAAGATACATGTGTGAAAGTCGAATTCACTTTAGAAAGTTCTAGAGTCAGCTCCTTTCCGTCAAGCAAATAACCCTTTGGAACTGAAACTGAGCTCCATGGGGTGGCGACCACCACAAAGCCCACCTATATACGACCGAGGATAGAAACAGCTGTTTCCTCTAGTGCGCCCTCTCTCTCGTTTTACTTTTTGAAACTTTTACTCTTACTCTTTTGAAGCTTCTTCTTTTTCTTTAGTTTTTGGGTTTTTTCCTTTACTTTACATTTTTCCTTTTTGCGCACCTCTATTTTATCTCTTGGCTTCCTACAATTGTTCATACATGAATGAGTGTTTTATTTCTCTTTCGCAAGTTTTACTTTGTTATGGTAACAATACAGATCATTTCAAATTAAATCTCACAAGTGAGTCTTTAAGAATTTTGTTCCCTTTTTGTTCTTGAAATTCAGAAGGTTTTGCGTCGTTTGGCCAGCGCCAATACCTTCCCAAGTTTTTGATTATATAATTTGGGCCTGACAGCTTATTCCAACGTCAACCTCTGGCCAGGCTATCCGTCTGTCCAGACCAGACAGAAGAGTACTTACAGAAGGAAGTCTGCTGGCAGACTACATCGACCCTGATCCACCGAGATCCCGGCAAAGGATCCTCTCCGAGAGAAACCACTCGGAGCGTGATGCCCGGTTTCCTGGCAATCTCAACTCCTTGGGCTGCAGCCAAGGCTACTCCACCATCTGCTCTAACTGGGTTGATGTCAAAATAACCTTTCAACAAGAGCAAATTCTAAATTGTTCACGCTACACATACCAGGAGATGATGTTATGTGTGAGAACACGCTCCGTAAGTGACCTGTAAACAATAGACAGGAGAGAGCGAGTTGCTGTCTTGCCTTTTTGTAGATGGTTTCTGCGTTTGACTCAAAGGTGAGTTTATCGTCAATTGTTGTTCACAGATATTTAAAATAAGTGACCTGCTCCATTTTCTTTGCCTTTGTGAGAAGACAGGCTGTGTGCTGCCTCCCAGACACAGCTCCTTGGTTTTGCTGACATTGAGGTCAAGGAAGCAACTGTCAAACCAGGTGGAAAGGTGATTGATTTGCTGGGAATAAGAAGGACAGTTGACATTCTGCAAGCGTGCAACTAAGGCCATGTCATCAGCATATTTCATCAGCCCGAAGTCTTTGCTGTTATATTGTAACTCATTTGTGCATATGCAGAACAAGAGAAGAGACAAAACACACCCCTGTGGAATGCCGGTATTGAGGACAAGGCAGTAAGAGAAGATGTTATTGAAACAGACTCGCTGAGGCCTCTCTCTTATGAACTCCCTGATAAACAGGATTTGATTGTGACTGACATATAGGTCGCCCAGGTGTCTCAAAAGAAGATGGGGCTGAACCATATTGATTGCGGACAAGAAGTCAATAAAAAGTATATGTGTGTTGGTTTTGTACAGATGAGAATGTCTGTCTATCCAAAAGAACACGTGATGCATCCTCCACACCACAGTTGGCATGATAAGCAAACTGCAAGGTGCAGTTGATTGCTGATCACTGTTGCTGATCACAGTTGATCACTGCAATGATTTATTGTCGCCATCTGCTGGTTTTGGGGCCAAACTTCTGTTGGTTCTGTCCACCGATGGTGGCTTCTAAAAACTGTCTTCCCCATGAGTAGTTTGGTGATGATTTCTGACAGTCGTGGGCCCTCTACATTTTCCAGTATCCCCTCAATGCGTATATTCTGTCGTCTAGTGTAATTTTCTAAGTACACTACATTCTCCTTCAAGGCATCATTTTCTTTTGCTAGTAAAGTTTGGGAAATTTGAATGTCTCTGTCCATGTGCAATGAATGTCTGGGCGTGTCTGTAGTAGGGGTAGCTGGAGGTCTGGTTGGCTGGCTGGGTTCCCGATGATGGTGGAATGGAGCACCCCTGTTGAATGGTTGTTGGCCCTTCATTCTCAGGAGGCGTCGTCTGGGCAACCGCAACCACTTCACCTTCCATGGCCACCAGGTCACTCAACTTATCATCAAGGTGGAGGAGCTGGTTCATGCCTCCATCCTCCATGGCTCCCAACTTCTCATTCTTAATATAGTCAACAATCAGATCATACAGTTCTGGTTCATTTCGTTCATCAACACGATCAGTCATGCTGCCATCATCAATTGAACCTACAACTTGCAGCAGCTGACTTGCACTCAAATCAGTCTCTTCTGGATCTTGTAGACTAGCGTCCGCCGTGGGTTGACAGCGGCCATGATGACGTTGTACAGGTGACCCTACTCTCTGGATGACCCACAGGATTGCAGCCTTCCCTGAAGCTTCGGGACACAAGTTCACGTTGTCACAGCACCCCAATTGTTACCGGTGCCAGACCTAGGGGAAATCTGGACCAGCAACAAAGGTTACACAGGCAAGTGTGCACTGTGTAGCCGATTAAAAACATGGTCTGTGGATTACTGTGGATTAATAAGGGAGAGAGCCAAAGTTAGCGTCATGCTCTAGCCGATGCTCATTTAACCCTCCGGTCGTGTTTACCTCCCGCCCCTTACTTTAGTGTTCCTGGTCAAAATTGACCGGTCTGTTTTAACAGCTCTTAAATTAGCACAAAAACCATTTTTCACCACCACATTTTTATTCAACATTCTTTAGCTGTGAACAATGTCTCAAAGTAGTGTTTAACATGAATTTATGGAATTGGACATAAAATAACTGCAGTGAAAAGACAAATAGGCACTGAAAATGTATTACAAAATGAAAATGTAATGTAAAAACTAAATGGAAAACCAAAGACCCAACTTCATGCACATGAGTGGCATGTGACACTCAGGTCAGAGTGGGCTTGCAAACATAGGCATCACATTTGCAGCATCTCAGGCTTGTTTTGTTGTGTCTAGGGGCACAAAGCTCACAGCGCTTCCTTTTCTGCCCATGTCCTCGTTGGGGGAGAGCAGCCAGGGCAGTGGCTGTGGCTGGGTCTTGCACACTCCTAACCAGACTGGCAGAGGCTGGTGTGCTGGGAATGTGCTGGTGCCTTTGAATAAGAGGAGTCACCAATGCTGCCCAGATCTTTATTCCATATTTCCCTGGTTTGCTTGGAATGTACACCTTGAAGGAACAGCGACCTCTGAAAGGAACCAGGCACTCATCAACTGTCATGTCAGGGCCTGGATTGTACATAAGTGGTAGGCGCTCCACCCACCTGTCCCAAATGTTCCTGATGGCAGCCAGTTTGTCATTTTGCCAGCAGACAGGTAGTGTATCTCTGTTATCAAATCGAATAATTCTTGAAAGGACATGAGACTGTTGTAAAGACATAGTTGCCCGGAATATAGGCCTCTGAGACTTTGCATCCCACAGACTTTTTGTAGCCTCATTGTTTGAGCAATATACTCCAGCTCAAATCAACAGACATATGTAGGCTTGGAGGTCTACCAGATCAATTTCTCTCCAGGTGTTCCCAAACACACGCTTAGCCTCCAGGTTTGTCATCTCGAGTATAATTCCCTCAATGGACTCTGGTAAAAAGAGTTGGAAGCTGGACTTGATGTCATCCACACGAGATGTCTTTATGATGTTTTCCACTCTTGCTCTACTTCCTCTGTCCTGGGAGGATGAAGACCACAGCAAGTGTCCACTCTTGGACTGGAATGTCTCCTCAGGTAGCTGTTCTTCAGGTGCCTCTCCCTCTCCATCTGTTGACTGGTCAGTCGCCTCAAAGTCTGGATAAAAATCTAGGTTGTCTTCCACTTCCGAGACATCCTCTATCTCTGGTTCAATTTCAGTGCCCTGTTCATCGTGTCCAAAAAGCTGGACCAGAACCTCTTCGACAGAGAACTGCTTGGTCAGTGGCCTACTCATTGTGCTCAGAGTAAAAGGAGTACAAGGCAAATATCATGCTATATATATGGGGTCTGTGTGAAGATTATACATTGATTAGTCTGGAAGGTGTGGTTCACGTGGGGGATAGGCACAAAAGCGTGGGAAAGAAAAGGGGTCACATAACAGACACCCGTCTAGTCTGTGTGAAGATATGATACATTGTTTCATCGGGAATTTGGTTCACATTTATTTAGAAAAAACACAAGAAACTTGTGCGACAAAAAATGGACCAGACTCAGTGATCACCTTCCTAGCAACAAACTTTCACCCTGCTCTATGTTCCCTACAGATAATATCCAACTAGGCCAGTGAGCGGTGATAGCTATCATGTCTTTGGGGTCATCAGGTGGGAACCTCCTTTCACCGGTGTTTCGTCTAGTTAGGCCCACAACACCTCCAGAAGGCTAGACCGTGAACACTGGCGTCCCAGAGTCACCCCCTAATGCCAGCCATCACCACTCCTCACACAAAGACAACTATCTCAAACAGCACGACTATCAACTACTCTGACCACTCACCAACTGCACCAGTGAAAGCTGGGTGGGGATACAGACCCTGGTTCAGGTGGGGGGGAGAAATAGAAGAGGTGGAGAGAAAAGTAGGGATGGGATACAGACCCTGGTTTTGGTAGGGGGCATGAAAGTATAGAGGGTGCAGGAGGTGGAGGCAATACAAGCTGCATTAGTAGATTTAGCAACTAAACTCAACTAAACAGTCCTATACTCAAACAAAACCAACACTCCAACACAGGCCAACTCACCTGTACTAACCGCATGGTATCAAAGAGGCACAAACACAAAAGGAACTATCTCAAGCAGCACCACTGTCAACTACTCTAACCTCTCACCAATTGCACCAGTGAAAGCGGGGTGGGGATACAGACCCTGGTTCGGGTAGGGGGGAGAAATAGAGGAGAGAGAAAAGTAGGGATGGGATACAGAACCTGGTTCGGGTAGGGGGCATGAAAGTATAGAGCGTGCAGGAGGTGGAGGCAATACAAGCTACACTAGCAGATTTAGCAACTAAACTCACCTGAACAGCCAAAGCCAACACTCCAACACAGGCCAATTCTCCTAGGCTAACCGCATTGTGTCAAAGAGGCACAAACACAAAGAACTATTTCAAGCAGCACCACTGTCAACTACTCTAACCTCTCACCAATTGCACCAGTGAAAGCGGGGTGGGGATACAGACCCTGGTTCGGGTAGGGGGCATGAAAGTATAAAGGGTGCAGGAGGTGGAGGCAATACAAGCTACACTAGCAGATTCAGCAACTAAACTCACCTAAACAATCCTATATTCAAATAAAATCAACACACCAACACAGGCCAACTCACCTGGACTAACCACATGGTGGCAAAGAGGCTCAAACAGGCCACACGCTCCACTTAAATGCACTTCCCCTTCCATTTTCTCTGCAGCCGATATTGGAATCTCATATACTGACAGTGGCCACATCAACCTAGGAAATAATCCAAACTGCAAACACCACAACTTCAACTTTCCTGGAAGTCCCGATTTATCTATTCTATCCAGTCCCTCAGCAACATCCTTCCTAAACTGCACTACCTGTCCTCCGTCATGCAAATCTGCCTTGTACCACCTACCTAAGCTCTTTACTGGTTTTTCCCTTTTTTTTCCTTATTGGAATTGCCTCTTCATCTATTACAAACTTTCGATCACTTAATCTTCCTCTACTTATTGAGATACTTCTAGACTTACTAGGCTTGATTCTCATACTAGCCCACTTTAAGTTTTTATTTGTCAGACAGATGTCTGACAAAGTCTCTCAAGTATTCTTTTCATACATGGCACCGTTGTAGTTATCAACGTCATGTCATCCATATATGCCCTAATTGGTGTAAGGCGCATCCCATCCTGCCGCCTCTCTCCACCTACAACCCACCTAGAAGCTCTAATAATTACCTCCATTGCCATTGTGAATGCTAATGCTAATCTGATTTGATTTGATTTGATTTAATGGAGAAATCGTACACCCTGCCATAATACCTACTTCTAACTTCTGCCAACCTGTTGTAATTCTTCTTATTAATTCTAAATTGCCTCCACAAAAACTTTAGGATATCAGGTGCGCTTTTATAGACCCGGTAGGGGACTCCATTTGGCCCTGGGGCTGAAGAAGCCTTCGCATGCCTGAGTACCTCAGCTACATCCGTCCACCTAGGTGGTCTAATATCGATTTCTTGATCTATCTCCCCTCATGGTGGCATGTCAGGTGGAAGTCCTACTACTCTACTCTGCTCAGTATCTGAATATGTATTTCTCAGGTACTCTTCTACTGCTATCTTTGTTGCTTTAAGCTGCCCTCCCTTTTCCTGGTTAAACAATCCTTTAACAAACTTGAATGGGTCCCTGTAAAATGCTGTTCTTACACATTCTTTCTTTTTTCTCTTTTTCCTAAGATTTTTGGCCCTTCTGAGCACAGCTAGCCTATTTCTCAACCCCTCTTGCAACACATTAATTCCCTCTCTCTCTTCCTCTGTAACTCTTTTCCACTGCTTTCTTAATTGTCTTCTTTCTTTAACTAATTTCTCAATTTCTCTTTGCCATCTAGACTTAGCTGCCTGTACTCTTTCAACCCTCTTTCTATCTTGCACCCCGAATCTTTCGACACCAAAAGAGTAAATTATGTCTCCAATTTTCTCTAATCTATCACTTGCGTCTCCTCCTAGTCTACTCAGAATTATTGACAAGTCCCTGTTGACTGTCTCCCATTCTTTGCTACTATTTGCCCTCGGCCATCTAACTCTAGCTTTCTGCTCCATATTTCTCTCTCTAACTGGCCTGTTCACCTCAATATCAGCTGCATCCCTTCTTATAACCTCCTCCTCCACCTCTGTGGCTGTGTTGTTGATATCCTTCAAACTGTGGTTTTCTACCTGTCGCTTACTCAATTGATTTCTTAAAAAGTTCTGATCGATGCGGCCACACTGCCCTTCCTTTCCCACACATCTCATTCTTCCTTGATGCACTCAAATAACTGATGTTATTTTCTGCCAACCACAAGGTCAAACCTGGAGCATCTTTCCCTCTAATCTACCATCTTTATTTTCTCCAGCCACACTTGTTATGCCCTTCAAACTATTCTGCCCACTTCTAGTCCTAGAGAATAGGTCCGTGCCCCTATCCTTCACTGAGTCACATATCCAACTCGTAGTCTTATCCGTTCCAGTATCTGTTACCATGTAGTTTGCCTGTGAGTCATCTTCCATCCCTGCTCTCGCTGACCCTTGGGGTATTTTCCTTGTCTGACTTGTGCTGGTTGTGACAAGGCTGTTACGCCTTGAGAGGATTGGCACATAAGTGTGGGAAAGAGATGTGTACCCGCAAAAGACATTGTGTGTGTGAGTGAGTGAGTGACAACTTACAATGCATTTTCATTAGCTAATAAACAAAGGTACTCATAGAAAAGCACGTATTTACATACCTGAGGATTAATAAGGGAGAGAGCCAAAGTTAGCATCTTGCTCGAGCCAATGCTCATTTAATATTGAGCTGTGCATGAGCAGAGCAGGTACGAGTGACCTCCCTCAGGTATCCACAGTGGCATTATGAGCGCCATCTACTGACCTGATGTCTAACTGTATAAACAAGTTAGATTGGTTCAAACAATTAACAAAAATTTAGGGGGTGTCTGTTTACATAAAAAAAAAACTTAACATATGACCTTTCCAACCCATTACAAGGAAATTAGAAAGAAATTGGTGTTCCAGTAAGTCAGAAGAGTTTCACAGAGCCTGCAAAATAGCCTAAAAACATATAAAAAAGCTCTCCGCAGTGCTAGAAGTTCATACCACTCAGCATTCATAGAAGAAAACAAGAACAACCCCAGGTTTCTCTTCAGCACTGTAGCCAGGCTGACAGAGAGCCATAGCTCAGTTGAACCAGTGATCCCCTTAGCTCTAAGCAGTGATGATTTTATTAACTTTTTTACAGATAAAATTCTCATGATCAGGGAAAGAATTTATCAGCTCTTGCCTAAGTTAGATAAAAATCTCCTACTGAATACAGCAACTCCTGAATCAGCTGCAACGCCTCTTTTACATCTGGAATCATTCTCACCTCTGAATCTCTCAGAGCTAGCTTATATAGTTTCATCATCCAAACCATCACCCTGTCTATTGGACCCAGTACCAACTAGCTTCTTTAAAGAGATCTTTTATTTGATTAAGCCATTCTTTCTAGATTTGATTAATCTGACTTTATTTCTGGGTTATGTACCTCAGGCACTTAAGACCGCGGTCATCAAACCCCAGGTTAAAAAGACTAATCTTGATCCATTGTTCTGTAATCTTGATGTTTTGGCAAACTATAGACCCATATTGAACCTTCAATTTATTTCTAAAATCATTGAGAAAGCTGTAGCAAAACAACTACACGACCATCTGGATTGGAACAGTTTGTTTGAAGAGTTTCAGTCAGGATTTAGAGCCCATCATAGTACAGAAACAGCACTGGTTAAAGTCTCCAATGACATTCTAATGGCTTCAGACAATGGATCAGCCTCCATACTTCTCCTTCTAGATCTCAGTGCTGCATTCGACACCATAGATCATAATATTTTACTACAGAGACTGGAACATGAAATTGGAATTAAAGGAACTGCACTCCAAGGTGGTTCAAATCCTACTTATCAGCTAGACATCAGTTTGTTCATGTTAACAACAACTTCTCCTCATGCACTGCAGCCAGTTATGGAGTCCCACAGGGTTCGGTACTTGGACCAATCCTCTTTACGCTTTATCTGCTTCCTCTAGGCAACATTATCAGGAAACACAGCATCAACTTCCACTGTTATGCAGACGATACTCAGCTGTACCTATCAATGAAGCCAAATGAAGTCACTCAGCTAGTCAGACTGCAGGCATGTCTTGAAGACATAAAAGTCTAGATGACTGGAAATTTTTTACTTGTCAACTCTGACAAAACAGAAGTTATTGTACTCGGCCCTTAGCACCTCAGAAAAATACTAACAAATCATCTCATCAGTCTGGATGACATCACTTTTTCTTCCAGCTCCACTGTAAGAAACCTTGGAGTAATTTTTGGCCAGGACATGTCCTTTGTCCCTCACATAAAACAAGTTAGTCGGGCAGCTTTCTTCCACCTGAGAAACATTAGGAAAATCAGAAACATCCTTTCTCAGGATGATGCAGAAAAAGTAGTCCATGCATTTGTAACTTCTAGGCTGGACTACTGTAACTCATTACTGTCTGGATTTCCAAACAAATCTCTAAAAGGCCTTCAGTTGATTCAGAACGCTGCTGCACAAATATTAACAGGAACTAGGAAAAGAGATCACATCTCTCCTGTGTTAGCTGCTCTTCATTGGCTGCCGGTAAAATACAGAGTAGAATTCAAAATCCTTCTTTTAACATATAAAGCTCTTAATGGCCAAGCTCCATCATATCTCAGAGAGCTCATAGTTCCTTACTGTCCTAGTAGGCCACTCCGCTCTCTAGATGGAGGTTTACTTGAGTCTCCAAGAGTAAATCTGGAGGCAGATCGTTCAGTTATCAGGCTCCTCTTCTATGGAACCAACTTCCAGTATCGGTCCAGGGGGCAGACTCTTTAGTAATTTTCAAGACCAGGCTTAAACCCTTCCTGTATGACAGAGCTTATAGTTAAAATGTTAAAGTCTCGCTCGCTCTCCTTTCCTCCCCCTTGCATGTCCTGATAAGAACCATCCTTCTTAATAAACACAGTTTCATCCAGTTCTAAGCATTTTTACTGCATTTATTAACCATGTTCTGCCAAAGTCTCTGTCTCTCGCAGTTCCTCTCCTCTCTCTCCCTGTCCTCATCCTGCAGGTGGTGACTCATTGCCATCCCATGTTCCTCCAAAACCTGCTGGTCCCATATTTCATGAATTCTGTACTACAGCACAACTCCATGAACTTCATGCAGCAACATGTTCCTGCCTACACCCCCCCCCAATGTCTATCTCACTCGCTCTCTCTCTCTCTCTCTCCCACTCTCAAGACAACTGGTCGAGGCAGATGGCCGCCCCTCCAAGCCTGGTTCTGCTCGAGGTTTCTGCCTCTTAAAGGAAGTTTTTCCTTGCCACTGTCGCCAAGTGCATCGAGGGATCTGTTGGGTCTCTTTAAATAAATTTATAAAGAGTTTGGTCTAGACCTGCTCTATATGTAAAGTGTCTTGCTGTAACTTTGTTATGATTTGGCGCTATACAAATAAATCTGATACTGGTACACTAGCGCTAGTCAGGGAGTCCAGATTGCTGCTTCCATTCTGTTGTTTGGCCTGTTTGGGAGGCATTTGTCCACTTATAATGTGATAACGTTGCTAAGGAAATATTTTCAACAAAATTTGATCGGTTACAAGGTCCAAAATATATAAATTTGTTAGATTTCTGCGGGAGCTGTGGAACACATTGGCTCACTACTAATGCTCTGTCTTCCCCCTGACATTTTTTTGTTTTAATGATATTATCAACACAGGATTTCAGATAATTGGTGACAGTACAATTTAACAGTTCAAGGTCATTACAGGAAACCTGGCCACT
Source organism: Echeneis naucrates (assembly GCF_900963305.1). NCBI lineage: Eukaryota > Metazoa > Chordata > Actinopteri > Carangiformes > Echeneidae > Echeneis > Echeneis naucrates. Next base: position 20,338,469 of record NC_042526.1, on the reverse strand, counting down.
GAGGAATATTCAGTGGCTTCAAAACAGCCCCTCAGCTCTTCAACTGAGAGACAGTCATGATTTCATAATGAGTAGAACAGTCATTTTGAAGTTGGTTGCCGAGCTGGTGTTTATAAACATGCATAATCCACCTCCAATGCATTTTGCTGTTCGTCTGGTGTCTCGTCTGGCGTCTTGAACGAGTGAATATCCCTCTATATCAATGTTATTTTCATCCCCAGAAAGCCAGGTTTCTGTGAGACAGATAAGATTGGCTTTGCTAAAATCTGTGGTGGTTCTGGACTCATAGCTTTATTCTGAAAAACTGTCACTGGAGTTCCTTTTCCTGTCTGTGCTGTGTGTGGGTGGCTTAACTTTTCCCAGAGGTTGCTCCCATCCCCCGCCCATGGCTCTGAGGCTGATTGTACTCACCTGTTGCCAATCAACATCTCCAGGCCTATAAGACAGCTGCGGAGTTCAGCCTCAGTGCCAGAGTATTATCACCTGTATGCAGTGGTACACAGCCCCTCCTCGCTTCATTCGAGTATTTTGGAAAGACTTACCTTGACACTAATCTTCCTATTCTCTGTTTTCTCCAGTGTCTCCCTCCGTGCCTCAGACCAGCACTCTCTCTCACCTTTTTGTTCCACCCTGGACTCCGGACTACCTTTGTTCCAGCACTTTGTGTCACAGTAAAATCTATTTTACCGTTCCACCTGTCTGGCCGCTTTTGGGTTCTTAATCTCCATCTCATCACAAAATTCCTGTCATACTTGACAAGTGCAGAGAGTTTAGGCATCTTATTTTGTAGTGAGTGCACATTGGATAGAGTTATATTAGGGATAAGGAAGCGGCTGCCTCTCTTTTTAAGCCGGTTTCGTATTCCCTCTTTAGAGCAACACTTTTTTTCTCCTTGTTTTGAGATGGGCTCCGCCATATATGTTGCAGATGATTTTTGGGAAAGCTGGAGAGACGTTTTGTCAAAGACTTGTTAAGTCTTACAAGTACAAGTTTACAAGTAGTGTTAGTAGACAGGTAGTGCACGTAGTCCAATCATTCCATGGACTCCAAGCTCATTTATAGCATCCCAAAAGATAATCAGAGCCCAGATCACCACTGCAAGCTTGACAAACATGTTCCCTAATATGATTGCCAGGTACAAACTTTGTTTCAGTAAAAAAACAACAAAAGTAAGGCAGTAAGTTTGTCCTGTATAACTCCCTTTACATTTAGTGTAATTAGCTGATTTTTGTTGGACTGAACAAACCAGGTTTTGGGCTCTCTTTCCATGGGCTCTGAAAAGAATAATGGCAAAGCCTACATATCCCTCCAAAAGCCAGAGGGCCAGAGTAGGCTGACTGCTTGAAAACGGTACCACCACCCCCAAGATTCACACCTAGATGTGAATCTGAGTTTGAACAAAAACTCAATGTGGAAATTGGCTGAAACCAGGCACACTCAGCATGGGTGCCCTGTGATGTCACTCAGGTAATAAAGACACCGCCCCAACTCTCCTCCATGCTTTTTCCCAGTGCACCGGTTACAGTAGAGAGCTAATCCAAGCTTTCTCCATGACCTGGCCACCAAATGGAGCAACACCTCAAATTTGACTCCCACCACCTTAAAGATTAGGTCACAGTCTTCAACTGGTTGGAGGAGTACACAGACTATTTTATTCACTGTAAAACACAAATAAATGGTTATTAGTTAATCATAACATCACAGAGCACACAAACAAATGAACCAAGAAAAGAACATTTTCATGCATTTCTTAACTGGATGTGGAAAAACTGAATTGCCTGACTATGCACTCTGTGTTTTACAGGTAGTTGTAAGCAACAACCAAGCAAACAGATTACGGTGCTCAGGCAATATACCATCGGTTCCAGTGGTTCGTCATTTAGGTGGAGCTGTTGTTACATAGTTGGAATAGTTCATCCTAGTTCGGTGTAAATTCTATCTTTGCCAAATTATCTTGTAGAAAAATGGTTCAAACAGCTGTGAAGTCCCCTTCTCGCGGGGGAATCAGTTTGGCATGTTAGCAGTCTCTTATTTGATCGGAATATCCAGTTTCTTATTATATCAATGCTTGTGTCCTTGTTGGCCTGGATGCATTCCAGAGCAGCAGTTTACAGCCACCCTCTGATAGTGTTATCGGGCCAACCCAAGTGAAGGGTCAGAGAAGGGATACCTCTCTGGGGGGGTAAGGCAGGTTTTGCTGATTTGTGACATGAATTGCAAATTTATTGTTTAGGAAAGCAGGGTCTTTCGATGCCGGAGTCAGAAAAGAGTCCGGGATGGCACTTAGACGAGATCTGGGAATCTGGGAATATCTGTTGGAGGCAACAGTCTCTTTGAAATCTGAGGGGTGTGGGAGATGAGAATCTCCAACCCCCCCTTTCCGGAGGTACAGACCGTTTGACTCCTGCGGAGACCCGAAGCAGATCTCTTTCCCTTTCTCCCTTAAACTCTAAAGGCTTGGAGCAATGAGAAGAGGCTTATGTCTGGGCAGAGGCAATCAGTATAGAGTTAAGTTGTATTTGTATTTGAAAGTCGACCTGTAAGTGCTGGATTTGCTTTCTTTGTTGTCGGTCGTTCACTGATAAGCCAATCATCACTAGTTAAAGGACCAATACCCGACCCGGTAGACTTTGGTTTACCGACTCTGCTATTGCATAATGATATTGTAATTATCAGCTTTGGTGACAATCTTTTGTGGACTCTCTCTCTCTCCCAATCACGCACACACAGCTCACAGACATTAAAGTTGCCATCGGGTGTGGTCGTGTGATATTGAGTCTGTTACACGGAGGTCACCGTGCATAAAGCTCAAGCTCAAGCTCAAAATTTTTCCCTTTGTTCAAGCTAACCACATCTCACGACAAGTCGCCATTTTGGCTCCAGCAAGAGCATAACCTATATCACTCCACTGCCCTCTCTCTCTTTTCCTCTAACTCCCCCATTGTACACACACACACGCACACACACACGCATGCCACACACATCACCATTGTGACTGCTGTTGCTGTTCTAATTGGCATTGCTATCGCTAGTGCTGGAGTACCAAATTGAGATGCAGTATGTGAGCACACTCTCACCCACACTCTCTGTAGAATGTTGTGAGGATGCTAGTGAGGAGTGATGCTTGATTTAGTTTCCACAGGAAGCGCAGCCTCTGCTGGTGCCATTTTGGACCCTTGGACCAAATAAATGACCTTGAGAACTGGTAATTGTCTGTCTGCCTGCATTTGTGTCCACCAGTCTGACAGTGATAGAGATCAGCGTGATGGAGTTGGAGTTGTTTTTGCCATTACAGACTGACTGAGGTCTCCCAGCCAGAAAATCCCAGATCCAGAGACAAGTGGTGGTGTTTAGGCCAAGGACAATTTTCTTTTTTAGTGTCAGGGTTTGAGTTCTGATATTTAATTATTATGTTTGTGTACTGTCAGGGTTTGAATTCATATATTGAATTATTATGTCTGTGGTACTGTCAGGGTTTGAGTTCTGGTATTTAGTTATGTTTGTGTACTGTACTGTGGGTCAATCAGGGTCAGTCATGTTCTTTGTTTTGTTTCCATGTGTTATTTTCTGTTGTGCCTTAGATTTAGTTTGAATGCCACTTCCTTTTTTATTTTGAAAGTCTTGTGTTAGCTATTTACTTCCTGTTCTGTTTCTCTCCTGTTGATTGTGGTTCCTGCCCTAATATGGTTCACCTGTGTCTTGTTTAGTTCACTATGTATTTAAGTCCTGGTTTCTGTTTTGTTCTTGTCAGATCCTTGTCTTTTGTCTTCGTCGTTGTCAGATCCTCGTTGTTGTCTTCTGCGTTGTCATTAAAAAGACTTTTTTCACCTCAGCCTCCTTTGGCGTCTCCTGCATTTGGGTCCTCATACTCCTGTACCCCATGACAGTTAGTCTCTGGGGAACAATTGCATTGAATAAAGAGCTGAAATGAATGTACAGGATTCTGGCATGGTGTCTTTGTTCTCCAGGTGGGTGACAACTGTGTGAAGGGTGGTGGACATTGCATTCTCAGTGGAACAGTTTGGACACTAAGCAAACTGGTGTGGGTCCAGTGATGCAGGGAGACTGGCTGTGATGTGGGTTTTGACCACACTCTTGCACTGCAGAGGCTGCCAGACCCTGATCTTTTTTTTCCACTGATCTGTTTTGTTTCAGGAATGGTTTATTAGCTGGATATTACAGGCCTAAATGTAGGAAGCCTTGTATGCCTTTGGGGTATTTGTGTAAACCAAGTCCAGTGTGTTATCACCCCTAGTTCCAAAATCCACATATTGCTTAAGTCTTGCATGGTTAAGGTCCAAAGAAATCACAACAAAGCTGTCAGGATGTTTGGTCAAAAGCATGCAAATGGCATCATGGAGGGTCAGTGAATACTTTGTTTGCATTAGCGTTAGCACTGGGAGCTATGTAAACAGTGGCGACAATCACACTAGTGAATTCCCTTGGGAGGTGGAAAGGCTGACACTTAGCAATGAGGAATTCAGTGTTTAATGACTAATGTAGCGTTCACGCACCAGTCCTTGTTTATATAGATACATAGACCTCCTACTCGGCACTTGCCAGAGCTAGTTGCCTGGAACAATGTCATCCCGTCCAGCTGTATGACTGCATCCCGTATATTGTCATGGAGCCAGGACACAGTGAAGACAAACACAGCAGTCTCTCAACTCTGCATGTGTCTCTCAGCAGATGTAGCTCGTCCAGTTTGGTATTGAGGGAGCGGACATTTGATTCATTTAACAAATTATTTGTTCTTTGATCGAACTGTCTGGTGTTGTCTTAGTTTTTTGTCATGGCTCTGAGCCAATAGTGACAATAGTTGTTGGTTTGTCCAATATAGATTTTTAATTGATTTACTGTTGTTGCATGTAATCAGGTTTTCTCAGTTTTTTGGGTACTCCTGTGCATTCTTGGTGGAGAATACAAAGTGACGGTGTGTTTTGTCACTTGGTAGGCGGGTTCTCTTCGGGATTCCCAGTTGTGATGTGCATAAGCTGGATTTGCACCTTGCTTCATAAGTGAGCCAGATCTGTAAAACACCAGGGCAGTTTTTAGTTTTTCTGTTTTTGGTTTGGAATTCCATTATTTTTGTTTTGTTGAGTGTAGATTGCACGGTTGCTTTGGTTAAAAGCTAGTGAACTGTTAGTGTCACAATGGTCTCCAGAACTTAGTGTTTAGTGTTTGTTTTGTCATTTCCGGTTTCATTTTGGTAGTTTCCCTCCTGTGTCATGCCTGGTGTCTTTACTTCCCCCTGTGTAATTGCCTCTCTCCTCCCTAATGTGTCTCACCTGTTTCTTGTTTACATGCTTCCCAGCACTATATAAGCCCTTTGTTTTCCTGTCTTCCCTGCCAGTTTTTTTCTAGCCTAAGTGAGAGACTTGCAAGCATTATGCTGCAAGATCCTGAGATAGATCATTTTGTGACCACTTTCCTGAGACCTGCCTGCTCCTTTTCAGTACCTTTGCCTTTGTCCGCCTGCCTGTGTATGATCCTGCCTGTCTGATCACGTCTTTCATCTGATTCCCCCCTGTTGGATTCCCAGCTTGTTTCCTTCGGGCAGGCCAGCTCCTTCTGAATGTTGCGCTCAGTATTTTTTTGGAACTTGTTTTTTTTTTTTTTTTTTCCCAATAAGCTGTCTTTTCTATGAGCGTGCCTGTCTGGCATACAGCATTTCCCCTTTGGACTTCACTGGATTTTTTTTTTTTTTTGTAGTACTGCAGTGAAAGTGGTTGCAGCTTTGTCTCTGGAACATGTCTGTGGTTGTGAATGGTAGCTGGTCACTTCTACCCACCATCAGTCAATAGTGCATAACTACCCACCACAAATAACCACATGAAGACCAGCGATGGGTATTGACTTTGGCAGATAGAGTGAACACTCCTGTTTGCCCTTGGTAACTAGCGTATTAAATGCTATATTCTGTTGCTTTAGGATTGTGAAATGGCTTATGTGGACTTTTTCTTCTTCTTTTTTGCTCCATCTGAGTAAGTTGTAGATAGTAGTACAAAGGATCAACTTTGAAAAAATACTGTCAAGCACTATGAGGTTGAGATTAGCAGTTTGAACGCTAGTCTGTATGACTTGGCTGTTCTGCTAGGTGTTCAGGAAGGTTGTGATGCTGTGGTTTTGTCACCATTGGAAAGGAGGGAGTGCTGCTTGTCTGTCTTTCCAGCAGCTTAAGGAGTAGTTGTTACAGCTGCAGTGTGATGAGATGTGACATAAAGTTGGAGCTCAGGAAAGTGAGGAGGCTGAGAGTGTCTTAGCTGTAGAGAGAATGAAGTGTGAGTTGGAGCATGCTAAGATTAAGTTTGAACGAGAAAAGTTGGGGCTGATTGGGGAGGGGTGGTTGACATCAGGTGCAGCTCAGGCTCAGAGGCTTGGTAGTGAGATGTCTGATCCTCTAGGTTCCTCCTCTGCTCCCCAGTTTGATTTGGTGGGGAACTTGAAGCTTGTTCCCAAGTTCAATGAAGATGACCCTGAACCATTTACTTCTCTGTTTTAGAGGATATCTGATGCTAGGGGCTGGTCTGAGGACAATTTGTATGTATGGTATGGTCATGTTGCAGTGTGTGCTGGCTGGAAAGGTGCAGGAGGCTCAGGTTTGCATCTGTTATAGCTGCTGTACTCAAGGTCTATGAAATGGTCCCAGAAGTTTACTGGTAGCGCGGTTCCAGTTTGTATTTCTACTTATCTGGCAGAGCAGCAGGATAAGATGGGGGGAGGTTTCTGCATTAGTGCTAGGAATGAATTTGAGTGTTTTGTCAGCCCCTGTTCAGACCTAGTGCAGACGGATGTGAGCATCTTGCGTTTCCAGTGGAGGGGGTGCACTTCACCCATGAGACGTGTTGGTGATGGGCATTTAGCAGGATGTAACCTCATTTGGCGGTTGTTAGCCTAGTCCCAGGGATTAAGAGCGAAACAGAAGAGATGAGATAACTTGACCATTCTATTGGTCAGTTTCAGGTCCAGCCGATGCATGCCAAGCTGTAGGCAGTCAATCAGTTACCCTTCAACCATCAAAACTTAGCTTAAGAGGTTGCCAACCACATGGGGAGAGGGGCAATATTAATGCTGATAGACAGTCAGGGGGATTAGCATTCAACCCTATTGACTCAAAGGACTTGACCTCTGTAAGACATATTGGGTAGAAGCCATTTCCACTTGATCAGATGACCTTTGACCTTTTCCACAACAATGTCTCAATTTCTCTGTAAAAACATTTCATTTCCTAAAATCAGTACCAGATATTACAGACCCCCTTTTTTTCCAGGATATGATCCCAGGTAGCCAAAGATGATGTCTCAGCTGATCCCCAACCAGGACAGCCTCATTCTTCCCCCAGCTGAAGTTTGCACTGGAAATGCTCCTGAATTATTCCACAGTGTTCATTAAGAAATTAATATCTTTCTGGGAATCACCATGATGATGATGATGATGATGATATCTACAGCATATGCTGAAATTTTAAAGGTGACATTAGTTTTTTAAACACTGTTGTGGCGGACAGAGGTAGAAACGAGGAAATCAGGTTGACTGGACACAGCTGTCAGATGGGGAATCACTTTATTCACTTAAGCCCTACTAACAATGTAGTCAGAGACAGATTCATCAGAAAAACACGTGACATGCTTCTTATACATAAAACAGATTATGTGTGTGTGTTGTGTGGATAGCCTTCACCCTTATCTTGAACTTCAACCATAGTGATTGTGCAGCACTATGTGCGTGTGTGTGTGGTGTAGTTCTCTTTCCTGGCACCCAGATGTCTTCTACTTATTGTTTTGACTTGCTTGGCGCCAGAGCAGGTCCTGATGACCTGACTCTCATATTGATGCAAGAACAGAGACAAGGCCTCTGGACCCTGTCTTTCCCTAAGTACCCCCCCAAAATCATTATAGTGATTTAAACTAAATGTATTGATTATAAATGATGGATAAAATAACATTGCAAAACTAAAACATAAACGATATGATGTACGGAAACATAAAAATGATACGATATACTGAATCATAAAATTAAAATTGAAAATTGATACTGAAGCATAAAAAAGATATGAAATACGTGATATTGAATAAGTCCAACATTACTGTGATAATGACAACATTCATCCGGATACACTTGGAATACATAAGAGAGTTCACAACTTCAGAGATGTACGGGAGCGAAAAACCTTTCAGGAAAATTCTCCCATGGCCCTTTTCCCACTGGCAACCAACTTCTCAAGTCACACCTTGAACCGTGAACCACCAACCCAGCACATTTTCATAAAAACTCAGACACTGAATAATGAAATTAAATGGATATCAATATGACAATTACAACTGAAGTGATACAGTGATTCTAACTGCTAATACTTGCGTCAAGAGTATAAGATGAAAACAGCTATTATGTGTGAGCAGGTCTCCAGCCTATACGTGAGCAACTGTGTGTAAGCTGTTCGTCTTTGCATGTACTAGCAGCAAGTAAGTCTTCATTGCATGTGGAAATAACAAAACAATTCTAATGCATTAGCTAAGCCTTCTATATCAGTAGTGCCAACATGGTACTAGGAGCAGAATTTCTTTCCTAGAAGAGTTCAACTCTCATCGCTCGACTGACTACAACTCTGCAATGAGCACATTACCTCAAAGACTGTGTGTGTGTATTAGTAACACTCAAACTAAATTTTTAAGATTTCAGTTCATTGAGTCCATCAAGATTTGAGCAACACTCAATGTAATACTTTCACCCAGCACCTTTCTCTCTCACGCTTTATTCACACTCTTTCCCTTTTTTGCACTCACATACACATCCAGACACACACACTGTCAGTCCAAGTCACGTCTGGTTAGTTGTCTTTGTCTGGAAATTATCTACATGTATTTGTTTCTGATTTATTTTATGTCCTAATTTTAAGGATTTTAACCTTGGTTATTCAGAAGATTTATGGAACTTGGTTTTATCTTTGACCAATTGTTTTATTGGGAGTGGGAGAAACTGGCTGGCCACACCAGTCCCCCCTGTTATGACCTCAAATTTTTCTCCTGTTTGAACTTTTATAGGTTGGAAATTAGAGAGGTCTGAAATTCACTCTTAGCTAGGAGTTATAAACAGGTATTATAATTATAACTTACTTATTTATAAATTGCCTCAATCCAGGGCTGATTATCTGACTGATTTTCTTGGCCAAAATTTAACTTATAGGTTGCAGCTTAGCTGCTTCTTTCTCTTTTCTTTTGCACCGCTACTGCAATGCATCTGTTAAGTTTGGCTCGTTCCTTGACTATTGGATAAGGTATGATACTCTTCCACATATATACTTATTAACAGGTGAGTACAATTTGGGTTAGGGTTTCCCAGTTAAGAGTATTGCCGCCCAAAGACTTTACCATAGCCCCACCGATTTACAGCATAGCTCACAGTGCGCTTCCCATCTCATATTTATCCTCAGCCTGCGGTTATCACATGCACACAAACCAGGAGGCTCCTGGCGCCGGCTCTTCACTTATCATACAGCGCTTAACAAAACTCTTATTTCCACAGCACACGGCTCGAGCATCTCTGTCTCCGTTTTGTGGTTGGACAGCTTAACTTTTCTAACATACAACAGGGTACCAACTCGTCCCTCCTTTCTCTCAGACAGCCTAACCAAGCACTATGACTGGCCAGTCGCACCACCAGATGTTCAATCAGCCAAAATGGAATTTACACCTACGTTGATCAAGCTGTCACACAGCACCTTCCGTGCTTCTCATAAATACATAAACATAATAACACAGCACACACTTTTACAGAATTTGCTGGCAGAACCTCCACGTGTAGGTGTCCCCTAGGACCTGTGTCACCCTCTGATCCTCCACCACTTTTTCTTTCAACAATGCTTCAACAACGTTTTTGATCCAATAGTCTCAATTCAGGGGTATTCATTTCGAGTGCATCCACAGTAGCTGAGACTTTAGCCGCCACTCCCCTGCAGCGAGTATACTGATATAGATTTAATTTAACCTATCTTGTGCTGCAGCTTTGTTCGGTGTGGGACGCGGCAGCCTCCCTCCCAGCCCAGGATCCAAACTGGATCATGTTGGGGTCACCAATTATGTTGCGGTAGAAAAACGTGGAAAAGAGGACAAAAGAGGTTGTCCGGATACAGGTGTCAGATGGGGAATCTCTTTATTCACATCAGCCCTACTAACAGCGTAGTCAGAGACAGAACCACCAGAAAAACACGTGACATGTTTCTTATACCTAAGAAGGATTATGTGTGTGTGTTGTGTGGATAACCGTCACCCTTACCTTGAACTTCAACCATAGTGATTATGCAGCACTATGTGTGTGTGGTGTAGTTCTCTTTCCTGGCACTCAGATGTCTTCTACTTATTGTTTTGACTTGTTAGGGTCCAGAGGCCTCTCTCTGTGTCAATATGAGAGTCAGGTCATCAGGACTGCTCAGGCACCTGTCTTTCCGATACAATACACACCATTTAGATTGTTTCTCAGGCTGTGGTGCAGAGGCTTGATGGCCGGAGAGAGGGCATGCCAGACAGACAGTAGGCCTGTCTGAGCCTTCTCTGCACACTAAAGGGAGCACTCAGACCTCAGTTCATTTTCAGGACACTCATGATGTCGCTATACAGCACCTGGATTTGGCTATGTGAAACCTGTGCTTAACCCAAAAGCAGCCAGGGCTTGCCCTAGATACAGTGTGCAGCTCCTTGAAGAAGCTTTTTGTTGGCTTCAGCAAGACTGCTGAGGAAGCTGCTTCACATGCCAGAGTTTTCCACCAGTTCACTTCTGAAGAGTAATTTGTAAAAACAGACTGCGTACTTATGGACTTCAGTGGAGTCTGAGATCGCAGCAGCACAGTTACATTGCATATTGAAATGTAAGTTTCGTTAATTTTTCCTCTCTAGACAGGAGATAAACTTAAGAGGGGACATCCATCTGGGTGACGTTAGGGAAGCATTACCTTCCCATTGCCAGAGATACAAGCGAGAAAGAGAAAGAAACTCCAGATCATCAGTTTACACATCATCTTCTTCTGCAAAGATTTGCATTCTAACGCTGACTATCAGAGTTCCATGGGATTTTGGGTGTGGAATTGCATGCCGCAAGGAATAACAAATGCACCATCAACATTCCAGCGCTTGATGTAGTGTATGGGGGACATATCTCTGTGAAGTGCTTATTTTCCTTGACGACCTGATTGTCTTTTCTAGCTCCCTAGAAGAACATGAAGCTCGACTGATCAATGTCATGAATCGACTGACAGAAAATGGTCTCAAGCTGTCACCAGAGAAATGCCGGTTCTTTCAAACGTCTGTACGTTAGTTGGAGCACATTGTGTCAAGAAACGGAGTTGAAACAGATCCTCGAAAGATCGAAGCCCTTAAGACCTGGCCAAGACCTCAGACTTTGCAGGAGCTCAGATCTTCTCTCTGGCTTCTCTGGTTATTATTGTAGATTTCTACAAGATTAGTCTAAGATTGTGGAGCCTTTAACCAGTCTCACTGCAGGCTATCCGCCAACACAGAAAGTGAGCAAAGTAAACAAAGGAGATGCCAAATACTACAATCCCAGGGAGCCATTTTGAGAAAGAAGGACAACCGCTTGTCAAGAAGTTTTCCAATGATTTCATCGAAAGTGTGCTGTGGTTCATACTCCTTTATCAAGCTCACCTGACACTCAGGAAGCCAAACAGCCAGCTACATCAGATAGTGGTTATGTCCCTGTTGAAAGAACTGATATTGCTGTTAGTGAACCAGGTGAAGAGACTTCGTAGGTCTGAACGTCAAGTTCTGTGGTCGCATTTATGACCTCAGGTAACACCTGCCACTTTGTGGCTATAGCCACAGAATCTTCAAAAATGAGGCCTTCAAAGATCAGGTTAATCAGTTGAAGGAATCAGTCGGCAGCCACATGTCTTAAGAAAACAGAGCTTTTGGGGTCTCACAGTTCAGAGTTCCCCCACACCTATCCTCCCATGTAAGGTTGGAAAAATTATAAACTAGAGGGATTGTCATAACAGACCACATTCATGGAGGAACAAAGTGGCTGATAAGGAGCAGAAGGCTGAATGACTGAGGCAACACCTTACTGAAGGATAATTAGGGACTTGAACCACATTCAGGGACAGTGGGTTGTTAGTGTAGGTGGATGAGGAGCAGAGGGAAATTTTGTTTTCTGGACTGATTGAAGATCAGATGGTGGATTCTGGACCATCTGTCAAAGTTTTAATGAGCACAAAGGAAGAACTTCTAAAATAATAATAATTAATAATATTAATTGTAAAATATCACTGTAGGAAATGAGGTGAGAGATAATCAAGACTTGGACTCGTGCAGCTGTGTGGTGGAGTGAGTCTATAAGGCTTTCCTCCTTTGTGTATCAAGCTAAGGGACTGAGTGAGACACTGATAAAAGAATGTTTTACTGAAGATGTTTTCTCTAACACAAAGAGACTGATGGTCCAAGGTAACCAAGAGTTCATTCTCATCCACCGTTACCATTACTCCCCCTACATCCTTATAAACTACCCTTCACATCTTTTTGTGTCCTCCTAGGCCTTTTACAGTTGAGATGAGACAGTTAAGATGATGAGTTAATTTTTGCACTAGCCCAACTATTACCAACCTCAGCCAGCTGGAGCAGAGGGGCATGAAGAAATAAAATATAGACCTGAAAACAAGTGAAAAAAGCCCTCTAAGGCATGTGCAATGATCACATTTGTTTTGCAAGTCAGACCTGGAGAGAAGCAGCCTGTAACAGGCCCATGGAACCAAAGGGTTGTGTTCTCAGTTTTCTCCTTTAATTGCTCCCATGTTTCCCTCTTAAAACCTTTGTTTTCCCTAAACCATAAAAACATCATGCTGTGCGAGTGTGTGTGAGTTCACCAGCAGTGTGGGTGTGCTGGTTATGCAGGGATGTGCACATCTGTACATTACATATCAGTAACACTGTCCAAAATGGCAACTTTTCAGGAACTGAGACAGGCGGGTCTCCAAACCTTTAGCATTTAAACTTAATTTACTGCATTCTGTTTGATAACCAGCTGACGGCAGTTCTCAACCAGAACACCACATTGCACTGAAGAAAGGTGTTTCAGGGTTTTGAAAGAATATATTCAACTTAATTTAAACCTTAATTCCAGTTAATAACATTACAAGTTAGTACACTGACATTGGAAGCTAAATTCACAATCACCCAGTCAGTCTAATTGGTCGACAACCGGTTCAACATGGTCATCTAAAATACAAGTACAGTGTGTTGAAATTAAAGGTAGTGGTGGTGGGGGGGTTGTAAATCAGAGGGTATCTTGGGTAACAATCTTTAAATATCTGTCATCTGTCATCTGTCATCTGTCACATCATTAACCAGGACATTAGTAGTAGAGTGTAGGCCAGGCTCTAAAATGGCACCCGAAAATATTAGCATTACCCCTTTAAAATAATTCATCTTAATTGAGAAACAAATAATTAATTGGAGAGTCATTAAAATCATTAAAAACAATTCATTTTATTTTGGAACAAATAAATAATTAATGTAAGTTGATTATATGCATTAAAAATTATGACAATAAGAACTTTTAAGAAAGGTGATATATATATATATATCATTCAATTAACTCATAAATAAATACATCTGTTAAGAGTTGTTTAAAATCACAAAATTGTCCATAAAGGGAGAAAGACAGCCAACATTGTGTTTTCCAAGCAGCAGTGAAAGGGTCAGTTTGACACTATACCCAAATGACAAATCAATGAGCCCCATTAGTCCGAAGTGATCAGCCTTGATTCCGCTTCCTGTTATCACTTCCTATTTACGTATCGGCTCATGCTGGCTACTTCAAACGCTGTTGGGGGACACAAGAAAATAAAATCTTTTGTCATCTGTTGGGCAAGAGCTAAAAACAATCTTCTGAAAAAAGTAATATTGATTCTCCATGATGTTAAACAGTTGCTGACCACCATACTGTTACATTTAGGCTTTGTAGAGTGGAGAGGCCGATGATTTTCGCTGGACTGCTGAAGTGAAATGCTGCAAAGCTCACTCATACTTTGACTCAGAGGTGAGTGGAAAAACACTATAAAACCTGTTAAGATGCTTGTAAGGCAGCTGATATTTATGTTAATTGGCGCTGATAGCCATGAAAAGGAGCTAACAGTGCTCTATCTGAGACTGTATTTTGTGATGCTTATAGCATATTAGCTTGAGCCTATGAGTCTAGCCACTTAGCTGGCATAATTATTTGGTATTATATCGAATTTATGTTTATAGTAATTAAAGAGGTTAATATTTAGTGCAGTCTCTCACTGTTACTGGTGCAAGGAGAGACAGTTAAGCACGTTAAGCCTTAATACCTCAGGTTACTATTAATTTTACTGCATTTAATGCAATTCCTGACCAAATTAAAGGGGTAGTCCATGGTATGGTATTTTATGTTTGTAAAATGTATTTCTGCTTATGTTACTACGTGATTTTGAGAAATTGTGAATGGCTATTAATGTGTATTTGTATTTGAGCATGATAATAAGAAGTACTCTGCATGTATTAATAGTTACACAAATACAAATGAATACTTGAAACTGAAGATTTTTGTTGTACAACTAAACCTTTTTGAGAACATGATTTGAACTATTCAATATTATTAATTGTTACTAATTCATAGATTAGAGAATGAACATTTATGTTTACGCAGACACTATAAATGTAATGAGATACTTGGATCTCCTCTGGCCTGTCTCTAGGTCAGGTTTTTTTTTTTTGTGTGTGTGTGTGTGTGTGTGTGTGTAGTGATACCATTAAAGGGACGCAGCCAGTACCTTCTGCTGGATTGCTGTGAGGCTTCAGATCCCTCGACCCAGAGATTCCCAATGTGAACTGGGTGGCAAGCCAAACCGAATCACTGGTATTGGTTGAGGAAAGGTTCTGTGAACATTTATCACTGCCACTGGATGTCGCACTGGACCAGTAGCATTTGAGGCAGACACAAACACCATATATCTTTGATGTGCTCCACAATGCTGACTCTTATCCTGCTAAGCGTACGGTTTTCATGCCAATTTGGTCACTCATAACAATTATTGTTACATAATTGAGCATCAGGTTTCTGACATGTGGATGAGAAGAACTTCAGTATAGGCTGAACAGCTGGACTGGAAATGAGGCCCTCTAGACAAAAAAAAGGTTTCCTCAAATCCTGGGGTTACGTCCACGACTGAGTCCTGTACCTCTGCATCTCACCTGTGGGCTGAACTTTTACATGTAATTTAACAGGAGGAATTCAACTGATTATTGACTGAAAGAAAAGTGTTCAGAACAGTTTCAAATACTGAACTCGGGTTAACAGTGTTGTGAGGTCCGGTAAGGGGGGGTGGACATTCCCATCTTCCACACCCCTCAAGTTTCAGAGAGACTGTTGCCTCCAGCAGAGAGTTCCCAGATCTCTGTTAAGTGCCATCCCGGACTCTTATCTGACTCTGGCATTGAAAGAATTAATAAATAAATTGCAATTCATGCCACAAATCAGCAAAACATGCCTAATCCCCCCTCCCCCCACACCCCGAAAGGTCCCCAATAAATAGTCAATACAAAAGAGAAAGAAGTTCTGGGGAGAGCTTCCCTACGAGACCTGACAGAGCAACAATAACATAAAGAAGCTCAGGAGTCAGAACTTAGCTGCTAAACTACAAGGGCTAAGTTCTAACTTGAAGTCAAGGCTGCTTGCGACCGGAACAAGTTTGGCTGCACTGCACTAAGCCTCTAGCGTCACTCCAACTCACAAGCCCACGGCTGCGTGCCACTACGTTGGAGTTTTCCCCGGTGGACGAGAGGGTTGCCTCCCTATGCCTCAGGGTTTTGGAGGGAAAAACTCTGACTGTTGTTTGTGCGCATACACCAAACAGCAGTTTGGAGCATTCTACCTTCTTGGAGAACCTGAATCGGGTCTTGTACGGGGCTCCGGTAAGGGACTCCATAGTCTTATTGGGGGACTTCAACGCGCACGTGGGCAATGATGGAGACAGCTGGAGAGGCATGATTGCAAGGAACAGCCTTCCTGATCTGAACCCAAGCGGTGGTTTGTTTTTGGACTTCTTTGCTAGTCATGGTCTGTGAATAACGAACACCATGTTCAAGCATAATGTTATGACTGGAGTCATTATGTTTGTGAGAAGTGCATGGTAGTGTGGGTTGGACCTGGTGTGTGTGTGTGTGTGTGTGTGTGTCTGTGTTCTATCCCCTATGTAAATAGGTGTGTTCCATAGCCGGTAGCCGATTGGTGGATGAGCTCCAGCCTGGCCTGTGATAAGCGGACGACCAGAGCCAGCTGATATAAGAGGAGGCAAGGCGGCAGATGTAAGGAGGCAGCTGGCATTCGCTCATCTACCCCCTCTCCCAACCGGACACGCTAGATTGCTTTGTGCCACACTAGGAACTTGTGAGCAGTAGGGGTGGTCTGCTATTTTTGGTTGATGGTGTTTTTTCTCTTGTTTTTGTTAGGTAGGGAGGTAAGTCCTCTGTCTTTTGTTTGAGTAGTCTTGGATAGGGAAGCCTTTTGTTTTATAGTTAGGAATCCTTTATTTGTTGTTTTGGCCTTGGTTCACCCTGAAGCCTAGCGCTCACCTTTAGTTTATCTTTGTATATGTATCGTGCGTAGAGCACTTTGTAAACAAAATCCAATCCATTGCTACTAACAGTTGTTTTTTTCGGTGGCTACTTGGGACTTGGGGAAGATGGGGCCCTATCATGGTGTGCTCTAGGCACCCCTAGACTGGGGCATAACAATAAGGATGCTCATAAGTATACTTGGTACCAGAGCACCCTAGGCTGAAGGTCAATGATCGATTTTGTGATCATGTTATCTCATCTGAGGCTGCATGTGTTAGACACTCAGGTGAAGACAGGGGCGTAGCTGTCAACTGATCACCACCTGGTGGTGAGTTGGGTTAGGTGGCTGGAGAGGACTCAGGTCAAACCTGTCAAGCCCAAATGTGTAGTGTGGGTGAACTGGGAATGTCTCGAGGAGGCCTCTGTCCAAAAGACCTTTAACTCCCACCTCCGGCGAAGCTTTTCTAGCATCCCTGTGGAGGTTGGGGACATTGAAGTTCAGTGGTCGATGTTCGAAACTTCTATTGCCGAAGCTGCCACTGGGAGCTGTGGCCTCAAGGCTTTGGGTGCCTCAAGGGGCGGTAACCCTCAGACACAGTGGTGTACACTGGTGGTCAGGGAAACCGTCTGACAGAAGAAGAAGACCTTCTGGGATATGTTAGCCCGGGGGACTCCTGAGGCGGTTGCAAAGTACGGACAGGCCCGAAAGGTTGCAGCCTCAGTGGTGAGGGAAGTAAAGCAGTGGGTGTGGGAGGAGTTTGGAGAATGCATGGAACAGGGCTTTCGGGAGGCACCAAGGTGTTTCTGGAAAACCGTTCTGCATCTCAGGAGGGGAAAGCGGGGCAACATCCAAGCCATTTATGGTAAGGATGTGTCACTGTTGACCTCGACTGAGGAAGTGGTTGGAAGGTGGAAAGAGCACTTTGAGGAACTCCTGAATCCAACTTGCATGTCCTCTGGGGTGGAGGCAGAGCTGGAGGATAATAGAGGATCAGTGTTGAGCTCCCCGGAGGAGGTCACTGAGGTAGTTGAACAACTCCACAGTGGCAAAGCCCCGGGGACTAATGAGATCCATCCAGAAATATTGAAGACTCTGGGTGTTGAGGGGCTGTTGTGGCTGACACACCTTTTCAATATTGCATGGAAGTCTGGAACAGTACCAAAGGAGTGGCAGACCGGGGTGGTGGTTCCCTTGTTTGACTGAAAGAACGAGATCACGGCTACAAGCGGCTGAAATGGGTTTCCTCAGGAGGGTGGGCAGAAACTCCCTTAGAGATAGAGTGAGAGGTTTGGCTATCTGGGAGGGAGTAGAGCTGCTGCTCCTTCGTGTGGAAAGGAACCAATTGAGGTGGTTCGGGCATCTGATAAGGATGTCACTGGGACGCCTCCCAAGGGAGGTGTTCCTGACATGTCCAGCTGGGAGGAGGCCACGGGGCAGGCCGAAGATCAGGTGGGGAGATTATATCTCCACACTGGCCTGGGAGCGCCTTGAGATCCCCCAGTCAGAGCTGGCTGATGTGGCCGGGGAAATGGAAGTTTGGGGTTGTCTGCTGGAGCTGCTGCCCCCGTGACCTGGCACTTGATAAGCGGATGAAGATGAATGAATTAATGAATGAATGAATATACAGACATCCATATGCAGATGGGTACACAACAACACAGCCAGACACATACAAAGAGACACAAATATACAGACAGCCCTATACATAAGCACATACATACATGCAGAAACACAAATACAGACATACACAAACATACAAAACCGTATCCAGAGGGACACGCACACAAACACACAGCCAGACGTGCAAAGACACAGACTCACACAAACGGACACAAATATATAGACAGACAGCCATATACAGCCCTATTCATAAGAACCCATATACATACAAATTAAATCAAATCAAATTCATTTGTATAGCGCCAAATCATGACAAAGTTACATCAAGGCACTTTACATGAAGAGCAGGTCTAGATCAAGCTCTTTATAAAATTATTTAAAGAGACCCAACATATCCCCCGATGAGCAAGCACTTGGTGACAGAGGCAAGAAAAAACTTTCTTCAAGAGGCAGAAACCTCGGGCAGAACCAGGCTCAGGGGTGGCGGCCAGCTCCTCGACCGGTTGTCTTGAGAGTGGGAGAGAGAGAGAGAGAGAGGGTGAGAAAGGGTGAGAGAGGCATGGGGGGGGGTGTAGGCAGGAACATGTTGCTACATGAAGTTCATGGAGATGAGCTGTAGTACAAAATTCATGAAGAAATGGGACCAGCAGGCATTGTAGGAACATGGGATGGGGCGATGACTCACCACCTGCAGGCTGAGGACAGGGAGAGAGAGGAGAGGAGCTGGGAGAGACAGAGACTTCGGGAGAACATAGTTAGTAAATGTAGTACAAATGCTTAGAACTGGGAGAAACAGGGATTTTTAAGAAGCATGGTTCTTATCAGCGCATGCAGGGGGGAGGGAGGGGGAGTGAAAGAGAGAGAGAGAGAAAGAGAGAGACATCCTTAGTCTTTCCCCCAGTAGCCTAGGCCTATAGCAGCATAGCTAAAGTGTAGAGGACTTTTTAACTATAAGCTGTGTCATACGGAAAAGTTTTAAGCCTGGTCTTGAAAATTACTAAAGAGTCCGCCCCCTGGACTGATACTGGAAGTTGGTTCCATAGAAGAGGAGCCTGATAGCTGAAAGATCTGCGGCCTTTTAGGACAGGAAGGAACTATGAGCTCTCTGAGATATGATGGAGCTTGGCCATTAAGAGCTTTATATGTTAACAGAAGGATTTTAAATTCTACTCTATATTTTACTGGCAGCCAATGAAGAGCAGCTAACACGGGAGAGATGTGATCTCTTTGCCTAGTTCCTGTTAATATTCGTGCAGCAGCGTTCTGAATCAACTCAAGGTCTTTCAGAGATTTGTTTGGATATCCAGATAGTAATGAACTACAGTAGTCCAGTGTAGAAGTTACAAATGCATGGACTAGTTTTTCTGCATCATCCTGAGAGAGGATGTTTCTGATTTTCCCAATGTTTCTCAGGTGGAAGAAAGCTGCCCTACTGACTTGTTTTATGTGAGGGACTAAGGACATGTCCTGGTCAAAGGTTACTCCAAGGTTTCTTACAGTGGCGCTGGAAGCCAAAGTGATGCCATCTAGACTGATTAGATGTTTAGATAGCGTTTCTCTGAGGTGCTTAGGGCTGAGTACAATAACTTCAGTTTTGTCAGAATTATGGAGTAAAAAATTATGGATCATCCAGACTTTTATGTATTCAAGACTTGTCTGGAGTCTGACTATCTCATTGACTTCATTTGGCTTTATTGATGTGATTGAAGTACAGCTGCATGTCGTCGGCGTAACAGTGGTGTTGATGTTGTGTTTCCTGATAATGTTGCCTAGAGGAAGCAGATAAAGCGTAAAGAGGATTGGTCCAAGGACCGAACCCTGTAGGACTCCATAATTGACTGCAGTGCATGAAGAGAAGCTGTTGTTAACATGAACAAACTGATGTCTATCTGATAAATAGGATTGGAACCACCTTAGTGCAGTCCCTTTAATCTCAATTTCATATTCCAGTCTCTGTAGTAAAATATTATGATCTATGGTGTCAAAAGCAGCACCAAGATCTAAAAGGAGAAGCATGGAGGCTGATTCATTGTCTGAAGCAATTAGAATATCATTCAATTATCATTCAGAATATCAATTTAACCAGCGCTGTTTCTGTGCTAAATCCTGATGTATGTAATGGATTTCTGAATGATTTTAGAGATAAATGCAAGGTTTGATATGGGTCTATAGTTTGCCAAAACATCTGGATCAAGATTAGGCTTTTTAAGCTGGGGTTTGATGACTGCAGTCTTAAGAGCCTGAGGTACATTACCCAAAGATAAAGTCAAATTAATGAGATCTAGAATGAACAGCTCAATTAAATAAAAAATCTCTTTAAAGAGGTTAGTTGGTGCTGGCAATAATTGACAGGTTGATGGTCTGGATGATAAAATTGTAGAAGCTAGCTCTGAGAGGTTCAGAATGACTCCAGATGTAAAAGAGGCGTTGCAGGAGATTCAGGAGTTGCTGTATTGAATAGAAGATTATTGGCTAAAAGTAAGAGCTGATGAATTCTTTCTCTGAATATGAGAATTTTATATGTAAAGAAGTCAATGAAATCATAGCTGCTTACAGCTAAGGGGATCACTGGTTCAACTGAGCTATGACTTTCTGTCAGTCTGGCTATAGTGCTGAAGAGAAACCTGGGGTTGTTCTTGTTTTCTTCTATTAGTGCTGAGTAATATGAACTTCTAGCACTGCGGAGAGCTCTTTTATACGTTTTTAAGCCATCTTTCCAGGCTCTGTGAGACTCTTCCAACTTAATGGAACGTCAATTTCTTTCTAATTTCCTTGATTTCTGCTTTAAGGCACAGATTTGGGAATAATACCAGGGAGCCAGCCCGCTCTGTTGGATTACTTACTTTTTTTTTTGAGTGGGGCAGCATCTTCAAGATTTGAATATAGTGTAGCCATAGTGCTAATCACAAGGTCATCAACCTGTGTATGGGAGAAATCCTCATTCAAATTTAGATATGACATTGTTGGGAATGATGACCAAATGTTCTCTTTAAATTTAGCCACAGCATCTTCAGATAAACATCTTCTATAGCTGTGTTTATTCCTCAATGCTATGCAGCCCATTAAAGTAAATTCAAATGTAATAAGGTAATGGTCAGTCAGGAGCGAGTTTTGAGGAAAAATTGTCAGCTTGTCATATTCAATGCCATATGTTAGAACAAGATCAAGGATATGATTGTAATAATAGTAGTAGTGGGTTCATTCACATGCTGGGAAAATCCAATTGAGTCTAGAAGGGAAAGAAACCCAGAACTAAGGCTGTCGCTTTCTACATCTACATGGAATTCTGAGTTCGGACTACGTGGACGTTATACTGTAACTAACAGAACTGGTTTTTCACCTTTCCAGTTTGAGTGGGAAAGACTAAGAGTGAGGCTTTCAAAAGACCTGCAGCCAGATCAGGTATCAGGTTGGTAAGTAGGCTTGGTTGAAATATTGCATCCTGCGTGTTTATTATTAATGACTCAGGCTCCACCCAGAGCCCAGAATACAGCAACTCCAGACTCACTATTGTTATCCTGTGCGTTTGTTATTCTTCTTTTTATTATTGTTCCTCTTCCGTAAGAATTTTGATTCACTTCTTGTCGGAGGGCTCATCTGCAGCCTGTTTGGGATAGGTGTACAATACGATATTTTCCCACCGTATTTGGCGGGAAAATGTGGCCAAAAAACTCCAATCATTTCCTATGAGAGATGGTGAAAATCCTCAAAAATCTTCAGTGTTTTCAAACCTCTGATACTCTGGCATACTTCCAGCTACACAGTCCAGTTAACATTTAAAACGGAGGAAGATTTGTTGTCTTTTACATCTTTCTGATATTTTTATACTTTTCAATCAGCAATTGTTCAAGTGTGATGCTCGTTTCACCTCATTTCTGCTGAAAATTTCAATTTCCCATGTGTGTGTATTGCACGGAATGTTGGTGGCTTAGAGTGGAGGAATCTTCAGTGAGAGTGCGTCGGTGAGCTGATGATTATTGAAAAAAATTATTTGTAAATCACCCTCACAGGCACATAGTTTAAGGTACGCACGTCATTTTCTCCAAAGTAGTAGAGTCTTGTCCTGTCTTGAAAAATTTCTTTACTTTAACAGTCAGACAAAGCAAATTCATATCATATCCTTGATCTTGTTCTGACATATGGCATTGAAATTGACAACTTAACAATTTTTCCTCAAAACTCTCTTCTGACTGACCACTACTTCATTACATTTGAGTTTATTTTAATTGACTTTAATTTAAATTCAGCTTATTCAGCCCCTGCTGCTCCGATTCTCTGGCCAATCTCATGCTCCATTTTACCCTCACTGGTAAACAAGACCCTGAACTCCTTCACTTGGGGTAAGGACTCATTTCCTACCCGGAGTACGCAGCCCAGCAGTTTCCTGCTAAGAACCATGGCCTCCAATTTAGAGGTGCTGATCTTCATCCCAGCCGCTTCACACTTGGATGCGAACTTCTCCAGTCACAGACCGATGGAGCCAATAGGACCACATCATCCGCAAAAAGCAGGGATGTAACCCTCAGCTCCCCGAACTGTAGCTCTCTTCCCCCACGACTACACCTCAATATGCTGTGTATGAAAATCACAAAACGGATTGGTGACAAAGCGCAGCCCTGGTGGAGGCCAATCTCCACTGGAAACAAATCCGACTTATTGGCCAGAACTCGGACACAGCTCTTGCTTTGGGATTACAGGGATTGGATGGCCCTCAGAAGAGACCCTCTCACCCCATACTCCCGCAGCACCTCCCACGACATATCCCAGGGAATGGCCCCCTCCAGGATACCTGCTATAGTAAAGATCTGGTCCGTTCTTCCACGACCAGGACGGAATCCGCATTGTTCCTCTTCAATTTGAGGTTCGACAATAAGACGGACCCTTCTTTCCAGCACCTTGCAGTAGACTTTCCCAGGGAGTGTGATGCTCCAGTAATTGGCACTCATCCTCTGGTCCCCCTTTTTAAACAAGGGAACCACCACCCCAGTCTGCCACTCCTTTGAGTATCCCCACACCCGCCTGGCGCCTCACCCCATGGGCAACTCCAGAGAAGAATATAGTCCAACCCCTTTCCAGGAGTAGGGATCCAGAACCAAGGCTGTGTGTAGAAGTAAGCCCCACCAGATTCAGGTGGTAGCGCTCAACCTCTCACACAAGTTCCAGCTCTTTCCCCTCAGCAAAGTGATATTGGCTCCAGAGCCAGCCTCTACTGCCCAGGTCTGGGTCGTCAAACCCGCCTGCCTTCACTGCTGCCTAACTGGAAGTGCACCCGACCCCATTGGTCATCCCCACAATGGTGGGCCAACAGGTTAAGAAAATGCCACTTTGCTTTTTTTGACTGTGCCCAATCAGGCTCCGTGGCATGCCCGACCACCAGGCCCACCTTCCAGGCCTGGCTCCAGAAGGGGGCCCTTGGCTTCCTCCAGGCATTGTCATAGTTTTCTTTTCTCTCTGTTTCATGGGGTCTTTTTGAACGACTGGCTGGCCCCTCACCTGGGACCAATATGCCCTGGGAGACCCTACCAGGGGAACTTGGCACCAGATAACACAGCCCCCAGGTCCTCTGTGGTATAATTCACAAATTTGTGCCTTAAAGCAGACCTTAAGGAAATTAGAAAGATGATGGCATTCCAGCAACTCAGAACAGTCTCACTGAGCCTGGAAAGATATCTTAAAAACTTATAAAAAAGCTCTCCCCAGTGCTAGAAGTTCATATTACTCAGCACTAATAGAAGAAAACAAGAACAACCCCAGGTGAATTTGGTGAATTTCCCCTTAGGGATCTATAAAGCTATGCCTATCTATCTATCTATCGCTCTAGGTTTCTCTTCAGCACTGTAGCAAGGCTGACAGAGAGTCATAGCTCAGTTGAACCAGTGATCCCCTTAGCTCTCAGCAGTGATGATTTTATGGACTTTTTTACAGATAAAATTATAACAATAAGAGAGAGAATTCATCAGCTCTTACCAACATTAGACGATAATCTACTGAATACAGCAACTCCTGAATCAATTGCAATGCCAATTTTACATCTGGAGTCATTCTAATCTCTTAATCATCTCAGAGCTAGCTTCTATAGTTTCATCATCTAGACCATCAACCTGTCTATTAGATCCAGTACAGACTAGCCTCTTTAAATAGATTTTCTATTTGTTTGTTTACGTTTGCAAAAAATCTGGAATACATCAAGGACGAGTGTTTAATCGTTTAATTAAACACTCGTCAGGCCAGGTGGGCACTGTTTGATTCTCTTTCACTCTCTTACAGGCCGGGGTCCTGGAATGTCAAGCCTGATGCTCTGTCACGTCTATGCAACCCAAAGCCTTGCGCAAAGTATCCAGAAGGGGGCCCTGGGCTTTCACTGTCCTGTGTGGTTGGAGCAGTGACATAGCCAATAGAAAATGATGGCTGCCCAGTGAATGGATAAAAACAATCCATTCACATTGAGTTGCACCCTCAGGTGATTCACTGGGCCCACACCTCACTGCTTTACTGCCATCCAGGAGTTTGGAGGACTATGTTCACCATTTCCCGGAGGTTCTGGTGGCCATTCATGGAGTCGGAGGTCCAGGAGTACACAGAGACATTTTCGGTCTGTGCCTGCAACAAGACATCTGCCAGACGCTGTGCAGGACTACTTCAGCCCCTCTCTATCTCCTCCAGACCATGGGCAGACATCTCCATGGACTTTGTCACAGGGCTCCTGGTCTGCCAAGGGAATACTACTGTCCTCACCGTGGTCAACAAGTTTTCAAAGATTCATGCCCCTGTCCAAGCTCCCTTCGGCTAAGGAAATGGTTGAAATCATGATAAATCATGTTTTTAGGATTCACAACTTTCCCAAGGACATCATCTCAGACCGGGGGCCCCAGTTTGTGTCCCAATTCTGGATGGTGTTCTGCAGACTCATCAGCGCCACGGCCAGTCAAACCTTAGGGTACCACCCGAAAGCCAATGGCCAGACTGAACACCTCAATCAACAGTTGGAAATTGGCCTCTCTGTTTGGTGTCCCAGAATCCCTCCACATGTAGCAAACACCTACATTGAATATGCCCACAACTTCCTGCCCACCTTGGCACCGGCTTTTCATCCTTTAAAATAGTCTTTGGATATTAACCCCCAGTGTTCTCAAACAATGAGCCAAAAGTATCGCCCCCCTCGCTGCCGCTGCATCTGGGCTGCCACCCGTTAGGTGCAGATCCACCAAGGGGGATCAGGCCAAGAAAGCTGCTGACCGCAAGAAGCGGCCCTCCTCCGTCTACCAGCCCAGCCAAAGGGTTTGGCTCTCGACCAGGGGCCTCCATCTGAGGGTCCCATCCAGAAAGCTGGCTGCACAGTTCGTGGGAGTCTTCCCTATCTCTAAAAGTGGACCTGAACAGTGGACCTGCTGTGGGGCATACTAAGTAGACTGGGAGGGTTATGGATCAGAGGAAAGACACTTCATCATGGGCCCAAGCTTCATTGAAGCTTTTCATGATGACCAACCCGACCAGCCTGGGAGTCAGCCATCAGGAGTTGGCCCGAGAGGGGGGGAGCTCTGTCACACCTTGTTAAATTTGTTTATGTTTCGTCTTGTGATTTTGTGTTTTATTTTGAAATGTAACTCTCCTCTCATTTCAGGTCATTTGCCCTTCCTCATGTGTCCCGGTCTGATTGTCTCCCCTGATTTCAGATTGTCTCCACCTGTTCCCCTTCCCAGTTAGTTCATGTTAACAATAGCTCCTCCTCATACACTATATCAATTTATAGAGTCCCACAGGGCTTGGTACTTGGACCATTCCTCTTCACTATTTATCTGCTTCCTTTAGGCAACATTATCAGGAAACACAGCATCAAATTCCAATGTTATCAAGACAACACAGTTGGTCAGATAGTCAGACTGCAGACATGTCTTCAAGACATAAAAGTCTGGATGACCCAAAATTTTTTACTCCTTAATTCAGACACAAGTGAAGTTATTGTACTTGGCCCTAAGCACCTCAGAGAAACTATTTAATAGTATAATCAGTCTGGCATTACTCTGGCTTCCAGTGTACTGTAAGAAACCTTGGAGTAACTTTTGACCAGGACATGTCCTTTGTCCATCACATAAAACAAGTCAGTAGGGCAGCTTTCTTCCACCTGAGAAATATTCGGAAAATCAGAAACATCTTCTCTCAAGAGGATGCAGAAAAACTAGTCCATGCATTTGTAACTTCTAGGCTTGACTACTGTCACTCATTATTATGTAGAAGTCCAAACAAATCTCTGAAAGACCTTGAGTTGATTCAGAATGCTGCTGCACGAATATTAGCAGGAACTAGAAAAAGGGCTCACATCTCTCCTGTGTTAGCTGCTCTTCTTTGGCAGCCAGTAAAATTCTGAATAGAATTTAAAATCCTTCTTCTATCATATAAAGCTCTTAATGGCCAAGCTCCATCATATCTCAGAGAGCTCATAGTTCCTTACTGGCCTAGCGGGCCACTCCACTCTCTAGATGGAGGTTTACTTGTGGTTCCTAGAGTGTCCAAGAGTAAATCTGGAGGCAGAACTTTCAGTTATCAGGCTCCTCTTCGATGGAACCAACTTCCAGTATCGGTCCAGGGTGCAGACTCTAGCAATTTTGAAGACAGGCCTAAAAGCTTTCTGTATGACAGCTTATAATTAAAAAGTTGAAGTCCATCTACTCTTTAGCTCTGCTGCTATAGGCATAGGCTACTGGGGGAAGCACTCCCCCACTTGCATGCGCTAACAAGAACCATGCTTCTTAGAAATCACCATTCCTCCCAGCTCTAAGCATGTGTACTGCATTTACTAACTATGTTCTCCCGAAGTCTCTGTCTCTCCCAGTCCCTCTCCTTTCTCTCCCTGTCCTCATCCTGCAGGTCGTGACTCATCGCCATCCCATGTTCCTGCAACGCCTGCTGCTCCCTTATCCTCATGAATTCCATATTACAGCATCATCTCATCATTCTGCCTCTTAAAGGAAGTTTTTCCTTGCCACTGTCACCAAGTGCTTGCTCATCGGGGGATCTGTTGGGTCTCTTTAAATCTTATCTTAAATTTTATAAAGAGTTTGGTCTAGACCTGCTCTATATGTAAAGTGTCTTGTAACTTTGTTATGATTTGGTGCTATACAAATAAATCTGATTTGATTCATCCTGATAAAAAACTTTTAATCTGCATATTTTGTGGGAACTTCCTGCATACATTGCTTTTTTCTGTCCATAGGTTGATAATGATCTTACACCTGCACCTCATCATATATCCCATAGTAGAATTTGGGGTGTGTTTTGAATCACAACCTTCTCGTAGGGTCCATCCTCTTTTTAACTTTTTGTTTGCTTCCAGAATTTGGTATTTATTTGAATCCTTTTTCTCTCTACCAGTGAAAGGTTTCCTGTGTCACTGGCTGCAACACAACCCCAAAGCATAATCAATCCACCTGACCTTTCTCAGTGATGAAAATCAACAAGCCATTACTCAGCTAGGTAATTAAGGTCTGGAAGCTCTGTCAACATTCCTCAGAGGACTCAAATGTATTGGAGTGCCCAACCTTTTGCATTGTGTTCCGTTCCTTTTTCACTCTACAACTTTACAAAATAAAAATAATTCACACGCTGAAATTAAATTTGTCATATCTATGTCTTTCATTGAACAGTCCATCATCTGCTAACTTGAAGATTCACAAGAACAGATGCCGAAACTTTTGGTTGATTTTATGGAGCAAGTGAGTTGGTTAGAAGCCTTGGGCTTCATGTCCACAAGACCACTGCAAACATTTCTAGCTTAAAAAACCTATGCCAGACTATTATTTATCTGTGCAATGTGCATATTCTGCTAAAATGAACAAAATTTAAAAATAAAGTACTGTACACGAAATGTAGATGGCCTGCTGTGGACTGCCCATTCTGACGGACATGTTGCTGTGTATTGTCTTTGTTGTGGGTGTGCTGCCAGATGACTAAGATGAAAAGCACTCACTGCTGCTCTGAAAAACAAATCAGCGTGGAAGTGAAGTGTAGCTTTGAATTGCTGCAACATGCTGCAGCTTTCATGGAAACAATCACTAAATTCCAGGGGTTGAAACTGGACTTCAATACAGTTCTTCTGATGTAAAGGTCTTTGAAACTGTCTCTAGTGTACAATGTGTCCATGGACCAATGAATAGATGGATGGAAATTACAGGTAAAGAAATAATTCAAAGAGCCTCACTCCAGCAGATAAATCAAAGAACAAAGGTAAAGACCAGGGGGCTCATTTATAAACATTTCGTATGCACAAAAACTTGCATAGGTCACTTAGGTCACATAGGTGATCTATAAAACTTGGACTTGATGGGAAAATGTGCACACTACTACGGAAACTTTGACTCTTGTGTACGAACATTTTGGAGGAAAAGGGGAATTGGCGACACAGCTGGTGCAGTGGTGAAGTCAAGACTGAAGAAATGAAGAGTGAGAAGAAGGATTATGTTTTTATTATTGCCCTTCACACATTTAATTTCAACCCGTATCATGCGCCATCAGAATTATTTAATTCAACTGTGTTATTTTGCGTTGGACTGAGTAGTTGTTTCAGAAACATCTCCTTAGAATGGAACAGAAAATCCGAAATCAAAATCCCTTCTCTATATTTAATCACCACCGTCCCCATCATCCTAAGAAGAAAATATTGAAAGTTGTATTCGACTGTGGAGCAAGTTACAAAGGCACCTCTTTGAACAGCAAGTTGTTATAAGGTCTTGATCTCACAAAATCCCTTTTTGGTGTTCTTTTGAGATTTAGACAGGAACAATTTGCCATAATGACCGACGTTCAAGCCATGTTTCACCAAGTGAAAGCATCTCAGAAACATGCTGACTTACTTTTCTTTTTGTGGTGGCATAACAGAGATGTGGCACAACCTTTGGTGGACTTCAGAATGAAAATTCTTACATTTGGAGCAACTTCATCGCCAAGCTGCACCAATTACACATGAAAGAGAGTTGCTGATGACAACATGGCTCATTACATCTTCATTACAGACCATCAGGCAAAATTTCTAGATGGACGATTGTTTAAAGACTATGTCCTCAGAACAAGCTTTGCAGATGGTACAAGATGTCACTGCTGCATGTGCAAAGGGAGGCTTTTGGCTCTCAAAGTGGATGAGCAATTGTCAAGCAGTTATAGCAAGCATCCTTGGTGAAGATTTTTCTAAAGCATCCAACAAGCTCAATTTGAATAAACACAACTTACTTGTTGAAAGAGCTCTTGGGTTGCACGAGTGTGGAATCAGACATGTTCATGTTCAATCTTGTCAGTGGTCAATTCTATCTATGATCCTCTTGGATTCTTGTCACCATTCACACTGTGTCTTCCCAACTAATCTTTCTTTTGCTCAGCTCTTGTAGCATCAGCTTGGGAGGCAATATCACAAACCTTTCTGCAGAAGTGGAAACAGTGCCTGACAAATCTTCATAAACTGTGACAGTTAAAGTGGAACGGTGTATCAAGCCAAAAGACTTTGGAAAAGTAAACAATGCCCAGCTACATCACTGCTCAGATTCTAGTGATATATGGCGCTGTTTAAAGCATCTATAAAGAAGTAAACATTGCTTTCATGGTTGGAAAGTCCAGAGTTGCTCCCATGAAATAAACCACGATACCAAGGCTTAAACTTACAGATGCTGTATTAGCTGTCAATGTGGAGAAGATGACAAAGAGAGAGCTGCAACTGGAATTGGACATGTCAGTTTTCTGGACCGATCTCATAACTGTGCTTAATTACATTTCAAAAACAGAGATTCCACACATTTGTAGCAAATTTTTTTGCTACAAATCAGTCACATTTGTAGGTGGTCCAATGGAGGTACATATGGATCTAAAAAGAACCCTACTGTTGAGGCCTCAAGAGTTAAAGAGCTTGGTCTAGACCTGCTCTATATGTAACATGCCTTGATGTAACTTTGTTATGATTTGGCACCATACAAATAAATCTGATTTGATTTGATTTGATTTTGAAGAGGACTGTCAGCTGATGATTTTCTAAAATGTGAGTGATGGCTCAAAGGACCAAAGTTTCTGCTGACTAATGAAAGGAATTGGCCAAAATAGGAGGTGAACAAAACTCCTGTCAGCTTGGACCTCATGCTTAACACTTGCGTTGTTGAAGATCCATCCAATTCTACAAACAACCTTCTCAACAATTTTTCAGATTGGGGAAAACTGAAAAGTTGCCTGGTATTTCAAGTTTAAAAATCTGCTTTAAGAGCTAAGGAAACAATATAAATCAACTCGAGCATTCCTGCAACAACAAAGGACATCACAAACACAAAGATAAAGGTTCAACTGTTGACCTGGGATGACTTACACAATGCAGAATTGGAAATTACACACCTCTGTCAACAGCAAAGATTTCAAAAGGAAATCTCTCTCAGAGAAAGGAGAATCATCTGTGCAGACCAACAGTGACATCTAAAGGTTGGATCCTGTACTCGAAGATGGGCTGTTGAGAGTAGGTGGCCACCTGAGGAAGGCATCCATGCCTGAGACAATCAAACATCCCATAATTCTGTCTAAGCCACCCATAGTTAAACTTATTTTACAACACATTCACAAGTGGGTCATGCTGGACGTAATCACGTGATATCTGTTCTTCACAAAACCTATTGGATTACAAATGCAAACTCTGCCAGCAGAAAAATCATTACTGACTGTGTTATCTGTTGTCACCTTCAGGGGAGAGTTGGAGAACAGAAAATGTCTGACCTTCCAGTTGAAAGAATCCTACCAGACTTGCCACCATTTACTAATGTAAATGTGCATTATTTCGGACCTATTGAAATCAAGAGAGTTCGCATCCTGGTCAAAAGAAATGGAGTAATCTTCACATGCATGACTAGTCGAGCAGTGCATCTTGAAGTAGCCCACTCACTTGCTACAGATTCATGCATAAATGCCATTTGACGGCTTATGTGTCGACATGGACAAGTCTCCAACCTCAGGCCAGATAATGGTACAAATTTTGTTGGAGCGGAGAGAGCTAAGGGAAGCTCTCAAAAACCTGGATCACAACAAAATACAAACTGCGATAGCAAGAAGAGGAACAGAATGGACATTTAGCCCTGCTGGATCTCATCACGGTGGGAGTGGATCATTCGCCTCATATGAAAGGTGCTGTACTTCATCGTCAAACAGCCATGGATGATGAGAGTTTTTGTACTGTTCTCTGTGAGGTTGAAGCCATTCTCAACAGTCACCTAATTACTAAACTCTCTGATGACCCTAATGACCTGGAAACACTTACATGAAACCTAATTTTAACAGCAAAATGTGATTTGATGTGTGTTCCCAGGCCTGAAGTCTTTCTGTGTGGAGTTTGCCTTGCATTCTTATACTTTAGCACAGTAATTTCCAACCTGTGGGCCGCAAATGTATTGCAAGCGGGCCACCAAATCATTTCCAAAAAATAATGATTTTTGTGGGGGATCAAGAAGTGTGTGATTTTTATAATTATATAAAAATAAAAATGTACAAACTTAACGTGT
This sequence comes from Echeneis naucrates, assembly GCF_900963305.1. Classification (NCBI taxonomy): domain Eukaryota; kingdom Metazoa; phylum Chordata; class Actinopteri; order Carangiformes; family Echeneidae; genus Echeneis; species Echeneis naucrates. The sequence continues at coordinate 20,306,754 of NC_042526.1, read as the reverse complement.
TCACTGCTGTCCCTTGAATATCCTTTTAAACGTAACTGAGTTTTAACATTTAAAACATCAATGTCCAGAACAAAGAGGAAGCGACCATAAGAAAACTAGCACTGTAGATTAAGTGTGCCGACCAACTATGTGTTGTTTGATAATCTGTCCAATTTTCTAACAAAGGAACAGAATCCGCTTCCCATCACCGTGAGCAATGCTGTCAGAGAGCACCTGCAAGGAGTACCTAGCTGCGCGCATACTTCACAATCTCAGATGTGCAGCATAACTGGATAGAAAACCTGTTTGCCAGCCACAGTGATGAGGCTCTCGTTGCCCTGAGCGCAAAAGAGCAAGACAGTCTCCTGGATCTTGTTTGTGACACTGCGCTGAAGCTGGTCTTCTCACAGAAGCACCTGACGAACTTTTGGCTTCATGTTGCTTCTGAGTATCCTGGCCAACAGAGCTGTGAGATTCCTGATGCCTTTCCTGACGACGTACCTCTGTGAGACTGGATTTTTTGCACTCATGGCATTAAAAACTAAGTACAGAAACAAACTGAATGTTGAGCCAGATCTTCAGCTGAAACTTTCATCCACTGTGCCAGACATCAAGCACCTGGTTACCGCCATGCCAGCCCTCTCATTAGGTGAGTCAACATATCGGAGCATTGCTGTTGGCCTGTTGTTAGACTGATCCACTGTGGCTTTATTAAAATGTAAATTTTGTTTCGTTGCAATTATTGCTTTTGCTTGCTAAATTTATATGCTGAATTTTGCAATTTGTACACTGCTTTGTTTGTAGACTCATAATTTAATATAAAAACACACCTTGTGTAATTTTTCATTAACAAGCTGTGTAAATGCATCAGGGATGGAAGCCCCTATATAAGCCAGCAGCAGCCATGCTTTCTTTATATGTGCAATGTTTTAACTTAGTTTTTTTAATGTTATTGCTGTTGCTTGAATTGAAGTTTCATATCGGGGTTTTTGATGTCAAATAGTTATATGCCTTTCTCCATTGTTGAAAGATACAATTTTTTATGAATAATTTGTTAATTAGCCTGTTACAGACAGCCCCTTGCTTGCCATTTCTGATATCTGTGTAGTGTTGATGGACAGCACCTTGAATGATTGATGCATGTGTGTGTATGTATGTGTGTGTGTGTGTCTGTCTGTGTGGACAACTGTAATACTGAAAGTATTGCAAATTGTTACAGATGCTTTATTTGTGACTGTGGGGCTTCCAACATGTTTTTCCTGTGTTCAATTCAGTCCTTTATGTTCAGTCTTCAATAAAAAAGTGCTCTGAGAACACATTATATGACCTGTGTACTTATCTTCAGACTTAAAAGTGGGCCCTGAGTTGGAAAAGGTTTGAAACCACTGCTTTAGCACATCGCAAGTCCTGCATTCATCTAACCCTAACCCTTCCTAACCTTGTACCTTTGAACTATTTCAGATGGCCTTAAACAAAGGAGAAAATGAGATATGTAGTCTTAGCAGCCATATTGTCAGTAGTTTCATTGTCTGTCATTTGGCCACTGTCACACACACACATGCATACCCACCCACATATGTATATAGTATACAGTATACCGTCCACCTGGTCTGTACTCAGAATTCCTATCAGAGTTTTCTGAGTTTATATCAGAGTTAGTACTCAGTACAGATAAAATCATTATCCTGGGAGATTTCAATATACATGTTGATGTAGAAAGCGACAGCCTTAGTTCTGGGTTTCTTTCCCTACTAGACTCAATTGGCTTTTCCCAGCATGTGAATGAACCCACTCACTTTTACAATCATATCCTTGATCTTGTTCGAACTTATGGCATTGAAATTGACAAGCTAACAATTCTTGCCCAAAATTCTCTCCTGTCTGACCATTACCTTATTACATTTGAGTTTACTTTAATGGACTCCACAGCATTGAGGAATAAATTCCGCTATAGAAGATGTTTATCTGAAGCTGCTGTGGCTAAATTTTGAACATTTGGTCATCATTCCCAACAATGCCATATCTGAATTTAAATGAGGATTTCTCCCATACGCAGGTTGATGACCTTGTGACTAGCACTATGGCCACACTGCGTTCGAATCTTGATAATGCCGCCCCTCTCAAAAAGAAAGTATTCAATCTGAGGAGGATGGCTCCCTGGTATAGTTACCAAATCCGTGCCTTGAAGCAGACATCAAGGAAATTAGAAAGAAACTGGCGTTCCAGTAAGTCAGAAGAGTCTCACAGAGCCTGGAAAGATAGCCTAAAAACGTATAAAAAAGCTCTCCGCAGTGGTAGAAGTTCATATTACTCAGCACTCATAGAAGAAAACAAGAACAACCAGGTTTCTCTTCAGCACTGTAGCCAGGCTGACAGAGAGCCATAGCTCAGTTGAACCAGTGATCCCCTTAGCTCTAAGCAGTAAGAGCACTAAGAATGATTTTCTTAGTTTTTTTTTCAGACAAAATTCTCATGATCAGAGAAAGAATTTATCAGCTCTTGCCTACGTTAGATAAAAATCCCCTTCTGAAGACGGCAACTGCTGAATCAGCTGCGGCGCCTCATTTACATCTGGAATCATTCTCACCTCTAAATCTCTCAGAGCTAGCTTCTATAGTTTCATCATCCAGACCGTCAACCTGTCTATTAGACCCAGTACCAACTAACCTCTTTAAAGAGATCTTTTATGTAATTGAGCAGTTCATTCTAGATTTGGTTAATTTGACTTTATTTCTGGGTTATGTACCTCAGGCACTTAAGACTGCGGTCATCAAACCCCAGCTTAAAAAGCCTAATCTTGATCCAGATGTTTTGGCAAACTATAGACCCATATCGAACCTTCCATTTATTTCTAAAATCATTGAGAAAGCTGTAGCAAAACAACTACACGACCATCTGGATGGGAACAGTTTGTTTGAAGAGTTTCAGTCAGGATTTAGAGCCCATCATAGCACAGAAACAGCGCTGGTTAAAGTCTCCAATGACATTCTAATGGCCTCAGACAATGAATCAGCCTCCATACTTCTCCTTCTAGATCTTAGTGCTGCATTCGACACCATAGATCATAATATTTTACTACAGAGACTGGAACATGAAATTGGAATTAAAGGAACTGCACTAAAGTGGTTCAAATCCTACTTATCAGATAGACATCAGTTTGTTCATGTAAACAACAGCTCCTCCTCATGTACTGTAGTCAGTCATGGAGTCCCGCAGGGTTCGGTACTTGGACCAATCCTCTTTACGCTTTATCTGCTTCCTCTAGGCAACATTATCAGGAAACACAGCATCAATTTCCACTGCTACGCAGACGATACTCAGCTGTACCTATCAATGAAGCCAAATGAAGTCAGTCAGATAGTCAGACTGCAGGCATGTCTTGAAGACATAAAAGTCTGGATGACTGGAAATTTTTTACTTCTCAACTCTGACAAAACAGAAGTTATTGTACTCGGTCCTAAGCACCTCAGAAAAATACTATCTAATCATCTCATCAGTTTGGACGGCATCACTTTGGCTTCCAGCTCCACTGTAAGAAAACTTGGAGTAATTTTTGACCAGTACATGTCCTTTGTCCCTCACATAAAACAAGTTAGTCGGGCAGCTTTCTTCCACCTGAGAAACATTAGGAAAATCAGAAACATCCTTTCTCAGGATGATGCAGAAAAACTAGTCCATGCATTTGTAACTTCTAGGCTGGACTACTGTAACTCATTACTATCTGGATGTCCAAACAAATCTCTAAAAGGCCTTCAGTTAATTCAGAACGCTGCTGCACGAATATTAGCAGGAACTAGGAAAAGAGATCACATCTCTCCCGTGTTAGCTGCTCTTCATTGGCTGCCAGTAAAATATAGAGTAGAATTCAAAATCCCTCTTTTAACGTATAAAGCTCTTAATGGCCAAGCTCCATCGTATCTCAGAGAGCTCATAGTTCCTTACTGTCCTAGCAGGCCACTCCACTCTCTAGATGGAGGTTTACTTGTGGTTCCTCGAGTCTCCAAGAGTAAATCTGGAGGCAGATCGTTCAGTTATCAGGCTCCTCTTCTATGGAACCAACTCCCAGCATCGGTCCGGGGGGTGGACTCTTTAACTGTACGCTCTGTCATACAGGAAAGTTTTAAGCCTGGTCTTGAAAGTTACTAAAAAGTCCTCTACTCTTTAGGTATGCTGCTATAGGCCTAGGCTGCTGGGGGAAGGACTGAGCTTCTCTCTCTCTCTCTCTCTCTGTCTCTCCCTGTCACCCTCTCTCCCCCTCTCCCTCTTTCTCTCTAACTCCCTCCTTGCATGCGCTGATAAAAACCATCCCTCTAAAAAAAAAAAAAAAAAAACAGTTTCACCCAGTTCTAAGCATTTATACTGCATTTATTAACCATGTTCTGCCAAAGTCTCTGTCTCTCCCAGTTCCTCTCCTCTCCCTCCCTGTCCTCATCCTGCAGGTGGTGACTCATCTCCATCCCATGTTCCTGCAACGCCTGCTGGTCCCATATAGCATGAATTCTGTATTACAGCTCAACTCCATGAACTTCATGCAACAACATGTTCCTGCCTACACCCCCCCCCCTCCAATGCCTCTCTCTCTCTCTCTCTCTCTCCCACTCTCAACCCAACCGGTCGAGGCAGATGGCCGCCCCCCCGAGCCTGGTTCTGCTCGAGGTTTCTTCCTCTTAAAGGAAGTTTTTCCTTGCCACTGTTGCCAAGTGCTTGCTCATCGGGGGATCTGTTGGGTCTCTTTAAATAAATTTATAAAGAGTTTGGTCTAGACCTGCTCTATATGTAAAGTGCCTTGATGTAACTTTGTTATGATTTGGCGCTATACAAATAAATCTGATTTGATTTGATTTGATTTGATATAGCCCACATTACACCAGTACTTGTTACTTCATAAAAGCGATTGTTTATTCAATTTTTTTAATTAATTAAATAAATAAGAACTCGATAATAGAACTCGATATACTTCAATGTTATGACAATTCAGCTGTAGTTGTGTTAATTATTTGTCAGAGATCCTAATTAATAGTCATTCATGAGACTAAGTTAGTGGTTTGGCTATTTGTTCCCTTTTTAGGGTGGTACGCCAAAGTTAGTTTTGGCATTATCATTTAACATAAATTTTAATATTAATAGTTTAGTAATTTTTTGACATCCAACACAGGTCCAACACTGCTTATAAGACTGTGCTGCATGCCAGTTTTGCTTCAGACCCAAGACTATGCAGGAGAGGGACATCAGATTATGAGGACAACTGAACAGTGAAACTATCTTCAAGCACATCTCATTCTCTACTGCGAACTGTTGACTGACGTCATTCATTACAGAGCAATGTTTATATGTGACATCAAGGAATAATTTTTTTTGTGGGTGTTGAATGTGCTTCATGTTATAAAGCAGACAGCACTGACAGACAAGTGCAGGTTGTTTTTTTATATATATTTATTCTGTCTGAGTAAAAACATGTTTTCAAAGTCCATAAGTGCAGTGTTGACAAATGGCAAGTCTCTCAAAATACAAACCCAATTGAGAAATAGCTTGTTTCTGGGATGATAAACAGACTCTGAACTGTTTGAAATCATGTAAGAGGCCCAACAGCATAGGAGCAGTTTCCTTGTCACTGCATCAGCAGACAATAACTGTCTGTGATTTCAGGATAGAATTTTCTGATGATTATACATGAACATTAACATAATTTCCCAGTTGACCGCACATCAATACAGCAGCAATTGTAGTCGCCATGTAATACTTAGGACTGACCTTAAAGTGTGGGTATACTTCATAATAGATAGTAATTCATCTTTTCAAATTCAGTTTGAAGATGATTTTTTGGTTCATTTAAAATATGTTCAGTGTTCAACAGTGGGCCCTGACTGCCAGGTTGGGAACCAGTGAGGTAATCTTCTGTCTGTAGGCAACATGGAGGCATAGGAATAGGAGACTTAATTCCCCATTATTTTTACCTTATGATGTTTGGATTATTGCGACATAAAGACATACTTGTTTTGTGATTATGAGTAAAATAAATTTTATTCCATCATATGTTACTTTTGCAAACTAAAAAAAAAAAAGAAATAAAAATCATCACATGACTTTGATTCTGTCAGTTATGGCATCAACCCCACAATTATAGAAAATGATAAAGTTAAGACAATGGTGTTAGGTCCAGTAAAAAAAACAAAAAACATTTATACATATATATATATTTTTATATATATATATGTATATATGTGAACTTATGCTATATACGAAGAGATTCTTGAAAAGAATCTGCTGCTATCCACCAGGATGGTGCGGATGAAAATTTGCGGCTATCCCAGCAGAACAATGATCCAATGATCTAAACCTAGCACTTTGTATAAAGTACAGTAATACACAATAACATAGCAATGACTTTTATATATGTTGGCTTCTTTAAGTTTTCAGATTCAATCACATAGCTCACCACATATGGATTTTGGCTTTATGTTTCCCATGGCTTTATCATTCAAAAATGCGCTTCAGTGGTTATTGGGCAGCAGTTCCATCAAGTGTGCATCAAAAAAGAACCAAAGCAACACAAGTTGATGCAGAAAGAGAAGGCAATGATAACCCAGTCCACAGATACTGTTGAAGACTGCAAAATATGAGGAAAAGTTGACTTGTTACGATACAACAGAAACACAAACACACTGGGTTCCTAAAGTGTTTCAAGGTGATGCACTTGCTGGGGCACATTTGACTCAATTCCATCCTTCTCATAGTAAGTGTGTCTTAACGAAGGGGATAGTCAAACATCCTCCTCTCTCCTTAACAATAAGATGAGAATTCATTCTTAAGAGGAAGATTAACATCCCATTACAATAAACTACAGACCTGATGCAGTGGGGGAAATAAGTATTCAGCCTGTCAACTTTTTTTTTTTTTCCAGTAAATATATTTGTGATGGGGCTACTAGTACAAAACTGCCATCTGACTTTGGTATTATCTGAAGAAATCCTCAAATATAAATGAAAGCAAGACACTGAAGCCCATAAGGGCAGCACAGCGCCATAATGGTTAGTGCTGTTGCCTCAAAACTAGAAGGTCATGTGTTCATTTCCCAGCCTGGGGCTTTCTGTGCAGAGTTTGCATGTTCTTCCTGTGTTTGCATGGCTTGCCTATGGGTACTCTGGTTTCCTTCCAAAGACATGCATGTTTAGATTAATTGAAGACTCTAAATTGCCCGTAGGTGTACAATGCAAGTAGCTGTTTATCTTTGTCTCTGTATGTTGGGCTGGAAGGATGGAAGGATGCGACTTGTCCATGTTGAAGCTTAAAGTTTAAAGCAGGCTACAGAACATTAGGATACACCCGTGACACCCTGGGGAAATGTAGTCTGGTCAGAAGAGAAAAAAATCCAACTTTTTGGTTACTATACTACATATTACATATTTGGAGAAGTGGCACTGCACTAAAACACTATGCCAAAAGTAAAGCATAGGGATGGATGCATCTTGGGGTCGTCTCTCATCTCAAGGTAGTGGCAGACTTAATATAATTAAAGGAACAATGAATGGAACCATATACGAGGAGATTCTTGAAATAAATCTGCTGTTATCTACCAGGATGATGGGGATGATAACTTCGTAGAACTTCCAGCAGAACATTCATCCAAAACATAAAGCAAAGGAAACACTCAATTGGTTTCAGAGAAAGAAAATCAAGGTGTTAGAATGGCCCACTCAATTACCTGACTTTAATTGCCTGCAGTGCTCTGGGGTGATTTTGGCCCTTTGAACCTCGGTCTTCAGTTCCTCCACTAATGCTCAATTGGATTAGTTTCCTTATACAGGAAACATTTTGAATCTGCCATTAAAAGCAAAGACTTCCCCACTAAGAATTAAATAAATTTCAAGAAACATGTTCCATACTTTTTCTGTTTCATTCCACTATGATACACAAAAACTAATTTATGGGCTTAAATGTTTTGATTTGATTAGATGTGTGGACCAAATTTTATGGGCCTCATTGGAAATATATTTACTGAAACAAATTATGTGTTCAGTTTTCTTCCCCCCACTGTAGTTCTTCAAGCTTTCCCATTTTTACATTCCTGTCTTGGGGCGAAATCACAGTAAAGGTCAAGTTCTGTAATGATAAACCTGTTATCCAAAGTACTTCAGAAATGATTCTAATGATATAAATATTTATCTAAGCGATAATCTTGTCATTGTCTCTGTCTCTCTCTATTTTCTGGCCCTGGACAAGGGACCTGTATAGGGTATACCACACCCTTGCCCAATGTTGCTGGGATTGGCTCCAGCATCCCCAGTGACCCAGAAACAGATTACCAGTAAAAGAGGAATGAATGAATGAATAAATAATCTTGTCTTCATTCATCACATTAAGCTTCTAAAAGTAAAATTGAAGTCTTTTTGTTGAACATTTTTGTTCTCATTTGATGATGATGTGAGTGAGTGAATAAACATGCCAACAGAAAGTTTGTACCAAATAACATTATATTTCAATTCAGTAGTGTGTGGAAGGGCTGGATTGGAACAGAGCAATCACATACATTGAACAAAATGATGATGCAAACATGGCATCACCTGAAAACATATATTTGTGCTGTGAGTATTTGAGAAGTATTTGTGTATATTGGTTGTGTTGTGAAAATTTGGAGCTCTTGTCAGATTCAGAAAACACTTTCATCATCATGTGCTGATGAAGGTGTTTATTACAGGTGTCCTGAGCCCTCAGAGCAACTATACATTGATCTCCAGTTTTTCTGCAACAGTTTACAAGATTTACTGTCACATCACCCACATTTATCCCTCTGAACATTATTTTTCAGAGAAATATCTTCTATTTATTTATTTCAATTTCATTGAAGTAATTATCTAACTCACCTGATTCAAATGAGTAGCTCCTTATCAGACCTCAGCAGAGCTTGATGATAAACTGATAATTTGAATCAGGTGTGATGGAGCAGGGTAACATCTAAAACATGCAGGAAAGTAGCCCTCTAGGATTGGTGTTGGTGAGCCCTGTTCTTGAGTATGTGTGTGACTGACAGTCAGATGCAGTCTTTTAAGATGGGATGTCCCAGTTGCTTGTGTTGCCCCTTGAAATTGCTGTCTGTTGACCTATTTGTGATCTTGGACCTCCTGGACCTCCTGAACAAAGACAGAGCAGAGTACTTCCCTCCATCACCATAGTTACTGTTATACAGTCCTATCTTGGTTTATTTCAGGAGAAGATTATGATTTGGGGTAATATAAAAAGATCAACAGTAATGATCTTGGTTGGGATCAAACACAGTTCTCTGTTGTGTTCCATTCACCATCTACTTTGCTGCTCTATAAACAATTTCTCCTTTGCTACTGTCATCACTACAATCACTAAATGTCCCCTAGCAACAGACCCTGATGATGACATCAGAATGACCAGATGACAGACAACCTGTGGCCGGTTTCTGACTGAAGGACAGGCTCCCTTTTTGCACTGTTGTTTGCTAATTAAGACACCATTATATTTGTTACAATTGAAATGTTTTAATGCCACTTTAAATAATTGGACCCCATCTTTCTGCTAAGCTAAAAAAATCCTGAATTATTTAAGTGTTGAACTGTGCCTGTGGCTTTTACAACAAATTAGTGTAAACAGCATCTTCAGTTATGTTTCTTACAAAGAAGGTTCATCTAATGAGCTGACAGTGAAAAGTGTCATCTAACTTTTCCAGCCAGTGCAGGTTGTTAAGCTGCAGCAGTTGCAGCAAAATAGCCTCCATTTAAATGAACAGAACAAAGGTGCTGCTGAGAAACAGAATGACAAACCATGTGGAATATCATCAACTCCATGACTTTGTTGTCTACACCAAATATCTCTATATCTCTATATATATATACACACACACACACACATCCTCATATATACTCTGGCCCTTTGGCAGCTCAGGCAACCAGGACTACTTGTTTCAGACCTGTGAGCCCTCTGTCAGACATCTCTGGAAGGCCAGTTCACTTCCTCAGGTTTAAGCTTTTTCACAACTTGGTATTTCCATAGACATCTAAACTTAACGGAGTATTGAACCGTGGTAACTCTGAGTCTAGTCTGTGCAGTTGATTGATTTAACCTCTTAATCAGTCCCACTCAAGGAAAATGTTTTGATCATCTCCTATTTGACTGTGTTGGAAGTCATGAGCCACAATCACACCATTTTGAGTTTTGATTTCTATGTGCTTTTCCTTATTTGTATGAATTTAAATTATTCCAAAATCCCTCATAGTTCAAAGGATATTATTCTCCCACATAAGAAGACTAACCCAACCCTATGACTGATTCACAACCCTCAAAGCTCAGTGATCATGATTTTGAGGCACTGGGTTTGCTAATAACTAATTATTAGTAATTACTGATATGCATTGGTCTTGAACAAGACTGCTATCTCTCCTCCGAACTCAGTCATCTGCAGCTGTATTCCACCTAGCTTAGGAACAATCATAAGCTACTTCAAGTTCAGTCCCAAACACCAACAAGAGTGTGACTACATTCATCTGAAAGGAAAATGAGCCAAAAAAAAATAAATTACTCGTTCATCTGGATATTATTTCAAAATATTTCAAACTTATGTGACTCAAGAAACAAAACTTCAAACCTCAACAAACAAAGTCATCTGTTGAACCCACTGATCCGTCAAGCCCCTCCAAGATGCTTTTGCAGGTTTTCCAGATCCTTATATGACCAGAATAAACCAAGGTCATGTTAGCATCTGGTAGAAAGGAGACAAGCGAGTCACCTCATAATCAAAACAAAGAAAAAGAAGCTAAAGAGAACAAAGTATTAGGAGGATCATATGAGTGGCTGCATCAGAGTCAGGTGATCAGGTGAGTTAGCTCTCTCCTGGCAGGAATAGCAACAAATCTACACCAGAGTGTTCCCATCCCGTCCATCTGCCTGCACACAGTCTCTGACCCCAAGTGCAAAAACAATCTCCACATGTTGTTCGGCCTCTTCCCTCCCCCCTCACACTCCAGAGTCTGTGTACATGCCATTAATCAGGTAATCCACCTGGGTATAGTCCTTCCTCCTGTAGCTCTCATAGGCCTGTGTGATAAACATGGCCACTGTGACCAAGAAGAAGAGCAGACCGAAGAGCAAGACAGCCAGCAGAGATGCTGTATCCACCAGCTGGCTAGTCAGAACGCCCCCTGCTGCTTCTACCACAGCAACTGGCTTGTTGTGTTTGGTGATAGAACTTGCACTAGTAGTTCCAGCAGTAGATGGCACTATGGGTATAAAGGTGGTCTGAGATGGTGGCATCCTGGTAGTTGGAGCATTTGGCTGTAGCATGGCAGCTGATGATGATGATGACGACGACGACGACGACAGTGATGAAGGTATCATCTTTGTACCTGTGGGTGTTGTAAAATCAACTGTTGTGGTAGCACTTGGAAGTGTGGTTGTTGCTTTTACTGTAAGCCACTGTGTTGTGTTTGAACTTTTTGGCTGTGTTGTTGTGGCTGTAGTGGCCAGCTGTGCTGTTGTGGTTGTCGGAGTCAGCTGTGCTGTTGTGGTTTTCGAAGTCAACTGAGTTATTGTGGTTGTTGTTGTTAACAATGTTAATGATATAGAAGTCACTGGTGCAGCATCTGTTAATGTCCGGCCATCAGATGGTGCAGCTGTAGACTCATATGAACCTGCTGTTGAACTGCTCCCTTTGAGGATATGACTGGTGTGTTTAGGGTCTGCATCAACAGATGAATTCCCCAACATTCTCACAAGAGTGGGCTTGGTCTGTGAGGACTCCTTTGCTGTTGCATTTTGACTGACAGCTTCATGACCACCTGTGGGATAACAAATTCCATGAGTTGTAAAGCTCAACAAAAGGAAAATGGAGCGAAGTTGGACCTGAAGATTAAGCACTGAATAAAACCAGCAAACACACACATCAAACCAGAAACCTGCCTTGTAAAACGGGTTCCAGGTGAACATTCACAAAGTTTAAAGAAAACCCCTAAAAGGCATCATGGTGTTACTGCCCTCAGTAGGCCAAAAGGGGGTTTTGTGAGGCCACCATGGCCTCAACTTTTGAGTTCTAAAGAACAGCTTGTTCTTTCGTTATCCTGAATGTTTCTGTCAAATGTTACTGAGGCGTTACTGAGATATCTAATTATATAGATATAATTTTTTATATTTATCAAAATATTGTAGGGCAGCATGGCAGCATAGTGGGGTTGCCCCACAACAAAAAAGCCATGGGACTGAGGCTTTCCTGTGTGGAATTTGCATTTTCTCTCCATGCTTGCATGGGTTTCCTCTGGGTACTCCGGTTTCCCGGTAATTACTACGGTAATTGCCTGTAGGTGTTCATCTCTGTTTCTCTCTATGTGTTGATCCTGTGATGGACTGGCGACCTGTCATGGGTGTACCTGCTTCCACCCAATGTGAGCTGGGATTGGCTCAAGCAACCCCTACAACCCAGAAACGGATAAGAGGTAGAAGATGAAATAAAATTCTATTTGTCAAAATTCTTTTTACTTTATCTTTTTTTTTTAATGAAATGATATTTTCTTTATATGTTTGGTTACATCTCTTGCTGCTGTAATGTGTGAATTTCTCCATCTAAGGGACTAATCAAGGATTATTATATCTTATCTTTGTTTGCATATAAGAGTCTCACACCCTTTGCTTAGATTCCTTAAAACATTTACTTCCTTATCTTTGTCTTTATTTACAGTGTTGTGCAAGGGGACACACGCGCAGGCTAATGACGAACCTGAGTGGTATGATCATGTTCGTGGACATTAGGGATATGAATGAGCTGGTTATCTTGAGAATGATAGAACATAATGCCACGTTCAAATCAGGACACCCATGTCAGGTTCCTTACAGCTAATGAGCTCAGAAAGAGGGTAGAGCTCTGTCAGACAGCCAGCGCTGGACAGCCTGTTATGAGCTATTAGTGCATGTGCTCCAGGGTTATGTTTCGGCCGCTTCTATTTTTATCAGCGCATTCCTGATTGGTGACTATGAAGACAACATGAATCATGAATCAACTATGGCCGTGACACTGACAGCCATAGTTAAGTGTATCCTGGGGGCCAGAGCAGGTGACATCCAGATATATCTGAAACTGCTGCCTAAGGATGAGCGTAAATATGGTAAAATTGTTATTCACGTCTGCAGTAACGACACCCAACTTTGCCAGTTGGAGGTCACAAAGATTAATGTGGAGTTGGTCTGTAATTAAACTAAAATGATGTCAGACACTGTAGTTTTCTCCGGCCAGACTGAGAGGGCTCTGATTGGTTTGCTTGGTAGCAACGCATTTCCAGGTTGTGCCATCCCCGCCATTTTCAAACATCTTGTTGTTGTACACAGACGGAGCATGGATCAAGTCGAGGAGCGACTCATTGAGGAAGTGAGAAAACATGAGCACCTTTACAACTCTTCAAGCCGGAATCAAAAAAAAAAAAAAAAAACACGACGAGAGGTGACAACGATAACCATTCAGGGAAGGAGCACAGTCCCCTACCGCTGTGGTGGTGAATTGCGCCGCGGCGAAATGGAGTGATGGAAAAGTTCGAAGAACTCACAACGGTGTCACACCAACGGTGTAGGCACAGCGTTGATTAAATGCAGGACCATAAACCAGGTCTTCCCCACTCAAACTGGAAAGTTGAAAAACCAGTTCTGTTAGTTACAGTATACCGTCCACCTGGTCCGTACTCAGAATTCCTATCAGAGTTCTCTGAGATTATATCAGAATTAGTAATCAGTACAGATAAAATCATTATACAGGGATATTTCAATATTCATGTAGATGTAGAAAATTACAGCGTTAGTTCTGCATTTCTTTCACTACTAGACTAAATTGGCTTTTCCCAGCTTGTGAATGAACCAACTCACTGCTTCAATAATATCCTTGATCTTGTTCTTTTTTTAATTGGTAAGTTAACAATCTTTCCTCAAAACACTCTTCTGACTAACCATTACCTCATTATGTTTGAGTTTACATTAATTGACTGCACAGCGTCTAAGAATAAATTCAGCTATAGATAGCTGTTACCTACATTAGACAATAATCTTCGACTGAATACAGCAACTCCTGAATCAACTGCAATGCCTACTTCACATCTGGAATCATTCTCATCTGTGAATCTCTCAGAGCCAGCTTCTATCATCTCATCATCTAGACCATCAACCTGTCTATTAGACCCAGTACCAACTAGCCTCTTTAAAGACATTTTCTACTTAATTGAGCCATTCATTCTAGATCTGATCAATCTGACGTTATCTTTGTGTTATGTACCCCAGACTCTCAAGACTGCAGTTATCAAACCTCAACTAAAAAAAATGAATCTTGATCCATATGTTTTGGCTAATTATAGACCCATATCGAACCTTCTGTTAATTTCTAAAATCAGTGAAAAAGCAATTGCAAACTCATTATATAACCATCTACATATAAACGGTTTGCTTGAAGAGTTTCAGTCAGTCATCAAAGCACAGGTTAAAGCAGAGGGCTCCAACTCTGGTCCTGGAGAGCTACATGTTTTAGATGTTTCCTGCTGCAACACACCTGAATCAAATGAGTGGCTCCTGATCAGACTTCAGCAGAGCTTGATGACGAGCCAATCATTTGAATCAGGTATGTTGGAGCAGTTAAGTTATTGTACTAGGCCCTGAGAACCTCAGAGATACCGTATCTGATCATCTATTCAGCCTGGATGGCATTACTCTGGCTTCCAGCTCCACTGTAAGAAACCTTGGAGTAACTTTGGACGAGTACATGTCCTTTGTCCTTTACATAAAACTAGTCTGTAGGGCAGCTTTCTTCCACTTGAGAAATATTAGGAAAATCAGAAACATCCTTTCTCAGGATGTTGCAGAAAAACTAGTCCATGCATTTGTAACTTCTACGCTGGACTACTGTAGCTCATTACTATCTGGATATCCAAACAAATCTCTGAAAGACCTTGAGTTGATTCAGAATGCTGCTGCACGAATATTAACAGGAACTAGGAAAAGAGATCACATCTCTCCTGTGTTAGCTGCTCTTCATTGGCTGCCAGTAAAATATAGAGTAGAATTTAAAATCCTTCTGTTAACATATAAAGCTCTTAATGGCCAAACTCCATCATATCTCAGAGAACTCATAGTTCCTTACTGGCCTAGCAGGCCACTCTGCTCTCTAGATGGAGGTTTGTTTGTGGTTCCTAGAGTCTCCAAGAGTAAATCTGGAGGCAGATCTTTCAGTTATCAGGCTCCTCTTCGATGGAACCCACTTCCAGTATTGGTCCAGGGGGCGGACTCTAGCAATTTTCAAGGCCAGGCTTAAATCTTTTCTGTATGACAGAGCTTATAGTTAAAAAGTCAAAGTCCATCTACTCTTTAACTATGCTGCCATAGCACCTGCTCTCATTCTCTCCATACTCTAACCAATCCCCCCCTAAACCAATCGGTTGAGGCAGATGGCCGCCCCCCCCCCCCCCCCAAGCCTGGTTCTGGCCAAGGTTTCTGCCTCTTCAAGGAAGTTTGTCCTTGCCACTGTAGGCAAGTGCTTGCTCATGGGGGAATCTGTTGGGTCTCTTTAAATCATTTTATAAAGAGTTTGGTCTTGACCTGTTCTATATGCAAAGCGCCTTGATGTAACTTTGTTATGATTTGGTGTTATATAAATAAATCTGATTTGATTTAATTTACTTACACCGACTTATCCCCGGCATTCCTCAACATTGTTAGCCTGGCTCATACTCACATGTGGTGGAGCAGTTAGCTTGTGTTTGTTCTGTGTTGAACTGAATTGGTTGGTTTGCTGCAGCTGGAGGTGGGACATCGTTAGGTAATATGAAGGAGGCAGAGTCAGTGGCGAACAGCAGCAGGCAGAGGAGGTGAAGACACACCCAAGGACTCAGCTGAAATGTCGAGGGATATTGGGACATTGTGGACACACACACTGGCCTAATGTGATTTTCCAAACATACATGCACACATTTGTTGAGGATGGTGGAGACCAGGAAGAAGTGAAAGCAGTATCAATTCTCTGGACCTACAAAAGGCAAAAAGACACAAACACAACCAACACAAACATGAGTTAACAAAAGCCATTGCTCCAGTAACTGGTTCCAGCACAGCTCACTGTGTCATGAAACCTCTACTTGAAGAGATATGAAATGGTTGTGCTACAAACGATAAATCAAACCAACCCTGTTTCAGCATTCGTGTGACTACAGTGATTTCCCACTATAACTGCAAGGCATATATGAGGCAAGAGTCATCTGATGAACTGGACAACCAGGAAGTCTGGTGTTGTTCTTGTCCTTGATATTATCAACAAATAGAAACAGTTGGTCTCACTTGCTAGTGAGTTCTGATTTGTTGTTCTATTAGTTACATTGTTAGGATTAACCCCCTAAACCCACATATCACAAAAGCCATCAATCCACCACAGGCCAGAAATAAGGAATGAATACCATCTAACATCACAGCAGTGCATGTAGCAGCTGTAACACCCTTGCAGCTTCTTTAAAAGTGGTTTGAAATTTCGACTCAAGAATAAATTGCTCAGAATCCCATGGTCAAAGGTCACTGAGATCTCACAAATTAATAATTTTTTTTCTGCTAAAACACCTCTAGCCAAAAGCACCATCTTCAACAGCTACATAACATCAACTTTAAAATCTTATTTGTTTCTAAAAATAATGTATTTTAACATATAAATCTGGTAGCAATGGTTGTAGGCTGTTTTGAGGCCTTTGCAAAGCCCCACCTGCATAGGCTGGAGTTCAAACAACAGCAGAACCTATGTTGAATCCATAGGTACACTAAACATTATAACCACTGTGTGAATATCACTCAAATGAACTGAAGAAAGTGGTTTACAATGCAACATCTGAGCATATGTAATCATCTTACATTGTAAAAGTGACCCTTTCAATAAGAAAACCCGTCGTTATTTAAGTTAGCTGAGCTTGATTATTAGCTACATGTTGATTCTACCTACACAGCCAAGCAGCTGCCTGCTTCCTTTACAGGAGAATTATAACCTCTGGAACATAATCACTCATGGGTTAGATCTTTTTAAGGTCTGGAAATAAATCTTCGGATGGGGCAACGTCCAGTTTTCTCTCAGAGTGCTTTAAATACAGCATGGCGGAGGGTGATAGTTAATCATTACCCATCAACACTGAGACCTTCCCTTAAAGTCAACAGGACACATTCAAATGTCACTGACGGTGGCTACGTGGAGAGAAACGGTGGGAGAGATCAGGAAGCCTCTCAACCAAACTCTATTAACAATCTGCCTTTTTAACGTCCCAAACCAGGACTTCACGGCAGCCGCAGACACGTAGCTCTGGAAATATTTACCAGAGGCTACTTCAGCCCATCAGTTCGCCGATAGGTGCTTGTTGTGCTGAGGACCGTGGGCGCATTTGAGAACACTAGACTCAGAGAAAGTCTCTTAAGCTGACATTAGCTCAGACCGATGCCCCACAAGTTTGGCTCTTGTTCAACGAACAGAAACGGGAACCGATGTGTAAAGGCTTCAAACAACGCCACTGACGTTGCAAAATGCTACAGCTAGTTAACGGTCCGGTAAACAACGCGGATGCCTTTTGCGTTAAGGCTAAACAGTGAATGGTCATTTCCCCTCACAGTCAACATCCATAACCGGCTAATTTTAACAAGCCATGTACCATGACTCATCTGGTTAGTTGATGTTACCGCACCATACCAACCACGATCGACTTGGTCTCGTACTCACCAACGATCTGCTGGGGTGCGTTGGATGTGTACAGCCACACGGACACTTCCTGGAGACGGTAACGACTGTTCTTCTTCGGCCTCTGTAGTTCAGGCAGGTTGGACTAACCGTCTGCGGACTGCTGCCCCCTGCAACCCCCAAAACTAAAAGACAGTGAGACGAACCGACCAGCTCCTGCAACAGTTGAATATTGAGGATGAAAGTAACAATACAAAACAAAAGGGAGGCTATGAAAATAGTGCATTTGAATTGTAAATGTGGGAGAACAAAATGAAATGTTTATTTTATAAAACACTAATGAAATGTGAATCTCAAGTTAAACCCAATTTGATAAAGTTGATTGACATTTTACTTGAAATGGTGACATTTATGATATGTGCATGATTTTAACCATTTGTATTCGTAATTTTAAATATTTATATGTCAATAAAATTGTTGTACATACATTTCTGCTGTCATATAAGTGAGACTGAGAAATTGTTTGGGTTAGGATTGTTTTTATATAAGTATTTTGCAAGAGTATTGCTAAATGTTGTGAGTGCCTTA
Organism: Echeneis naucrates; assembly: GCF_900963305.1. Lineage (NCBI taxonomy): Eukaryota > Metazoa > Chordata > Actinopteri > Carangiformes > Echeneidae > Echeneis > Echeneis naucrates. Next base: position 20,288,507 of record NC_042526.1, on the reverse strand, counting down.
ACTATGAAGTCTTCACTGTGAACACAAATTCTTCTTGTGGTTTTTAATTGCGGTTGGCAAAGAAAACATAATGGTGCGTTACCGCCACCGACTGGAATGGAGTGTGGATCAAGACTCTAACTTAATTGTACGAAGGGAAACTCAGAAGATTAAACTAAATTATATTCTTTTTTCAAAACTGTGATATTGTGTCAGTGCGTCATAACATTTTTCATTCAAATTTCTCTGTAGAATGTCTTTAAAACAAACCTCAGCTTCAGTTTTGTGAGGCTCAAGGCTTTCTTTTTTCATTATATTTTGGAAAATAAAAGAAGATAGAAGATAGCAATAGTCACATTTTCCTGAGACGTGTTTCTTTATCCTATAGTGTGCTGTTGAGTCCTGAGTGAATTCTGAAGATGCTGGGCTCTGAACCAGAAGGATCGGGGTGTCTTTAATCCAGCTCCACACTCCCTGTCTTTAGCAGGTGTCTCTCTCAGAAGAATGCAAGGTTGGTGAACACGAAATCAAGTTTGTGGGTACAAGAAGAAAAGTGTTGAAATGGCATCACATAGGTCACAGGTGAAACTAATCGTACTGCGATTCCTTCAAAAGTGCATGCGCCAAAGCTAAAGATGGTTGACATCAGTGGACAAGGTAAGATTTTACAAAAAAAGTGACAACTCTAGAAAAACAAGTATCTGCAGTCACAACTGAAAGCAAAGACTTCAAAGTGAGACTACAGGAGTGTGAAAGATACAAGAGGTGCTGGAATCTCCGCATTCATCGGATTAAAGAGGTCGAGGGGGAGGATACCAGGGAATTATCCAGATCCTATCAAAAATCACACTACAGTGGTAGTAGAAGATGCATTACTTATCCTAGCCAAAAACATGTTATATTCTCAGGCCCCAGCTTGATTTATACCTATACCTATACCTATAACTCAAGCTAATAGAAATAAAATCAAGGAAACTTTCGACAAACTTACAATATCCAAACTGAGGGAGGTATTTTCTTGCACACAGAAAGACCAGCTGTGGGACACAGCTTTTGCCCTCCTTTGCCTGGTGTAAGGATGATCTCTTCTGGAGTTTGGGGGGTCTACAAGTGCCAAGGATTCTGCTTCCTCCCAAAGCTGCATTTCTCCTCGACACTGCAGTTGGTTGGACACCAATTGCAGTGCTGGTTTGGAGGAAGCCCCTTTGCCTGGCTTGAAACTTCCTTGCTATATTGCAGTTTTTTCCAAAACTGAACAATGCTGATTTACAGCACTGTCAGTTTTCAGTTTCTGGAAGTTGTTCAAAAATGACTTCTGATGTGCCTGGATAGATTGAACAGTAATTGAACTGGCTATGGTGTCTGGTGTTAGTGCCAAGGGAAACAATTGGACAAACCTGAGAGGTTGTGAAGAGTACACTTACCTGGCCCTGCTGCTACAGTCAGAGCAGGTTCCCCCTCTTTATTGGACTGGTAGTCATCTTTGATTGAGAAAATAAACAAACTTCAGCAAATTATCTAACTATTGATCTGACCTTTACATTTGCTGCCTCGCTGCGACAACGTACATGTAGTTTCACAAACATTTGCTACTACTGTGTATTGTGAGTGCAGAATAAATGAAGAAATCATTTGAATAAATTCATCAGTGCAATCTCTAAAGTAGCATTCTTGTATTGCTCATCAATTACGTGTGAAGTAGTCATCAGTCCGATGAGTCATAGTATCACCCATTTTTTTAATACTTAATCATCATTATCCCGCTGCAAAACTGATTTTACCTGAGGTAATCATTGGTGCTGCACCGATGGAATCGCCATCACATCCTCTGTGTCCTTCTTCTTCTTTAATTTTTAAGAAATTAAATTGGGTATGTGAATTGCCATGAGTGTCATAAGTGTAACTACAAAAATTTCAACATCTTTGTACTCACCCACTACAGACCTTTGAAGGCTTTTGAAGAGCCAAGCTTTCAAACCAGTCCTCTGGCATGGTCGCTCCTGTGTGGAAAGCACACAATCGTTTTCATATATGTTTCACTGGAGTTCACATGTCATGATAAATACTTGTTGGATATTATCTGTAGGGAACATAGAGGAACATAGAGCATGGTGAATGTTTGTTGCTAGGAAGGTGATCACTGAGTCTGGTCCATTTTTTGTCGCACAAGTTTCTTGTGTTTTCTCTAAATTCCAAACTAGCATAGCTAGTGACTGCTGTGAATAGGGCAGCTGACAACAAGGGAAAGACCATGTGACAGCTTGGATAGACAGCTGACAGGAGGCAAAGACCCCATAGGTGCTGCCGTGGACTAGCAATCCAAGGTAGCTGTGGCAAGGCGTAACAGCTTTCTCACAACCAGCACAAGCTACAAGTCAGTTAAGGAAAATACCCCAAGGGTCAGCGAGAGCAGGGGTGGAAGATGACTCACAGGCAGACTACATGGTAACAGATACTGGAACGGATAAGACTACGAGTTGGATATGTGACTCAGTGAAGGATAGGGGCACGGACCTATTCTCTAGGACTAGAAGTGGGCAGAATAGTTTGAAGGGCATAGGGAATAAAGAAGGTAGATTAGAGGGAAAGATGCTCCAGGTTTGTCCTTGTGGTTGGCAGAAAATAACATCAGTCAGAGGCCTTAGAGTGCATCAAGGAAGGATGAGATGTGTGGGAAAGGAAGGGCAGTGTGGCCGCATCGATCAGAACTTTTTAAGAAGTCAATTGAGTAAGTCGGATGAAATCCAGCGACAGGTAGAAAACCACAGTTCGAAGGATGTCAACAACACAGCCACAGAGGTGGAAGAGGAGGTTAGAAGAAGGGATGCAGCTGACACTGAGGTGAATAGGCCAGTTAGAGAGAGAAATATGGAGCAGAAAGCTAGAGTTAGATGGCCACGGGCAAATAGTAGTAAGGAATGGGAGACAGTCAACAGGGACTTGTCAATAATTCTTAGTAGACTAGGAGGAGACGCAAGTGATAGATTAGAAAAAATGGGAGACATAATTTACTCTTACGGTGTCGAAAGATTTGGGGTGCAAGATAGGAAGAGGGGTGAAAGAGTACAGTTAGCTAAGTCTAGACGGCAAAGAGAAATTGAGAAATTAATTAAAGAAAGAAGACAATTAAGAAAGCAGTGGAAAAGAGCTACAGAGGAAGAGAGAAAGGGAATTAATGTGTTGCAAGAGGGGTTGAGAAGTACGCTAGCTGTGCTTAGAAGGGCTGAAAATCTTAGGAAAAAGAGGAAAAAGAAAGAATATGTAAGAACAGCATTTTACAGGGACCCGTTCAAGTTTGTTAAAGGGTTGTTTAACCAGGAAAAGGGAGGGCAGCTTAAAGCGACAAAGATAGAAGTAGAAGAGTATCTGAGAAATACATATTCAGATTCTGAGCAGAATAGAGTAGTAGGACTTCCACCTGACATGCCACCATTAGGGGAGATGGATCAAGAAATGGATGTTAGACCACCTAGGTGGAAGGAGGTAGAGGAGGTAGTTAGGCGTGCGAAGGCTTCTTCGGCCCCAGGGCCAAATGGAGTCCCCTACCGGGTATATAAAAGCGCACCTGATATCCTAAAGTTTTTGTGGAAGCAGTTAAGAATAGTTTGGAAGAAACAGTTTATTCCCAGAGCATGGCGTAGGGCAGGAGGTGTTCTTATTCCTAAGGAGAAGGAGTCCTCAGAGTTGAGTCAGTTTCGTATGATCTCTCTCCTGAATGTAGAGGGGAAGATTTTCTTTAGTGTAGTTGCACGGAGACTACTTAGTTACTTAGAAAGGAATAGCCTAATTGATACTTCAGTACAGAAGGCAGGAATACCAGGTTTCGCAGGGTGTTTAGAGCACACTAGCATGATTTGGCATCAGATTCAGGCAGCCAAGAGTGAGAAAAGAGACTTGCATGTAATATTCTTGGACTTAGCAAATGCATTTGGGTCAGTGCCACATAGCCTTATTTGGGATGCGTTTGATTATTTTAGAGTGCCTGGAGTAATTGTCAATTTAGTAAGAAACTATTTCCAACATATCAGACTATGTTTAAGTACGGCAGGCTTTACAACAGGTTGGCAGAAGTTAAAAATAGGTATAATGGCAGGGTGTACGATTTCTCCATTAGCATTCACAATGGCAATGGAGGTAATTATTAGAGCCTCTAGGTGGGTTGTAGGTGGAGAGAGGCGGCAGGATGGGATGCGCCTTACACCAATTAGGGCATATATGGACGACATGACGTTGATAACTATAACTGTGCCATGTATGAAAAGAATACTTGAGAGACTTAATAAAAACTTAAAGTGGGCTAGTATGAGAATCAAGCCTAGTAAGTCTAGAAGTATTTCAATAAGTAGAGGAAGATTAAGTGATCGAAAGTTTGTAATAAATGAAGAAGCAATTCCAATAATTAGGGAAAAACCAGTAAAGAGTTTAGGTAGGTGGTACAAGGCAGATTTGAATGACAGAGAACAGGTAGTGCAGTTTAGGAAGGATGTTGTTGAGGGACTGGATAGAATAGATAAATCAGGACTTCCAGGAAAGTTGAAGTTGTGGTGTTTGCAGTTTGGGTTGTTTCCTAGATTGATGTGGCCACTGTCGGTATATGAGATTCCAATATCTGTTGCAGAGAAAATGGAAAGAATAGTAAGCTGTTACGTTAGGAAGTGGCTCGGGGTTCCGAGATGTTTAAGCACTGTGGCACTGTATGGGAAAGGCATACTTCAGCTCCCAGTATCTAGTTTAGTGGAGGAGTTCAAATGTACTAAGGTTAGGACAGAGCTCCTGTTATCTGGGAGTAAAGACGTGGTTGTTAGTAAAGTGGTTCCAAACCCAACCAAGGGGAGAAAATGGAATCCAAGAATGGCAGTGCAGGAAGCAGAAGCAGCTCTTAGGCATACCGAGATTGTGGGTAATGTACAGATAGGCCGAGGAGGCCTGGGGCTTGGCTCAGGCAAACCGGTGTGGAGTAGAGCAGGTCCCAAAGAGAAGAGGAAGCTAGTTGTGGAGCAGGTTCGTAGACAGGAGGAAATATTAAGAGGTGCGAGGGCAGTGGCTCAGGCTAAGCAAGGACAGTGGTTGAACTGGGAAGGTGTAGAGAAGAAAAAGCTTAGTTGGAAAGAGCTGTGGAGTATGGAGGAAAGTAGGATTAGATTTTTGATAGGGGCAACATATGTCTTGCCAACTCCCCAGAACCTAAAACTCTGGGTAAATGGAGACCCGGCATGTTTGTTGTGTTCAGGTACTGCAACTTTAAAACACATCTTGTCCGGTTGTAAGGTTAGTCTCTCACAAGGCCGATATACGTGGCGACATAACCAGGTTTTAAAAAGCTTAGCTGCAGGCATTGAAGATATACGGAGGCAGGCAGTTTTAGGAGGGTCTAAGACAAAGAGTTGCAATACAGTTTGTGCAGGAAGGAGGGAAAGTTAATAAGATAATAAGGAAGCAAGGCAGTTTAGAGGATGCTAGTGACTGGGAGATGCAGGTAGATTTAGGAGGAAAGCTTGTTGTTCCCTAGGAAATAGCCTGCACAAAGCTAAGGCCTGATATAGTTTTGTGGTCAAGGAGTAGAAAGAAAGTATATTTCATAGAGCTGACTGTGCCATGGGAGGATTTAGTTGAAGAAGCATATGAAAGGAAAAAGCTCAGGTATGCAGATTTAGGTAAGGATGCTGAGCAGCGAGGATGGAAGGTTAGGATTTGTCCAGTAGAAGTAGGATCTAGAGGGTTTGTAGCAAGATCTGCTGTTGCTTTGTTGAGGGAGTTAGGAGGAAGCGGCCAGAGGGTGAGGAAAAGGGTTAGTGAAGGAAATGTCAGATGAGGCAGTAAGATCTAGTCAGTGGATTTGGGTTAGAAGAGGTAATAGTAGCTGGGGGCCCAGCAGGGGGAGCTCTTAAAATAGACAGACTCTAGGGAGAAGCAGAGGAAGAAATCCAGGAAGGGGAAGTGTATTTAAGTGGAAGGTGTGGCCTGTTTGAGCCTCTTTGCCACCATGCGGTTAGTCCAGGTGTGTTGGTGTGTTGATTTTACTTGAATATAGGATTGTTTAGATGAGTTTAGTCGCTGAATCTGCTAGTGTAGCTTGTACTGCCTCCACCTCCTGTACTTTCATGCCCCCTACCCGAACCAGAGTCTGTATCCCATCCCTACTTTTATCTCCACCTCTTCTATTTCTCCCCCCTACCCGAACCAGGGTCTGTATCCCCACCCCACTTTCACTGGTGCAGTTGGTGAAAGGTCAGAGTAAGTGATAGTCGTGCTGTTTGAGATGGTTGTCTTTGTGTGAGGAGTGGTGATGGCTGGCATTAGGGGGTGACTCTGGGACGCCAGTGTTCACGGTCTAGCCTGGAGGTGTTGTGGGCCTAACTAGACGAAACACCGGTGAAAGGAGGTTCCCACCTGATGACCCCAAAGACATGATAGCTATCACCGCTCACTGGCCTAGTTGGATATTATCTGTAGGGAACATAGAGCAGAGTGAAAGTTTGTTGCTAGGAAGGTGATCACTGAGTCTGGTCCATTTTTTGTCGCACAAGTTTCTTGTGTTTTCTCTCAATGTCATTTACCAGAGGTGATTTCAAAGAAGAGCCTTCTGAGATGTGGTGTGCTACTAATATGCACCATCTCACACTCACACACAGAAGGTCTGTCTGCACAACTGCACTTTGGTGCTTGCAGGGTGCACCAGTCACACCAACTGTGACTTGGTTTCATCTTCCTATATTCGCCATGATTAAGAACAGAAATGCAGTCAAATAATAATAATTTTAACAGCATGATGTACTGCATGCAGTTAATTTTTTTCATGCCCGTAGAAGGAGCCAGGTGGAAGGAGGTGTTTTAGCAGCAACATCCAAGTGGTTAGAGTGGCTGCACTCTCAGATGTGGTGATAACTACGCCAAAAGGCAGCATTTCTGTGGCTGAATGAGTGAGGATCAGTAAAAGGCAGTGTTTCTGCCTGTCGTAGTTCCCTGAGGAACCCATGAAGATGATTTCCCCACTCCGCTGCACTCTTGTGCTGTACTCTGCTGTACTGGCCGATTTGGGCTCCCACCAGATGGGGCGCCATGGGATCTCTCAAATATAACAGATAGGTTATAATATTATAAAAACACCTCAGGTATATGAGACCGCCCGCTGACCAATCAGATCTCTTGGAAAATAACTTTCCATTTTTACATGATCCTACAAAGCCCCTTAGGGATCAAGTGGAGAAAATAATTTTGGATTGATCTTTGCGATCCCTGATTTTTGCCATTATATCTGCGCCATGTGTCCGCTCAGCTTGAGGGGCTCTGTACTTGTTGGTAGAATCAGGTACAATTCTGTGGTTGGACATTAATCGGCCTACACTATATTATTTTTGCTATTTGTTTACTGTCTTTTGTTCCGGTTTATGTATGCTGGTTTGCCTTATGGTCAATGGGGGATAAGACTGAGTGAAAATTTAATGCATATATCAAACCTCCGGCCAACTTGTTTATTTTTTATATTATATTTTTTATTTCTAAGAATTTTTTAATGAAGGATACAAGTGAGTAATGTAACTTACTTTTAAAATTTAACCAGATTGATTTTGCATTGATGTACTGCTCGTTCTACATGGACAACTCAGAGTTATATGAGCTGCTTTATTTTGGGCTACTTATTTTCTTAATTTAATTTCATTTATTTATCTCAAACATAAAAACATCAAAAAATATCCAGCAATCTTTTTTTTTTTTTTTTAAAGAACTCCAACAATGCTTGAGAAGTAAAGGACGGAAGGAAGCTTAAATGCTTATATTGTCCTGCCCCTATACTTCCATATTACTTCACTCTAAGAAATTGCAATTAATAGCTTGTGCAAATTACTTTGTGTTGTATTGTACCAGATGACTCCACCACAATCTAAATGTGAGAGAACTAGCACCTGAATTAGTTGTTATCAGGTAGCTTGGCATACATTTCTTACAGCGCCTCATGACTGCCATGCCTCTGACCATTGAGGTGAAGGACCCCAGACACAAACAGTAGCATACACTGGTACAAAGGAATATTATCATACGAGAGCTTTTCAGAATGAGAATCAGCTTTATTGGCCAAGTACATTCACAAGATACAAGGAATATGGTTTCAGCAGGTGGTGTCACTCAAGGAGTGGACAGCAGAAATGTGCTAAAATCTAAACATAAATAATAGAAAAAAGAAAAAAGTATATATATATACTTATATATACCTATAGTATATATATATATGTATATATATATATATATATATATATATATATATATATATATATACACACACACACCTATGCAGAAAAAATGAATATCTACACAGCTGGTGCAAAGTACACAATGTTGTGCAGATTGAATGAGTGTCCTGTTAATGTGAATGCATGACTATTCAACAGTGTAGCAGGTCCATAGTTCAGCAATTTACTAAAATAATTGCTGTAGGAAAGAAACTGTTTTTGAGGCTGGAGGTTTGTTGTGTGCAGGGCTGTGTAGCGCCTGCTGGAGGGGAGGAGGGAGAACAGTTTGTGTCCAGGGTGTGTGGGGTCTCTGATGATGTTCCCTACCCTCTTCCTGGTTCTGGAGGAGTACAGTTCCTGGATGGAGGGCAGTGGAGCTCCAGTGATTTTTTTTTTTTTTTTTTTCTCTCCTCTCAGCAGTTCTAACTGTGCACTGCAGTCTGTTTCTGTCCTGCTGTGTGACTGTTCTGAACCACACGGTGATGGAGGTGCACAGGACAGACTCAATGACAGCAGTGTAGAAATGGTTGAGGAGCTCCTGAGACAGGCCATGTCTCTGTCAGGATACAGTGGATGTTCATCTCCCATTTCAGGTCCTGAGAGAAGGTGGTTCTCAGGAACTTGAAGGACTCGACAGCTGATTCAGGGCTGTTGTTGATGGTGAGGGGAAGCAGTGGCAAGGGCTGTCTCCTGAAGGCCGCTGTCTTTTCCACAGTTCTGAGTGTGTTCAGTTCCAGGTTGTTCTGGATGCACCAAAGCACCAGCCGCTCAACCTCCTGCCGGTATGGAGACTCGTCTCCATCCTGGATCAGGCTGATGACTGTTGTCGTCTGTAAACTTCAGGAGTTTTACAGCCTGGTGCTTGGAGGTGCAGTCATTGGTGTAGAGGGAGAAGAGCAGTGGGGACAGTACACACCCAAAAGGGGCGCCAGTGCTGACAGTCCGGGTTGTTGAGGTGACGTCTCTTAGCCTGCTCTCTCCTGTCTGTCAGAAAGCTGGTAATCCACTGACAGATGGACGGAGACACATTGAAGTGGGGGAGTTTGAAGGAGAGGATTTCAGGGATGATGGTGCTGACCACCAAGTTGAAATCCACAAACAGGATCCTTGCGTAGCTCCCTGGGCTGTCAAGATGCAGTTAATTGATTGTTTCTGAAAAGTTTTGAGAGAGAGAGAGAGAGAGAAAACATAGATTCCCTGAGTTTTCTGACCATGCCTCTCTCCGCCATGCCCAAAGCTTTAGGTTTTGCTGATAAAAACAAAGGCTATTTTACTCACGGTTTTAGCTCTGAGCAGCGTTTGAAGTACAAAGGTCCTGAGGTAGCTGAGGACTACTGCAGAGCACATGACAGCCGCAGGCAAGAGGGAGTTTGAGGCGTGGTACGAAACGGTGAGGGGCAGGGTTTTTAACTTTGAAAAAGAAGCGCTGTTTTATTGTCAAAACAACGTGGACATTCTCTCCGAGGCTTGTACCGTTTTCAGAAACTGTTACATTCAGGAAATGGGTGTGGATCCTTTCAGCAGGTCGACCATAGCCTCGGCCTGCATGAAAGTATTTCTCACCAATTTTCTCAGGCCCAGAACCTTAGCCATTCCTCCTCCCGATCATTACAAACGTCAGTTTAAATCTTATTTGCACAACAGCATACAGTGGTTAGAATGGGTTTCTAACACCCGCGGCATCTTTATACAGCACGCTTTGAACGCTGGTGAAAAACAGCTGGTAAAGTACTTTGTAGATGGTTACGCAGAAGCAGGAGGCGTTAAGTACATCTGGGAGTATCTTGGTTGTTTTTATCATGGTTGCCCCGTGTGTTTTCAGCCTCAAGAACGCTCTCCTCTCACAGGGACCACATTTGAGGAGCTCCGCTCTAGCACCGTGAGGAGACTAGAAAGGTTACATTCGGTGCACGGTGTAACACTGGTCGTCATGAGGGAGCACAGGTGGGCAGTGATATGAAAAAAAACACACGAGGGGGTGAAAGATTTTCTCAGACGTTATGATACTCCTCAGCCTGCGAGGCTTTGTACGGTGGCAGTACGTGTGCTGTGAAGCTGAGGCACACTGCAGAGCCTGACGAGACCGTGCTACGTGGACATGACCTCCCTGTATCTCTATGTAAATTGCAGTTTCCCTTATCCTCTGGGTCACTCTGAAATAATTCTTAAAGATTTTGAACACCCCAGCAGTTACAGAACTCTCTCCGGTAAATTGGTTTTTACTCTGTGCCGCACCTGCGCAGAGATGAATTTTCAGCAGGGGGTGTGCACTCACTGTGATGAAGCTAGAGCTTTCAAGGGGGTCTGGGTCATGCCAGAGTTTAACAAGGCTTTGGACATGGGCTATCGTTTGGCCAAGATCACAGAAGTATGGCATTTTAACCTTTTTTAAAGTACATGCAGACATTTTTGAAAGGTAAACAGGAGGATTCGGGTTACCCACCTGAGGTCGTAGATGAGGAGAGCAAGGAAAGATACATCAGGAACTATCAGACGCATCAGGGTATTTTGCTGAACGCCTCCCAAATTGAACCAAATCCGACAAAGACAAATTTCTAAATTTTGTCTCAACAGCTTCTGGGGAAAGTTTGTTCAGAGAAATAACCTCTGTCAGACGTCTCTCATCACAGAACCCGAAGAGTTTTTGTCTTTTATGTTTTCAGAAAAGCACAAAGTCAAATACTTTAACTTCATCAACGACAGAGTGGCCCTGATCCAGTGGGTGCACGGAGATCGCTACATCGCCCCTCCCAACAAGGTAGATAATGTGTAGCTGCTTTCACCACGGCCTACAGCAGATTAAAATTGTACGGTTACTTGGAACAGATGCAGGACAGAGTTCTTTACTTTGACACAGACAGCCTCATTTACACCAGTAGAAAGGGCTAAAACACACTGCCTCTGGGCAACTACCTGGGAGATTTGACCGATGAATTAGACGGAGACAGCATACAAGAATTAGCTGCAGCCAAGGTGTGAAATATCACACCATGTTGAAGAAATTGATTTTGATCCTAGATTGGTCCTGCCTTTTTCATGCCAGATTGTGGGACCCAGCGGTTGTGGAAAAACTTTTTTTGTAAAAAATGTATTGGAAAATTGTCAACATGTGATGAACCGTGTACTTGAGAATATTGTATGGATTTATACTTCTTATCAAAGCATGTACGAAGAACTGCAAAAGAAAAATAAAAATATTAAATTTGTCAAAGGATTGCCAGATTCTTTTGAAGAATTATTTCCCCCTCAACAAAACCATCTCTTTATATTAAACGTGTTATTAAAAGCAGATCATCCAGAAGTGGTAAGAATTTTCACACAATACAAACACCATAAAAATATGAGTGTGATGCTGCTGACCCAAAATGTGTGTTACAGAAGTAAATACAGTTGCACCATCAGCTTAAACAGTAATTACCTGGTGCTGTTTAAAAACCCACGGGATAAATTGCAAATCAACATATTGGCTCAACAAATATGTCCCGGTCAAAAAGATTATTTTATTCAAAGTTTTGAAGACGCTACTCGAGATATTTATTGGTGGACCTCACACCTGCCTGTCCAGAAAGATTCAGACTCAGGTCGGGAATACTACCTCGCCAGTGGCCGGTGGTTTATTTGCCTAAAACAAAGTGAAATCATTTACATATTTGGAAAAACAGTATGTCGGCGCACATGAAAAGGAACGCTTCTTGACTGAGGGCCTTGAAATGTAAAGACATTCTCCTGCACTGTTCCACAGACTTTCTTCAGTGTCTCAGTGAGCTCTGTTTAAACGTGTTGAAAGGAAACGTGCCGTTGAACGCTTGTCAATATAAAAAACTCAAAAGCCGGAAGAAAATTAGACTGCAGACAAAAAAACTAGTCTGAAGAGAAAACGAGGGGTTTTGATGAAACAGACTGGAGGTTTTCTTTTGCCTCTGCTCTCTGCCATGGTACCCATGTTCGGTCAGCTTCTCGGCGGTCTGATTCACAAAAACTAAATCATGAGTCAGAAAATGAGCCAGAAGATGTTTCTGCCGAACCCTCAACAGCTGAGCTGACAGACACAGACGTCAGGCCCGACGGTCGTCCTGTGTTCAGAAACTCTGGCTCAAACCATGAGACATGCGGCCGAAAGTGATTTGGATGAAAAAATGAGGGCTGTATTAAACGAGGCGGGACTAACCCCTTATGAGAAAATTAAAAAATAAATAAAAAAAATAAAACGGTGAAGAGACAACCAGGACGATGCGGTCTCTGAAGTCCTGCAAAACCTTGCTCCTTGCGATCGTAAAAATGCCTCCTATATCATGAAGAAATGAAGCAAGAGCAACGGTGGATGGACTCCAAACGGTGAATTTGTGTATAAGGGAAAGACTGTGAGAGGTTCTCATATAGTGGACCTGTTTAAACATTTGTCCTCCGCTTATAATAAAAAATTCCACAGACCAGTGCCGAAGGGTTGGATGGTTTTTTTTAAATACTCTAACAGAGGTCAACATTCCCCTATCCTCCATGAATAACCCTCAAGCTCACAAACAATAGAGCAGACTTAGAACAGGGGGTGAGGAAGAGAAAGAAGAGGAAGAGAGCAGTGGTGGCTGTTTTGAAACTGCTCGGAAGAAAATCATCCTATCCCCACGATGGAGCACGCCCCCCAAAGAGAGAAGAGATGATGATGATGAAGAAGAAGAAACACCCCCGGTGGAGAAAAGATAGAAAAAGATGAAGAAACCTCCGTGGATTGAATTTTAATAGTTTATAGAGACTGTTTTCTTTTTTGTGCGTGTGCGTCTTTTATTTCTTATCCAGCTTGTGACAATCTTGAACCATTTGTAAAGAGCAGACAGTGTGGTGAGTCTTTACAACTTCTCGTACAGCTTTGATATTTTTTCACAAAACGAGTCACCGTATCATAATTTTTTAATGCCTCGTCTTCACCACCGTACAAAGATAAAACATTTTCAAAAGTTAAACCGCAGGCTCTGTGACATGAATAATCAACACAATGCTGGCCGCAGGCCGTAGACAAGGTGTGCTGCAGCTGTCCGTCGTGATATGACACGGTTTTGCACCGTTTTTCTAAAAATGTTAAAATGTCTTTAGGGTAGTATATAAAATCAGGAGGGAATCCAAAAGAGTCGACAAAAGTCCCTGTTCCATCTTCTTCCAAAGTAAGGACCAACCAGCGTTCTCCGGGCTTGTGTCCCGGATGTGTGTTCACAATCATGTAGGCGGGGAGGGTGAAAGATGACGTCATTAAAGGCAACTGATCCAAGGCCCAAACTCCGCAGAAAACATTTCCCAGTAAACGATGCATGAGACTTTCCAGCTGAGGGTTATTAATTTTTGCGTCGGTTTGGCTTTTAGTAGTACTCTACCAACACTTGTCGCTTGGAGTTCATTTCCAAAATAGATTTATAGCAAGCGTAAATGATCAGGGTGGTGGTATGAGGTAACGGTACCCTGAATCTCATTTCCAGCCTTAAATTTCCGTTGGAAACAGGGGATAAGGCGTCTGCGTCTTCAGCGGCGTTGAAGTTAAAGACAAACAGAGATTAATCCTGCTCAAATTCTACCCTGTTGATGCTTAGAGGTAAATCTTTCAAGTGTCTCCCTGTGGCGGTAAACATGTTGTAAAACTCTCTGATGGACACACCTCGGTTAAATTGAGGTTGAAAAGCTTTGCCCAGCGCACATGAGGCTGAAGGCGTCGCTGGCTCTGGTTAGCTTGACTCTCAAATCCACCGCGTTCAGAGGAAGCCTCTCAATGAAAAATATGTCAGCGCGGAGAAGTCCCAGCAGGTGGACCTCTTTGGACTCGGAGGTGAAAGCGGCCCTCTCGCACAGGCCTTTGTTGGGCCCATTGGTGACAACCACTGAGTCCATAGCACCGGCCGTGTCTTTGTAGAATAACCCGGCACTGAACTGACTTTTTAAGGCGTCTTCTGAATAGTTTCTATCATGGCCCTGTATGGGTGAGTGGTGCTGGATTGTGATATCAATCTGTCTCCTAGAATAACGTCGCATTGACTAAAAATTGTATTCAAGGGGTAATTGATCAGGCTCACGTCAAGTCCATACTGTCCGCGTTGGTGATTTTCACCCTCAGGTGCAGCAAGGTGTCGTTCAGATTCAGATATTTGTCACAGTCTCCTGGTATAAAAAAATGTATGGGGCCGCCGTTTGTAATCGCCGACAAAGGCAAAACCTCTGTATACAGTTTTTCATCGATAGACAGCTGGGTCATGGGCGCTGAAAATAAATCCAGCGCCGCCATACTGCATTAGCTTGATTTGTGGTGTAATAAGGCCATCCTTTATATTTATTTATTTATTTTCCTAAAGGGTTAGCGCGAGTTCCTCCCTTTAGGACGGTTTCTTCCGACTAATTTCTTCTTGAAGCCTCCTTTGCGTTTTTTTTACCCTCGGCCCTCCCGAAACATCACACTCCCCAGGAGGTCTCTTTCTAGGTCTTCTAGCCAAAACCATGATACCTCCAGCGCCGTCTTGAGATCCAGGGCTCTCTCCCACCACCGGCGGATAATTTACCCACGACGTGGATAAACACTTCGGAGGCTATGTTTTTGGCCGCCGTTTTGATGCAAAGCAAAGCCGCAAAGCTCTTTCTCACCAATGGTGCTACAAAACGAAATAACTTACTAAATACAGAGCCTATACCTCTCCCGTACATCACAGGGTACCCGTAAAAGTCAGGAAGTGCTCCCCCTACTTGATTTTTATAATAACTCACAAAACGGTGAGGGTCTGTTTTGAGACTCTGAATAATTTTTTTTTTTATACACCGGAAAGAGTTTTGACGGGTCTGAAATGTCATTTCAACACAGTCTTGCCAAAGGTGAAATTGACGGGTAGGTTTTGATCGGATTTAATCTCTATGTGAATGTTTTCAATGTTGTTCTTGGCCACGGGCAGATAGTAAGCGGAATTATTGTGTGATCACGTCCCCGTACGTTCCCTGTACATTGACGATTCTCAAGAGAGGAGCGTGAGCGTCACCCAGCACCTGGTGTTGTACCACGTCTGTGAAACAGTAGAGGTGGTACATCCCTGCTTTTATATCCGCGGGATAAGTTGATCCATTCTCCAGGCTTTACACCGAGGATGTGAGCCACGGGTGGAAAACAACGAAGATGAACCTGACCCCCAGCATGATATTCAAATTTCTTGTGAATGTCGTTAAAGACTAGTTTAATGTCCGAATCTATACGTCTAAGAAACATGTTGAACTCGTCCGCAAATTGCTTGACGCTTCCGTAAAAACCTTCTGTAAATCTTTGAAGACGACCCCCCGTCTCTTTCTTGGACGCGCCCGCAACCGCCGCTACCCGCACATCACCTTTTCTCTTTACGAGAAGAACGGCCTTCATCTCTTCTCCCGCTTCCTCATCCTCTTTAGGTTTCTTTTTCAAAGTACCCTGCGCCTTTAGGTATGTTAAACTAGGTGTGCCGGTATGAAGTTTCCGTCAAGGCCACCTGCCACGGGCCCTCTAAATCAATGTGTTGAGGTAAATCCACCTGGAAAACGGAGGCCGTATTATTTTTAAAGACGTTGCAGCTGGCGTTGGAGGGAAGGGTGATGTAAAAGCCCTTGCTATCCGTACAAACGCTATGAGGGATAAAATGAAGTGTGTATATGGGCGGCTCACTGGATTTGTTTTATACACTTTTCAGATCGTCGGCTCTGATCCAACTGTTTAATTTTTCGGGCCAATTTTTCCATTGCACCAAGGCTTGCTTTTCACCCCCCACCACCCTCCTGGCTAAAATTTTCTCCACTCTATAGAGCTTATCCGGAGCCGTCTTTACTTTTTGCACCTCGACTTTGTAAAAAGTACCCTTGATAGGTTCGCCGTTGTAATCTATGAGTTTGTACACCGGCAGTAGACATGGTATGCATTCAGACACTGTAAATAGCTCGTCGGTAAAGCTCTGTTCGTATTTTTTAATCAAACTTTCTCCTCAGTCAGGATATTCTCACTGTGTCTCCGTTTCAAATTCATCTTGAACCTGGCTTTTTATCTGAGAGGAAAAGAACAGTACAGGTTTTGAAAAACTTGAGAGGTATTTTCCCCAGTCACCTGCTGAGGGGTCATTTTTATACTTTTATGGTAGCTGTTGTTATAACTTTTCACCAAATCCTGTAAAACATCCAAGTATCTGCGGTTGTTTTTAGTGGTAAAATACCTCCACATTCTAGTTTTCAGCGTACGGTTAAATCTTTCTACCACCGAAGCTTTCAAATTGCTGGCTGTGGCAAAAGGTTAACACTTTGTTTCTTCATCAGCCTCTGGAAATTCTTGTTGAAAAATTCTTTACCAGAGTCTTCTAACTTTTTGGGGGTCCAGCTCTATTTAAAAACAGATTCAAAAGCCTTTGCAGTCTCTGAGGCACTTTTATTCTTTAAAACTCTCACATAGGCCTTTTTGGAAAATACATCTATGACCGTCAAGAGATAACGATAAACATTGTTGTGCTCGGCCAAGGCCTGCATATGGCAGAGATCGGCCTGAAATTTAACCATCGGTCGTGGCACAAACACTCTATTCCTAGGAAAATTTACTCTGACCGGCTTATGCAGAGTATAAGCATCCTGCTCCGATCGAAATTCTTTAACTTTTTCACCCGTTTTATCTTGCAAGGCCCTGCGGAGTCTGACCGCTCCGCCAAAGCTGCCCAGGTGAACCGGGTTATAATATGCTTTTTTCATTACACTTTTCTCAGACATGCGCCTCTCCAGAGTTAATGAAAAATCAGTGAGACTCTACTTTTTTTAAATACTTTTATTTTTCATAAAGCATCAGAAATACGTTAAATATATGAAGGTTCAAAATACATTGAAAATATATAATGGGCCAACACACACTATAACATATAATATTTAAACATTGAGGCTGTATGGGGCGGTCCTCATTACCGAGGCTCCAATGGTGGCTCTAATAACACAATGCAGCTTCAGCAACTCACTCGAGACATGTGTAGGCAAATTCTTTTGTACACATTGATTTATGACATCTACAATCAAAGCATATATCATAAAAAAATTATCCACATTTTCATAATTCATCTCTCTTTTCATTTAATCAAATGCTTCGGGTAATGACCATTCGTCCGTGAATTGCGAGGCAACCATGATGAGTAAACCCCACAAGGGTCCCGCATGACTTCGAACCAAGTCCAACCTCTTTCTCATTTCATCGACACGATTATCATTTGTTGTGTTTTCAATCACCCCTTGTAAAATAAAGACTAACCAGCCGGTAGTCCAGTGATTGTTTGTGTGTAATAAATGGAGAGGAGACATGGAGCGAATCTATCACATGAACTGTATTGAGAACTCCCGCCAGGGACATGAACAACACAGCACTTCCTGTTTTTCAGTCAGGCCATACCATTACCATGCAAACACTAGGGGGGGAACTACCAGTATAGAACAATCCCATAACATCTCCCCTTTTGTAGATAGCAGCTTAACATAGCCCTTATTGCACTAAATTGTTTAACTGTATTGCAACTTGAATTCAAGTAAAAAATAAATTCCAGGTTTACCCCACCCTAACGAACAAGAAATTAGCCCAGGCACTAAGTCCAGTCTATAGATTCAGTCTGTTTGGCACCTTCACCAGCCTGCCACTGGCCGTTCTGTGTCCTGGTGTGGGTGGGGACACACCCATGGGCTGGTGAAGACCACTCTGCCCTGGTGGCCTGGTGCCCTGTGCACTTGTGCCACAGGCTATGACCTCATCCACCGCATTACAGGGTGGACTACCGGGTTGCTCGGCAGGTGGGCTACTTTGCTGCTCGCCGTGCTGCTGGGGGTGATGCCCTGTCCCTCCGACCTCTGCTGGCCGCAGGTCCACCCGGTTTCGCCAGTAGTATGTTCCTTCCACATCCACCAGGTACGATCTGGGAGCCACCTGCTGCATACAAACTCCTCTTCTCCACCTGCCCGTCCTGTCCCCAGTCAATGGCTTCATTCTAATGTCCTGGCCAACTCTCAGCTCAGGTAGGTCCCTGGCTGACCTGTCGTACCAAAGCTTGGCTGTTTGATGTTTGATTCGCAGTTTGTCTGGAACCCCGGTGACCACACTCGGCTCCAGGAGTGTGTCAGCCACTGGGAGCGGGGTCCTCAGTCTACGAGACATCAGTCTCTGCGCTGGGCTGCTGAACATGCCCTCCGAGGGTGTGTTCCTCCACTGTAGAATAGCCAGCCACGGGTCATTGCCTGCACAGGCCACCTTCTTACACAGATTCTTCACTATTTTTACAGTGGACTCTGCTTTTCCATTAGATTTTGGATATCTGGGTGAGGACTTAACGTGTTCAAAGTCCCAGTCTTTTGCAAACCTTTTGAGGGTTTCACAGTCAAACTGGGGTCCACAGTCTGTTATTACCCGGTCAGGCTGCCCGTGCCTTGCAAACTGGGCCTTGCACCTCAGTACTGTGGTCTCTGCCGAAAGATCTGGGAGCAATTCTATTTCCCAAAAATCCGAATAATGATCTACAATAAGCAGAAAGTCTTTGCCCGCCTGCCTGAACAAGTCCATACTCACAATCTGCCATGGCCGCGTTGGAAGTGCATGTGACAACATTGTTTCACGCTGCTGTTCGTGTGAGTATTCGTTGCACGCTGAGCACTGGCTCACATAGTCCTTGACTTCCCCATGCATGTTCGGCCAGTACAGTGTGTCTTTTGCCTGCCTATAGCAGGCATCTCCTCCTACATGGCTGGCATGAATGCGTTTCAACATTTCTGCACGCAGCGATTTTGGGACTATGACTCTCTGGCTTTTGAAAAGCACTCCATCTTGTGCATTGATCTCGTCCCTGATTGACCAATATTCTCTGATGGCCAGTGGGGTGTCCTCCCGGCGATCTGGCCATCCCTGAAGCACTGCTGCCTTCAACCACTGAAGAGCGTCATCTCCCTCAGTGTGTTGTCTGATCTGACTCAGGCGCCTGCTGGTGACATTCAGGTAATCAGCCTGGTTTATTTGTTCCGTGTCCTCCTGCGCCTTCTGCAGGTGACAGATGTTGTGTTTCGTGTATCTTGTGTCAGTCCTCTGTGGTGAAACCGTGGCTCTGCTCAAAGTGTCACTGATGTGCATGTCGGAACCAGGCTTGTATATTACCTTGAGGTTGTAATTCTGGAGCGTGAGCAGCATGCTCTGGAGATGCTTTGGGGCAGTGAGGAGGGGCTTGTTAAAGATTGAGGTAAGTGGCTTATGATCTGTCTCCACTGTGATCTCCCCCCGCCCGTACAGGTAGTAGTGAAATCGCTGGCATGCAAACACTATACTCAGGCACTCTTTTTCGATTTGTGCATAGTTCTCTTCTGTCCGAGTTAGCGCCCGTGATGCGTACCCTATAGGCTGTCCCTCCTGTAACAGGCAGCAGCCAAGTCCTTTCTGACTTGCATCACTCTGGATGGTGACCGGCTTGGTCACGTCGTAGTATCTCAGGATTGGGGCCGCTGTGACCAGACGCTTGATCTCTTCAACTGCGGCGTCATGCTTTGGTAGCCAGTGCCATGGGACGTCCCTGTCCAGCAGCCTTCGTAGTGGCTCACACACCTCCGAGAGGTGTGGGGTGAACTTTGCCAGGTAGGTCATGAAGCCTATCAGTCTCTGTACTGCTTTAGCATCTGTGGGAAGAGGCATGTCCTGGACAGCCCTGACTTTTTCAGGGTCCACCCTGAGCCCCTCTGCTGACAAAATGTGTCCATGGAATTTGACCTCCCTGACCCTGAACTGCAGTTTCTTTAGACTCAGTCTAAGCTTGACCTCCCTGCACCTGTCCATGAGCTCTAGCAGTTTCCTGTCATGGTCTCTTGTGGCTTCCTCATCTGTGTCCCCACACCCCACCACCAGTATGTCGTCTGCAATGGGTTCATGAGCCAGTACCTCATGCTGTTTCCGCTGATATATCTCTGGGTCCACCGATACCCCGAAAGGCAGCTTTAGCCAGCGTTTCCTGCCCCAGGGCGTCCAAAATGTGGTAGTGTAACTGCTTTCTTCATCTAGCTTACACTGTAAGAAGGCATCACGCGCGTCTACAAGAGTGAAGACACGGGCCTTGGGCAGTTTATATAAGACATCCTCAAGTGTTGGCATTATGTAGTGGGACCTTTTCAAAGCTAGATTTAGTGACTTGGGGTCTATGCAAAGCCTCAGTTTCTCTGGCTGCCTGACTATCACCATGTTGCTAATCCACTCGGTTGGTTCGGACACTGACGCTAAATGTCCATCTCTCTCATGTTTGTCCAGTTGAGCCTTGACTGCTTCCCTGAGAGCTACTGGAACATTACGTGGGGAAGCCTGCACTGGAGCTACATCTTTGTCTAACTCAAAATGAACCTCCCCTGGGAGCGATTCAACTGGTGCATTGAAAACATCGTCATAGGTTTTGAGAAGATGCTGCCTAGTTAGACACTCTGAGCTGCTGTGTCCTACCATAAGTAGCTCCTTAGGTATGGTAAAGTGCATCAAACCTAGACGCTCACAGGTGTCACCTGACAACAGGGGTCTCTGACTGCTCCTCACTATCTCAAAGCACAGCTCGTGCATTTTTCCTCTCACTACACACTCTGTCTTGAATCTGCCAATGGATCTTAATGACTGGCCTGAATATAGAACCAACCTGGTGTGGCTTGGTGATAACTTTGCCTGGGGCGCCAGTCTCCTCATATCTGTTACGCTCATTACATCACAGGTCGCCCCTGAATCTAGCTGGCATCTCTGAGATCCCCCATTTATCTTAATGTTAACGAACCATTTCTTTCCACATCCCTGCACTGCCCCAATGCTCTGTGCAGTATATATGTGTGCCTCTGTGTCATACGGGCTCATATCCCCCAGGAATTCAGTATCTGCTGCGTTCAACTGTCTGGTGGCTTGGCCCTTCTTCATGCACATTTTTGCAAAGTGGTTTGCTGTTCCACAATAGCGACAGTTCTTGCCATATGCAGGGCAAAGTTCACGTCCGTGCCTGTGTGTGTTGCCACAAAACCTGCAAGTTGCGCCTTCACTCGCGCCAGGCGGCTGGTTCTGAGACCTGTCATGGCGGGTCTGCCTCGGTGCAGCCCGCGGCCGACGACTGTCTGCTGCATGCACTGTCTCTGGAGGTCTGTCATGTGTCATTGCTTTCAAGCTCGAATCTGTCAGTTCTGCCGCCCGGCATATTTCTATGGCTGATGCGAGTGTGAGCTTTTTCTCCCTGAGCAGGCAACGGCGCACAGCCTCATCGCACATGACTAGCACCAGTCTGTCCCTAATCAGATCCTCTTTAAGCCTTCTCTCGTAGGCGCGTTATAAATGCATCAATGGGTTCTCCCTCGTCCTGCTTGCAATTGCCGAAGATGTATCTCTCAAATATCACGTTCCTTGCTGGCTTGAAATGCACCTCCAAAGCATCAAGGATAGCTGTGGGGTCTTTCGCCTGCTCCGCTGAAAGTCTCAAATTGTGTTTATATATGTGTCGGCATTCACTGCCCATCACCCGTCGCAGGGTTGCTGCTTGCACATCTTTGTCTTTTTCTTTTATACCCGTCGCCAGCATGTAGTCTTCAAACTCCGACCTGAACTCGTCCCAGTTGTTGGCGAGGTCTCCTGACAATTTCATCTCTCCCGGTGGAGGTATTGCGGACGCCATCGTGCTGCTGATGTCTTCTTCTGTGTCACTTAGTTATTGGACTTGGTTATTGACTTCTGACACCATGTTTGTGTGTAATAAATGGAGAGGAGACATGGAGCGAGTCTATCACATGAACTGTATTGAGAATTCCCGCCAGAGACATGAACAACACAGCACTTCCTGTTTTTCAGTCGGGCCATACCATTACCATGCAAACACTAGGGGGGGAACTACCAGTATAGAACAATCCCATAACAGTGATCCTCCAAATGCGCCATCAATTTTCCACAATAATCCCCCATTTGTTCAACTCTTCTCCGCCGTTCCATAGGGTGAAGACTTCTCCGATGCTTTTCAACTCCAGGGCGTTTCCTTTATCGTACAGCTCGGCGATTTTCTCCTTCACGCGTTTTCTGAATTTCAGATCATCAAGAAAGGCTTCTGCCAGACCTTGGATCCTCTCACCCGACACATGGATGGAGCGATGGAGTCGTAGATGGGAATAAATGGGAATAAATTTATCCGTCCAAAGTCTCTTGTTCACGTTCAAAGTACTTCAGGTAAAAGTAGTCCGGAGCATCCTCCATCCTCCAGATGACGTGGTTCAGCAGATGAGACACCACGGCTGTCACCGTGTTCAAAAGAACGGCGGCCGTCCATCGGTCACATCCTCTCTCTCCGGTGCACTTTCCGTCGAAGATTGGCTCGCCTGCGGGGAAGGGGGTGTGTCAGGAGCAATCTGCGTAGCCGTCGGATAGTTTGGCGCTGTTGCGAGATATCCGCTAGACGGATAAGGACCGATCCGGGTCAGATGTCTTTTCCTGCGAGACCGCAAAGTCAGCGGCCTAGGAGGACGAGGACTCCGCGGGCGAACGGTTGTGGGTATGAAAGACATGATTTTATCTTCTTGTTCTCGTCGTCTCTTTTTTACGGCTGAGAGGAGGCGAAGTTACTTGCACGCCAATGGAACAGAACTTTTTTCTTTAAGGGTGTTGGTCGGGAGGAGGAGGAGGAGGTTGAGGAGTTATTCGTAGACCAATGGCACAGAAGGGGTGGAGTCTGGTACACCTGAATTTTTCTCACCAGCAGAATGTCTCTGCTGACTGCTCAGAAACAGTCTTAATTTTCTCCATGTATTCGTCCATCACCGTCAACCAGTTCTTGAACAGAATGTGCAAACATCTCTGAAACACTCCGCACTCGTTGAAATATTCCAACACAAACTCGTCCTCACACCCTTCACTCACCCAACAGGTGGCTCTGTAGCACCATCAACCTGACGGGGTGCTCTTGGTCTCCCACCCATGCTGGCTACAATAGTTTTTTTCGGAACTCCTGATGATCCCTCTTCTTCTTCTTCTTTTTTCACACCATTCACTTTCAAATTTGTTACACCCACCAACGTCAGTGCCGACCAGTCTGTTGAGGTGAGTGTTGCTCTCGATCCCGTCAGGCTGTAAACCTCATCTTTTTCCAACTGGTAAAAACACATCTCTTGAGAGGTATAGTTGAACACGTACCCTCAACACTTTAAGTTTTTTTCCTTTCACTGCAGCACACATCCTAACTCTTTACCTGTGAATGAATGAATTGAACGCCATTCTGCTCGTAACCGCCCCCCGTATGATCTGATTGGCTGTGACCTCATAGCTAGGGGCGTGGACACACTAGGGAAGTGGTTATGGCCGGATCAGTGGGTGAAAACCTACCTCCTCTCCACTCAACCCTAATTTGCAAAGATCCTTCGTAGAGAGAAACATTCTGTGTCATCTGAAAATCATCCTCTCCTTTCATTACAACAGAGGTTTGACCAACGGACGAAACCATTAAACCAAAAATTACAAAGACGCTAGTGAGTAGCCCTTCATAGGGAGAAAACACTACTTTTAGATGATTTAAAACAATTTTTTCTATCTTGTTGTGTGAATATCATTGTAGTATTGTCAATATACTCCCTCTTTGTAGAGAGAGAGAGAGAGAGAGAGAAACTCTCTGTGTACCATCTCATGCGAATATTTTTTAAAATACATACTCAATCTGCTCTGAACACTTTAAGTTTTTTCCTCTCACTCTAACAAAACACGTCCTCTCTCTATTCCTGTCAGCCTGGAAATAAATTTCCCGCCGTCCTGCTAGTACCCGCCCTCGAAGGATCTGATTGGTTGTGACCTCATCGCCAGAGGCATGGAAACACTAGGGGAGTGGTTAGGGATGGGGAAACGTTCTCATTGGTCGAGAGGGGAGCAGCCAAAAGGTCAGCTCAGATCAAAGGACCTGTCAAGTTTGACGAGAAGGTGTACATATTACTCTCTCTGGAGTGTTGCATTAGGTTCCAGCAGTTACAGATGTTTATTATGCACTGTCTTGATAACATATATCTTAAAATGTATCTTAATGTGATAATTTTGAAGATATTTAGCTCAAAAAAACTAAATGTCTTTTAGCTCACTATGCAGCGTCAAATGAGGTAACACAATTGTGTTACCACTGGCCCACTGGTGAAAGTATTGTAATATTTATATGTTTGCAGTATTACAAACTGGTGTATATGGGGTCATTCCCAGGACAAAGATTATGTATTAAACCAGCAATAGGCAAATTTGAACATACAATGCAAAACTTCCCCTACCTTTCCATCTACAGCCTTCTTTAGTTGCTGTATGATTCATTTAGAAAATTAACTGCTGGTAGATGCCATCAAATCAACCAGCACTGAAATCTTTGATATTACCACTTTAAAGTATTTTAAAGACAATGTGCTTTTTCTGATGTTTTCTTGTGTATGTTTATGCACACTGAGGGATTTTTGGAAAAGCCAAAATCAGTTTTAATCCTCACAATAGTGCCGTTTAATAGTTGTACAATGTCGTTACACCAAATAGAGGTTTTGTGATGAAGTGAAGATGTTTGTCTGTTTATTGCCACATATGCTTTTTTTTATTTTTAGTAAATGTTGTAGGTAAAATATTAGGGTGGATCAAATGGAGGGAAATTACAAATTGGCTTACAAAAGTAATTTTAACATGTAAAAAATGGATAATCAAAGTATGCCAAAGTTTATAACTCAACAGTGTATGATTTACCTGTGGAAGTTAGGTCAACTTCACATAAAAAAGTTGGGACAACTGATGATAATTTAATATCAATATTAAAGAAAATCATAAACTTAACATTAAAATTGTATGTTACTTTAGCAAATGACAATTGAATATACTTAACATTAAATAAAAGTTTTAAATAAATATAAAAAAGTCATGGTGGTTTAACAAATAATAAAATGTAATGTGTAGAATATGAATATATAATTTTGAGTAAACATAACTTTAATATGTGCAAACAATGTCCATATTTTTTTATGTAAATCCCACAGACTTTTTTTTCAGTGTATATCTTTTTCAAGCCTATTCGTAAAAATATTTATTTCCCTTTGATGTCTTTTTTTTTTTTTTTTTTGTTCCAAACAGATTCTGATGGTGCTATCTGCCTGGTGGTGCCCCCTCATGCCCCGACAGACCATGAAACTGTAAGTAGGCAATACTCCAAAGATTTTGTTTAAGTATATTGAAACATATCACTCATCTAGGATGAAGAGAACAAGGAAACTGTATCTGCTGCCTTTACAGAGGGGGATCCAGAAAGGCCTATAGAGGTAACAACATGATATGTTACTGATAGTTCTCTTCCCGTTCACATTTCTTAACATTCTGGTGTGATATAGAGTGACATTTAGCCTACACAGAAGTACTAACACATTCTCATCTTTTTCAACAGGACAGGGCTGGGTAGCAGCAGGAGGGCCCCTGACTTCCAATGCACTGCAAATTCACCTGCTGAAAAAAAAAACACAAAGAAATGCAGTACTTGGACCGCCAGATTAGGAGGGCAGATCTAGCAATTGAAATACTGGAGCACAAGTTAGAGATGGGTGCATGATCACAGGTGAATTATGTTAATTATGTTAACTATTGGAACTAGCTCCTGTATTTGTAGTAAATAAAGAAGACCAAATGATATGTATATTATGTGTTTATTTGCCTGCTGTGGTGATGATGACTTAATCTCTGAATAGATTATGGTATATGGTGTCTCTGACCACCTTGCATACAGTTGCCTTACTCAAGTGCTCTATATCTCTGATCTTGTTCTAACATATGTCATTGAAATTGACAAGCTAACAATTCTTCCCCAAAACTCTCTCCTGACTTACCATTACCTTATTACATTTGAGTTTACTTTAATGAGCTCCACAGCATTGAGGAATAAATTCAGCTGTAGAAAATGTTTATCTGAAGCCGCTGTGGCTAAATTTCAAGAGAACATTCGGTCATCATTCCCAACAATGCCATATCTAAATTCAAATGAGGATTTCTCCCATAAACAGGTTTATGACCTTGTGATTAGCACTATGGCCACACTGTGTTCAAATCTCGACAATGCCGCCCCTCTCAAAAAGAAAGTATTCAAACTAAGGAGGCTGTCTCCCTGATATAATTCCCAAATCTGTGCCTTAAAGCAGACATAAAAGAAATTAGAAAGAAATTGGCGTTCCAGTAAGTCAGAACAGTCTCACAGAGCCTGGAAAGATAGCCTAATAACATATAAAAGCGCTCTCTGCAGTGCTAGAATTTCATATTACTCAGCATTCATAGAAGAAAACAAGAACAACCCCAGGTTTCCCTTCAGCACTGTAGCCAGGCTGACAGAGAGCCATAGCTCAGTTGAACCAGTGATCCCCTTAGCTCTAAGCAGTGATGATTTTATTAACTTTTTTACAGATAAAATTCTCATGATCAGAGAAAGAATTTATCAGCTCTTGCCTACGTTAGATAAAAATCTCTAACTGAATACAACAACTCCTGAATCAGCTGCAACGCCACTTTTACATCTTGAATCATTCTCACCTCTGAATCTCTTAGAGCTATCTTATATAGTTTAATCATCCAGACTTCAACCGAGAGCTTAACTTACCTTTCACGGGGAAACAGGGTATAGTTACCCCCCTTTTTCTGGTTTGAGTTACCTCCCTTTGTGAAACAGAAAGCTTAAGAGTTTCCCTCATTTCAGGGCTAACAGATTCCGAGTTTCCACTAAACCTGCTTTGTAAAACGGGCCCCTGAACTATTAACTAACTCTTTTATGTAGACATGGAGTGGGACCTTGAAAAATCCCTTCGCTTCAGGCATGTTGCTGAAGAATCTATAAACAGAGCAGTTTTAGATTGCGCACCCCAAAAGATTGCCTCAAGAAGAATGAAAAAGGCACAACCCCTTGGAGAACCTAGTCAAATTTCAAGTGTGCAAAAAGCCAGTCAAATGGCAAAGATTGAAAATAGCAGTACTGAAAGAACCACATGGAGGGGCTGGCTCCATTTTCAAAATGGTGACTTTGATCAAGTAAGGGCTAAGAATGGAGGAGGAACCAGGCATACCGTCACTTCACATCAAGTAGCACAAGTAAGTGTTAAATTTACAGCACAGTACATTGCAAAAAGTGAAGGGATCGGAGCACTTCATGAAGCAAAAGTATACTCAATATCAGGGGTGTAAAACTCAAATTCACAGTGGGCCAAATTTAAAAACTGGGATGAAATCGTGGGCCAAACTCAATATTTATTGAAAAATGGACTGCAACTGTGCATCTCTTGCCTTCTCTCCATATATGTAATGTTGAAACTTTTCATATGGAAACTTTAGTTTTGTGTCAACATTGAATCTGGAACAAACAAAGCTTAATATTATTAACACATGAGAAATTAAATTTGAAATAAAACACATAGTCGTATTTGTTTCTTATTATGTCTCTCTCCATCTGTAGCCTTTCAAGTTCCAATTTAATGTAAATCTTTTTTAACATGCCGAGAACAAAACAACCAATAATAATAATAATTTCCTTCAATGAAAATTCAAGTAATCAGCAGTCCATGCCTTGGAGTAGAAAAAGTGCATAAAGACAACATTAATTCAAGCTCAGTTTGCTCTGATTTATTCTGATGCACATTGGTTCGAGCCTTATACCTGACATCTCTTCTTAGATGCAAGTGCGTCATTGTCTGGGGTTAGGCTCTGCTGCAACCGCACTTGCTATGCTCCTCTCATGGTTGCTGTCCCAAAGTCCGAATTAATGCGAAGACAGGTAAACCGGGTGAGGATAAACACTTCTTTATTCAACGATTGTTGGAGAGCATTACATGCAAGTGCCGTGTGTGAAAATGCTCTGAACAACAAAGAGAGGTCCCAGTCTTTTGTACCCCCGGATCCCCCTATGTTTCTGGTATATTATCCTATTATGGAGTTTTCTGCTTTCGAATGACAGTGAGTCTTTGCAGTTCTCGCCCCCCCCCCCTTCTTTCTTGTTCAGAGCAGTTTTCTCAAGGCCATTATTACATAAGCTGCTCTGCTTTACTAATACACTAGATTATGATTCAAACATATTATATGAATTCTCACACTTGTTACAGTACTAGATTATAACTCAAACATATTATGTGAATTCCCCACAGCTCTGAGCTGAGGAAATCCTCAGGTTCATCTGAGACGATTCCTTGGTGGTGTTTTGTTCATCGTCATCAAAGAGAACAGTTGGGGCAGTGTGTTGGGGAGGAAACACGGAAACTGTTCAATCAGCTCCATTCGGAGGTTGGCTGGTACACTTTCCACGTCAACCGCAAACGGATTACTGAGCAATCCAAATCTGGGCTTCAAAGTTGGTAAATCGTCGGGTAAAGTCGGCGCTGAGTACGCTGAGTTTTTCAGCCAACTGTGCACTCGGCAAAACGGCGGGTAAGATAGGTTTGTCTGAGGTGCCTGGAAAAAGTGGATGCTAAAGGTTATCAACAGTAAGGGAGAGGGTGCTTAGCGGTCTCGGCTGATGCGCCAACGCAAAGCATTCTGGGATTTGTACGATTTGCGGGGAAGCTATATACTGGCGGGCCAAATATAATTGGCCCTCGGCCTGAGTTTGACACCTGTACTCTATATAAACTTTGAAAATTTAACTCCCTGAGTAAACTCCCCTCGCTGCTCAGATCAAATTCTACAAACATTTGTTCAACATTCAACATTTTGCATTGATTTTTGTTTGTTTGTTTGAACAGCATCCAAAAAGATACAGACAGTCTGATCAACACACCAATGGGACTTCAGCTCTGACAAATCCAGTCAAAAACACCTCACAACAAGCAGCATAAAGTCCACTGCAACCCTCTGAGACAGATGATTATGATTTTGATTCCCTCAGTCTAGTTGAGCATGCCACACCAGAAGCAACAGTGCTCCAGAGTCCAGTATGCCACACACTTAGACCAGTTCTACATTCCACCCCACAAACAGCAAAGCATATATGCCCAGAGCATCACTCCATAATGGATGGTTATAGGGAATACCTCATCCTGATGCTGGAAGTACCAATGGCTATGGCCAGCATCAGCCAAAGTGACAATTTGGTTGAATCCCAGGACTCCGTTGTGTTCATTGGACAACAGTCTGAAGCTGATGGAGAACATTTTGAGAAGAGTACTACAGAGCCCTCACAAGTAAGTGTGGTGATTGATTTTTTTCACATATGTCAATATTTTTGTTTTATTTTCACACTCATTTAATATTTCCATAAAGCCACCAAGTAAGTAAGCTCTTGTGTTCCTTAACTTATTCATATTTCTGTGCTGGATCTTGACAAATAAGTCTTGATTCACACAAATGCCTATCATGCAGTAGTATTAGACAAGTGTTGGTTATAATGTAGAGGTTAAGGCACTATATATGTCAGCCATCAATTCACATGAACTCAAATTTCATGCTAACACACACCACAGATCAGTAATGACAGAATGGCAGGTAGTCTTAAACATTAATCCACTGTGGGGATGCTAAGACAGGCTAATAACTAACATGCCAGGTGCTACACAGGATACCACACATGTTCACACTCCGGACTGCTTGTCACACTCAACTGCCCATGCAAGAGTTCATTCCAAGAGTATGAATTAACATTTTACCTAAGGTGATGGAAATTGCTCACTGTTTTGAAGCCTGACCAACAGTCTCATTTGACCACAACACAAAAAAGACACCCTGCGTTAATCCTTGTGAACTACATCACATTGACCTCTTGTAAGTATACAGTAGGTGTCTTACATATAGTTTCTGTAGACTTTTAATCAAAACTGTGAAATCCTGAATGTTTGTAAGCCTGAAATGTAAAAGTGAAAGCAAGAGAGCTTTTAATCATACATGTTGTACACAATGTTTCAGTTTCCAGAAATGAATCTTCCTTCAGTCAGTGAGCCTTTGACAGCTGGAGGCAGTTCTCAGCCACCCTCTACACCTGAAGGGGCACTTCAGTGAACACTGGAAGAGAGTGAAAAAAAGGAATCGCTTGATTTGTACTCACAAATGGAATTATATAGCATACCTTCTGAACAGAACACAAAAGAAGCCATTGAAAAAAATGGCCCACCAAGTCAAAATCAAATCAAATCAGATTTATTTATATTGCGCCAAATCATAACAAAGTTACATCAAGGCACTTTTAATGTAGAGCGGGTCTAGACCAAACTCTTTATAAAATGATTTAAAGAGACCCAACAGATCCACTGATGATCAAGCACTTGCCTACAGTAGCAAGGACAAACTTCCTTTAAGAGGCAGAAACCTCGGGCAGAACCAGGCTTGGTGGTGGTGGGGGGGCATCTGCCTGACCAATTGGATAGAGAGAGGGAGAGGGAGAGAGAATGAGAGCAGAAAAAAGAGTGTGAACATTAAGTAGGCTACCTATATAGAATATTCAGATTAGTGTTGTTATTTTACCTGAGTAGAATTCAAGCCTGTCTTTCAGCTCTTCATTTATGAGGTTCTTCTCCCTCAAATTCTCAAGAAGGGCATGCACATTCTTCTTTGCCCTTCACTCCCAGTTTAACAATTCAGCTTTCCTCAAAGCTTGTGTGGTCCTTGATGGTACTTGCTAAACGTGTACTGTACTTTATTCCATGCAGACAGAAAAAATGTTAAGAAAAGTGTGTCATTAAGTTAATTAAATCCTTCCATTAACATTTGAATCATGGACACGAATGAACTCTTTAGCCAAATGGTACACATACCTTTTTTAAATGAGATGGAAAGTTAAAGACAGATTGACTCCATGTCTCAGCCAGACCATCTGCCCTGTCCTGTCAAAATCCTCTGCCTGAAAGTGCTCACTGCAGAGCAAGAACCTCTCACTTGCCACAAAACCTTCCCATTTCACTGCCAGTTCTCATTGTCTCCTAAAAATAATGCCTTTAGGAAACCTTAAAAATGTGAGAAAAGTAGCCAGAGATGTAAAGAATTTCCATCCTTCACATTGAGGTTAAGTACATAATACATAAACATCCAATATCGTTGATCTTCTAACTGGAGTCACTGCAGGCTAAGGTTTGTTTTTTTTTCCAGACCAGTTTATAGATGAAATAACATTGAATTCTAACCCAAATTTTGTCTTTGAGACTAATCTGAAAATTATTTATTTCACTAAGTGAGTTGGTGATATCATGTCCTATCAGAGTTCATTTCACTATTTAACAACCTGCTCAATCGATAATATCTCTTCCTCACACCTTACCTTTGAAAAGTGATTCCACGGGACCTGGTATTTATGTTCCACTCATTAGAACAACCATAAGCGGCAAAAGTCTGGCATCTTTTGTCAGGAGTGTCAAGGATTGTCTGCTGAAAACATTAGGTAAATTTTGTATTTGGGTAGTAAAACTGACATTTTTAAAATATCCAACCATCCCGTGTCATAGCTACATGCGTGACGTTTTCAACAAATCAAACCGTTTGGAACCGTTTCGAGATTTCAGTGACTAATTCTACTTTGAGATTGTGGAATACCTCTTACCTCTGTAGATGCATGGCAATGGCAGGTTCATTGTTTTTGTTTTTGTTTGTTTTTTTAAGTTTTGCCACCTGCGCACATAGGCAATAAAGGAGGGATTTTATGAGATAGCGGGTAGGGTAATTTATACAATACAAATACAATATAGGCTACACCCTATATAATATGAATTTAATATAGGCTACAACCTATGACTGACTGTTGTATTTTAAATGCAGAAGGCTCCTTTCACAGGGTTCCTCCGAGTTATTAGGGTCATAGATTGCACCCACGTCCCTTGCTCTTTAAATCTGGGTGACAATGAAATGGACTATGTTAAGATCAGTCCATCCATAACCTCAACATTCAGGTAGTATACATCTTGCAATACTATTTGCATTCAATCAGTTCGTAAATAAATCTTCAAGTTTAAATTTACATTATTTGTAGTTAGAATTAACCACTGTAAATGTAGCCTACGAAAGGGCCCACAAAACATTGTCATTAATGAAATATGCGAATCTTTTCAAATACATGTTGCATCACGTGTAATCATCAAATCGTTGAGGCAAAGTGGCCAGGGTCTGTCCACAACTCCTGAATCTTGTGGGAGTCTGCATGCTGCAAAACGTTTGAGCAGGGTACACTGAATGTTATCTTCATTATGATCTTAAACTGTGTTATATCTACTCATCAAGGCTATTTCTTTTTGACTTTAGGGCAGTTTAGTGGAATGCTGCTCAAAATCAGGGTCAAGATAGAGATGACTTTTGGGGCCATCAAGGCTTTGTGTTACAGGCCCCAGCAGGCTTGTGAGCAGGGACGTTACTCCACCTGGGGCCTGCAGAGCAAAGCTAGATTAATACACCGGGGATGTCTTTTCATTATTGGGCTTCACAATCCCAAGGTGATAATTGGCTTTGTTTTAAGACATCATGTATCCTTACTCTATGCTTTTCCACTGAACCTAAGTTTCTGTTTTGCACCTGTCCACTGAGCAGTGGTTACACAGTGTATGTCCTTGAAGATCCGGAATTATAAGATAGCACAACTGTATAGAACTGGTCTGCATACAAGACAAGAAAGATTATTTCTATCTTGTCAGCTAGGTCTGTTGCACTAGATACACACCCACAACAACACACATTGTTTAACACATTCTAAGAACAAGGCATGGACAGTGGTTTGCCTATTCATGACCCTAGTAACTGGCCAATTTTATTCAGTTGTGTGAAAGTCAATCATCTGTACAGGGCACTCCCAGCCCAAGAAGATAAATGTGAAACCTTTCCATATGTGGGGGCTCTTTCTGGCTGAGATCCTGGGGGAACTCTGACACGTCAAGCCCAATACTGCCTTACTTTACCTGTGACCATAATAAATGTTTGAAATGTGAACCGAAGACTTCTCTGAGTTGTTCTTGGGCTGCCAGAAAAAGACAATCTCAGAAAGTCCATTATCAACCCACTAGTTGAATCTACAGTTTTCCCATCTAAAGCTGTGCGTGTTCACGTTGGCAGAACAAAGCATGATATTAGGAAGATATCAGGAGAACAAATCCATTATTCAAGCAAAGAATAACACAAGAAGCTGCAAAGACTGCTGACAAAAAAAAAAAAAAATCACCAACTCTTTCAATGTATAAATTACCAGAATTATAATATTAAATGTCAACCACATTGGCGAAAAAAACTGGATATGTGTCCCATATATATATATAATATATAATATATAATTAATCTGCTTGTTGGACAGTTTGAACCTCCTTGTTTAAATTTCAACGGTGGAGCAAAAAAGGCAATAGGTTTAATATATCTGGTAGGCTGTATATGAGTCCATGCAGATTTATATACAACAAAGTTACATCAAGGCACTTACATACAGAGCAAGTCTAGACCAAACTCTTTATAAAATTATTTATTATTTAATTATTATAATTATTATTATATATAATATAATATATATATATATAATTATTATAATTTAATTATTTACAGATCCCCCCATGAGCAAGCACTTGCCTACAGTGGCAAGGACAAACTTCCTTTAAGAGGCAGCAACCTCGGGCAGAGCCAGGCTCAGGAGCAAAGTTGGGTAGGGTAGGGAGTGATGAGAGCAGGAGGATGGGATATTCAACACAGGTGCAAGCAGGAACATATCATACTGTCTGAAATTCATTGAAATATGGGAGCAGCAGGTGTTGGAGGAACATGGGGAAGCGGTGATTCACCACCTGCAGGATGAGGACAGGGAAAGACAGGAAAGGGACTTGGAAAGACAGAGACTTTGTGGGAAAATATGGTTAGCACATGGTTACAAATGGTTAGAACTGGAAGAAACAGGGACTTCTGGAAAACTTGGTCAGTAGTATGTCAGTGCATGCAGGGGTAGGGGGAAAGAGAAAGAGAGAGGTGATCAGTGCTGCCCCCAGCAGCCTAGGCCTATGGCAGGATAGCTAAGGAGTAAATGAACTGTAACTTTTTAACTATAAGCTCTGTCAAGTGGAAAAGTTTTAAGCCTGGTCAACAGCACTCCCTCTCGTGTGATATTGCTGAATTTATATTGGCTTTCGTACAAGTGTTTTGTGTTTTGTTAATTTGTTTTCTGAAGTGTAAATCTGTTTTGGAACTTGTACATTTGTCTTAGCATTTGTAAAAGTGTTTCAGATCTTGTAGTGTTTGTTTGCACCTCCCGGCCACCGTAGTTCAGGATACAAAGGGAGGGAGTTCTCTTTTAACTATCGTACAAACACAGTTGATCATTCCACTGGGGAGCGCCATTAATTGAGAGCACAACACTAGCTCTGCTTCTAATGGACACCTGATACCTGTCAGCCTCAGCAGGTACACAGACTGGAAACACTTTGATTGAACTTGCTGGTAAACTGTTTGGCTGCTCACTGAGGCCCAGTCTTTACTTTACCCAGTGTAACCTGATGCTTCTTGTTCCTGCTCTCATCTTTTCAGACACATTTGATTTGTTCTGCCCTTAAGTTCATACATACGGAAGGACCCGAGTTTTAGCTGAATACTTTTAGAGAATGTAACATGTTTTTAACATAAAAAAAACAATCCACTTCCGATTGAGCTGGCTGTTTGAAACAGTTTCAGCATATAAAGGCACCAGGAACAGTCATACTGCCCCCCCCCCCACACACACACACACACACACACACACGGAAAGGTATGCGCACGCACTGAGACTGGTGGCACGTGATGAGAAACAGAAAGTGTTCCAGCGGTGTCATTGTTGTCAGACTTACAGGTTGTGTCGCCGTGAAACATCTAGTCCGCCAGTCCTCTAGTCCTCCGGCACAGCAGCACCGAGCCGTCGCTATGTCTCTGCCAGCCGCGTCACGCTTGTTCAGGAGTGCGCTTAGGACTCAGCTGGTGCCTACGGCTAATTTGAAGTCCAAACCTGCCAAACACGAGGTGACTGCAGGGGTGAGTTCACGTTCATGTTCCCCCCACTGCCTTAACATGACCAGCAGGCTGCTCTCAACTGACAAAGGCAGCAGATAGCACCGCACCGGCCCTGCCACGCACTTGAAGTCCCTTCAAAGGAGGGTCAAAGTCCCCTGATTTTAACTTATCGGCCAGTGTAATGATGATTGTCAGCACTATTCCCGTCACGGTGTAGATACTGATGATTGATCAAATCAATTTGTTTTTAGCACCTTCAGCATTTGTGTCAGAAAATTATTTCGCCTTAACTTAGCACGTAAACGCATCGGCCAGCCGCACGTCCTCAAACAACTGCCCTTACACGTTGCCCATACTGGAGCACTTAGCCACTTTCAGCTGCTGGTCCAGGGTGTCCGTTAAGAATTTCTTCCTGGCAGCTAGAGTCCTGAGACGCAGCCAAGTCTGTGACCTTTCTGTGGACCAATGTCAAGCAGTTGATATCGCCATCAAAATGAGTCTCAGTACCCACAGAGACTCATGATTAGACTCAAGGTCAGTTCAGGGTCGACTCAAAGGCTAAATTCAAGTCAGCCTGGCTGGAATAATAATTAATAATACACAGTAATAAGTGTGTAACAGCACTGAGCTCAAGTTACAGATGAACCAGTTATGGCCAGAAATCCTTAATGGGGGCTTACAAATTTTAACTGTCTGTTGGCCACTCATAAACACAGACACACTAGCTTTCTTACAGTATTTTTATTTTTGCTTGGGGGGGGCTAAGACTTTTTGAGCCCCCCCCCGCCATCAGTATCTGTGTAACAGAGATTACAATGTTTTTCTGGCCCGTGTCTTTGCACTTCATAGTAATAATGCACACCCAACATAAACATCAGGAACACAGATGAACACAGTTTTATATTTAAGTCTTGAACCCATTTGTTTTTCCTTGAATTTCCACACCTTCTTATCTAACTGGACAGACCTTTTGTTTGGTCATCCATGTACTACTGTAGCTAATGTCATCTCCCAGACTTGGCCTGTAGAACTTGTTGATTCAATTTTTATGCATTCATTTAACTTTTACATCTTTTTCAAAATCCATGATGATTCCTGGGTAAAATTCCATCGTCATATTCACTATGCACCATTGCACGATATTTTCTCACTTAATGACCTCAGGCCATCATGGCTCACCAAGACAATACAGACTTTCTCTCTAGGGACAATTAATTATCGGGATATAGCTTGCTTTGCCATAGCAAACAAATGTGTCCTTGACTGTGTTTCCCATGGGCTGAAGGAGGTGAGCATGGGAGAAGAGGAAACTGATGACTTGGTGGATTTTCATTGTTCCTTTGACTGACACAAATGGGGCCATATTTCTCCAATGAAATCTCAATGTTTGTTTTTTTTTTAACAGTTTGAACATGGCCTCTGCATTGAGGATATACCCTCCATGGTGAACAGTTTTGTCAGCTACCTCCAATACCATCTGGAGCCCCCTTTCCATGGTTAGCCTCAAAAAAATTCAAGCAATATTTTATATGAAGCCTTTCTTAAAAGGCTCTTTTGACAGAAGGTAAAAGTTTCCCTCTGGTCTGTAGTGAGTCATTGGACCAATGCTGAATACATGGAGACAACCGATTACAGGGGATTTTTCTCCCAGATGGATAGGTGATGGCTAGGTGTCCCCTTGAGGGTGAGGTGGAGCAGAAAATCCCTGGTGACTGTTCAGCTGCAGTGTAGTGTTGTGTAACTCCACTAAAAGCATGGGTTCTGCTATGACAAGGTACAATAAACTTCAGTATTTATTAACAGACTTGGCAAACAAACACCAGCTAGATAGAAAACGCATGAATCAAAAAGAATGGGTGCAGCAGCAGGTGTTGGTGGACTGTCCTACGTTGGGGTGCTGTTCTCAGGCCCAGCCACAGGAATTAGGTAGTGGCGGTTTCTGCCCACAGTCCCATGTGGCACATCGACCTTGTATGATCATGGTGTTGTGTGTGCGCCAACCACAATCCTGAAACATTTGAGTAAGCCACCTATCCTCATGACCAGGTAAGAGTTTGCACAGAATCTGCGCTGGGTGGTGCCTATCAAAGCCTTTTTTTCCTCCACCCTCATCTAGTTTTTCTTTAAGCTAACGGAAGCTTGCCTCAGTGAATTGAGGACTGTTGTTGGAAATTAGGTTCTCTGGCACCCCATGTTGAGCAAATATTGACTTTAGATGTACAGTGAAATCAGTGCTCTTGATGAAGGACACGTTATCTATTACTGGAATAGTAATCAATCACCAGAAGATAGGTTTTCCCGTTCAACATAAATAGGTCAGCCGTAGCTTCTGCCAGGGTCACTCTGGGAGGGCGTGGGGATAAGTGGCTTTATCAAATCAAAGAAAAGTTTTAAGCCTGGTCTTAAAAATTGCTGAAGAGACCTATACTGGAAGTTGATTCAATCGAAGAGGAGCCTGATAACTGAGAAGGAACCACAAGTAAACCTCCATCTAGAGAGCGGAGTGGCCTACTTGGACAGTAAGGAACTATGAGCTTGGTGATTAAGAGCTCTATATGTTAGAAGAAGGATTTTAAATTATATTCAGAATTTTACCAGCAGCCAATGAAGAGCAGCTAACACAGGAGAGATGTCAGTTTTCCTAGTTCCTGTTAATATTCGTGCAGCAGTGTTCTGAATCAACTGAAGGCCTTTCAGAGATTTGTTTGCATATCCAGATAATAATGAGTTACAGTACTCCAGCCTAGAAGTTATGAATGCATGGACAAAATTTTCTGCATCATCTTTAGAGAAAATGTTTCTAATTTTTCTTCCTCCTCATGTGGAGGAAAGCTGCCCTACTGACTTGTTTTATGTGAGGGACAAAGGACATGTCCTGGTCAAAAGTTACTCCAAGGTTTCTTACAGTGGAGCTGGAAGCCAAAGTAATGCTGTCCAGACTGATTAGATGTTTAGATAGGGTTTCTCTGAGGTACTTAGGGCCAAGTACAATAACTTCAGGTTTGTCTGAATTTAGAAGTAAAAGATTTTGGCTCATTCTGACTTTTATGTCTTGAAGACATATCTACAGTCTGACTATCTGACTAACTTCATTTGGCTTCATTGATAAATACAATGGAGTGTTTTTTTCTTGCCACTGTCGCCAGGTGCTTTCTCATCTGGGGATCTGTTGGGTCTCTTTAAATCATATTATAAAGAGTTTGGTCTAGACCTCTATATGTAAAGTACCTGATTTGATTTTATTTTATAGGTGAGCTTGTTTGGTTATGTTCAGTTGTGCACCGCCATGTTGAATCATGCACAGGTCTAACGTCTGTCATTCACCGAGCCATGCCTGAAAAATTAGCTTTGCTGTTGTCTTCCAGAAACCATTTGGTAAGGGATAGCTCTGTGTTTGTAGGAGGTCTCAGCATTGTGTTTATTCAGCTAGCACACTCTTTGAAATCAACATATGTACAGACTTTTGATTTTGGATCTCACATTGTTGCATTGACCATGACCTCAAGTTTTTTCATTACTGACAGACCTTGTTTGTGTAGGGTGTTGGCCATGAACTGCAGGTTCTCATGAATTCTGCAATGGCAGGTTGCACTCTGGGGAAAACCTAAATTTGATGTGTGGCCCTAAACATCCTGTATTTCTTTATAAAATTTCCAATTGTAATTTTTTTAATAATTTGTCTCTCCAGTTTCTTCTTGGTGCATTTGTATTTATATCTGATTTCTTTAATTATTTAATTTTGCAAAAACCCTCTCCTTATGGTGTTGTTGACTGTTTGATGGCTGAGCTATGCATTCACTGTAGAACGTGGTGATGACTTCTCTCCTGCCATGCCCTTTTTTCTTTTCCTGCCTTTTGTTCAGTTTCATTCTGTAGCCTCCTTCTGCCCTGTCTGGCATTCCACTGCCCACCATCATATTGCCAAAAACACAAGAAAATTATGATTTACAGTGACTCAAGTGGATACATGTTCTGTATACAGCAATACTAAGATAGAAGGTCATTGGTCACATTAAAGTAAATTGTTCTTATAGCATCCATTTGTTAGGCAACACACACACACCAACAGATAATTCATCTACTCATTAAACTGTCAACTTTATTTTTACCGTGAGGGCCCTGGTTAGGGGCATTTTCTGGCTCCGAGGAACTTTGTGGAATTGAAGGAGGAGTTAACTGATAGGTTGTCCTGAATTTTACATTTTCCCTCTACCTTCTCTTCTTGCCATTTCTGTACTATATTCTCTCTTTCACTGAGGTCTGACACTTTATATTGTCTTCCTCTGTCCCTTCTCCACCTTTCTTTCTCTTAAATTAGGTATTTTGCCTGTATCTCAGGGTCTGCATTTGGCCATGCACTGCAGTGCTGTTGCTTTCAGCAGCAGGCAGCGGTGCCATTCACTGTCAAAAACACCCATATTGTTTTAATCAGTCATTTTGAAAGTATTTTAAAAACAAATGTATAATATAGAAAGAAACCTGAAAATGCTGAAAATATTTATTCATTAAGCCCTCTTTAGTCCACCCAGTTACTGTGCAAAATGGTAGCAGTGAAAACAGTAACAGGGATACATTTTTGGCTAAAGTCAGCCATTACTACTCACAGGATGAGCAACATGCTAGTACTTGGTGACCACAGAGGAAGATTTATGACATATTTACTAGCATATTTTAAAATTTGCAAAAGAATATCTGTTTCAACAATAAAGTAGTGTAATAGAATAGATGTGTTATACTTTGCTGCATCAATGAAGCCATTTAAAAAAACTGAAAAAGAGTAGATTGAAGAGTGATACTTACTCTGCTTCTTAAAGAAGATTTCACTTGGAAAATATTTGCTACTTTCCTGGGAAGTAACAAGGGGGACAGTCAACACAGGGACATAATAAGTTTTAAAGCATTAAAAACCTATTAATATAAAAAAGACATTAATTCATAAAATTGACTATTAACATTTGTCAAAAAGTTTAATTTTTTTTATTTGTTTAGTTTTCATTGCTTGTAAAAAGCTGTATGAATAAACATGTACAGGGACACATCAATTTGGCCTATTTTCAGTAAAATCATAAATAATTTGTAATTAATTCATCCTTTTTACATACTATTGTATTTTCTGAATTTTTGAACTGGGCTTACCATTTAAAATATGATTTTTTAAATAAAGATTAGAATATGGGCACCACAGTGGTGTAATGGTTAGTGCTGTTGCCCCACAATAAGAAGGTTGTGGGTTTTGTTCCCAGTCTGAGTCCTTTCTTTGCAGAGTTTGTATGCTCTCCATGTGTCTGTGTGGGTTTCCTCCAGGTACTCGTTTCCTCCCACCGTCCAAAGACATGCATGTCTAGATTAACTGGTGACTCTAAATTGACCATAGGTGTGAATGTGAGTGTGAGTGGTTGTTTGTCTTTGTATGTTCGCCCTCTGATGGACTGGCGACCTGTCCAGGCTGTACTCTGCCAATTGTCCAGTATTAGCTGGGATTGCCTCCAGCAGCCCTGTGACCTGGAAATGGAAAAAGCGGTAGAAGATGGATGGAGATTAGAATATTTTTAAGCAAAACATGTCATATAATGTCATAAGGACTCAAATAGCACTGAACTGGTGGGAATGCCCATGTATTGACCATCAGGGGAAGACTATCTGGAAAAGGGATTATATTGGATTATATTGAAGTCAATGGGAAAATGTCCCTACTTTCCCATTAATTTGCTCAGTAAATATTTTCCTGATGAATTTATGTTCTCAGTCTTTAGTTTCAAGTCCTTAATACAACTTGTTTTTCATAATTTAAATGATAGTCCCATTTAAAGGAAATTGGCAAAACAGGGAATG
This sequence comes from Echeneis naucrates, assembly GCF_900963305.1. Taxonomy (NCBI): domain Eukaryota; kingdom Metazoa; phylum Chordata; class Actinopteri; order Carangiformes; family Echeneidae; genus Echeneis; species Echeneis naucrates. The sequence continues at coordinate 20,247,563 of NC_042526.1, read as the reverse complement.
GAATAGTGGGTGTGGCTACTGTGTGATTGGCATACTTTATCACCCTATCAGGATACAATACAGAGCATATCAGATACACCCCTCACTCTTCCTCAGCACCACCTTCTCCTTCAAATTTGGTTTCTACTGCTTTCAAAGAAAAAGATGGCCAACAAATAGATTACCAACAGCTCACAGCAGGTTGACTGACATGACATGACATGAGACTGGTGGATGTTCTCTATTGCAATAGGGTGGACAGGAGGTCCTTAAAACTCCAAAATACATTGTCAAAATCTCTCAAAATCTCCACACGCTAATGCAGCAGCCAGAACAGATCGATGTGTCATTACTGAGTCACATGCTGGAGTCACCAACTGGACACAAGGAGTCAGCCTAAAAACAAAACCATGATCAGAATTACATGATATTTTCAGCATGTGTTGTCCACATCATACAGCATGTGACATGACATATGATTGTTGTTCTCTAGTGCAAAATAGTGGACATTCATAACAGGACTCACAACATACATTACCAGATCTATGCCAAATTTTGCACTCACGTTCAGATTCCCACCCTGAACAAATCAATGTGCCAATAGTGAGTCAGCCTCAGAGCACCACCCACTGGGCACATGTTGTCAACCTCGTTACACAAATATTGTTCAATTTACATGACATTTACAGCATTTGCTCTTCACATTAATTGCCACCACATGGTGTAAAACTGATGTTTTCTAGCACCACATAGTGGACACTTACTGAATGCTAACCAATCACAGCAAAACATTTTAAGTTTTGATGTGTTTAGATGGGGGCGAGTCTGGTGGGCTTTAAGTTGCAGCCCATTTATCGCTGCCTGCAGTTTTAATGGTTATTATAGACATGAAAGCAGAAAGCATCTAATGGTAAAGCAGCTATTATAACTAATTTCAACATTTTTCCTGAACCTAACCAATACATGACTTTTACTATATTATCCATATTGAATCATCGTGCTCTCCTAGGTGTATATACTGGACGGAAACAGAAATCACTGCAAATGGATTTGATGAGAAAGCTAGTTGGTGTGTTTTATTTGTTGTTTGGCCCAGAATTATGGGATGTTTGCATTTGAATCAGATGCCTTTTGTTTTCTGTAAATGCTCTTTAATTTATCTGACCAGATTTTGATGTGAGTCTAGAAATGTCGTCTCTGGCAATGTCACAAAAGAAAGCTCAAAAGAGCAAGAATGATTACCAATGTTACCCATATTTAACCGGTTTATCAGAGACAGGATGAACCAGTTTGTTGTGTTGTTTTTGGGCCCATATCTACATTTCTTTATTTATGAATTCTTCTTCTTTAGTCTCACATGATGTCAAGTAATATGACTTCAACCATATGTTTGTGTCAACATCCCACAGGAGCAAGCCGTAGCTTTGACAGCCCTGATGGCGGCTATCCTGGGTCCCTCCGGCTGGATCCTGGCTCACCTGGAAGACTACAAAAAGAAGTAGACAAGGGAGAATGGAATCTCAGTTTCCCTCCACCTTCCACCTGTTGTGTCATTCTCAGCTGCTGAGATAAGAGCTCCATTTGCTGCTTTCAACCTGCTCTTGCACCTCTGACCTGTGAATGTGCAGCAGTGCAGCCATCAGCCTCTTACTAATAAACATGCGTTCAGTGTATAGAAAACTGTCCTCTGTGTATGTGTTGAGTTGCTCTGTTTTTGTAATAGTGCTGCAGCTAAATTCTATGAACAAATCATGTTACTTTCTTTTACTGACAGAAAATATCAGAAAAAACTGACAAATTATCACAACCAGAATCCAGGAGAGATATTGAAATGCCTTTTGTCCCAAAGCCAAAGGTAAAGACTTAGAAATTGAGCCAGTGAATGTCCATCATTTACACTCCAAAGCAATAATCTGAAGCATACAATGTGTGGACATTATCACACACTCACACAAATTTAGTTACAGTGATCAAACCAGCAACTTTCAAGTCATTCAAGTAAATAGAAATAGCTTGAACCCATCCGTTTTGGTCCAAAAGGGCAACAATAAATCTCAATCTTATTCAGGCCACTAACAAAAAGTCAGGAATCACTTTAAACGTTTCCTCAAGTTGAGATGCAAAAACTGCAGAGAAATGCTTAGAAACGTGATGTTCATGAGAACCATCACAGGACAGAGGGACCATAGCTCAGCTGTCCTCAGAAGTTTGTCAGTTTTTGTTCCAACTATTATGTTTGTGTTGGATGCAGAAATCAGATGCAGAAATCAGATGCTCAGGCACATCAAAAATACCCTTATAATATAGTAATATAGTATAATAATACTTATTATTATTATTATTATTATTGTTTATTTCTTTGGTTTTAATTGAAATAACACAAAAAAAAAAGAAAGCTGAATTTGATCTTATTGTGAACAAAATCCCACCATGGACTGGAGAAAATTATAGCCCCCTCACCTTAATATTTGGTACCACATCCCTTAGAGTAGATTACTGAAATTAATTGCCTAATGCCAGTGGTTGGCATTAGTTGGAGCAGGGTAACATCTAAAACATGCAAAGCTACTGCATGTTTCCAGGCCCGGAGTTGGTGATATAGGCAAATATACCCGATATGAGCACCACCTACTGGAAAACAAGGGCGGATTGAGGAAAATCCTCATGGAATGAAGAACCCATTAAATATAAGATAAAAGCTGATGTGTTAAAAGAGCTCGAAGGGGGTCCTAAATTGCATGTGCCTACTAACAGGTACCAAAAAATCCCCTATACAAGAGGTTCAAAAAGACAACTGCGATACATTACGCTAATCTAGAGATTCAAGAATCCATCCATCTTCTACCATTTTTCTGTTTCCAGGTCAAGGGGGGTGCTGGAGGCAATTCCAACTCATTCTGGGCAAGAGGTGAGGTACACCCTGGACAGGTCGCCAGTCCATTGCAGGGTCAACATACAAAGATGAACAACCACTCACACTACAATTTAGAGTCACCCGTTAACCTAGACATGCATGTCCTTGGACGGTGGGAACCTGGAAACCCACACAAGCATGGGGATAACATGCAAAATCCTCACAGAAAGGCCAGGAACCGAACCAGCAACCATCTTATTGTGGGACGACAGCGCTAACCACTACACCATTGTGCTGCCCCTTCAAGGATTCAAGGAAGCTTAATTGCCTTACCCAAAACATATATATGTAAATGAAGGGGGGACAAAATTAAGAACAGTGGCAAGTTAAGCCAAGAACAATTAAGAAAAATACAATATAACTCTAAATATGTATATATCTAAGTGTTCCTTAGTAATAAAAAGTTCTGTATTTACATATATAGTGTATTTACATTAAATATAGTACTCAAAAAAGTAAAAAAAAAAAAAAAAGTGATAGTCCAGTTGGCTAATTTAGCTAATATTGCACAAGCCCCTGGTGGGGGGTAGGAGTGTGTGTGTATTGCACATGTTCGTGGTGAGTGTGTGTGTGTGTTTAAAGGGTCCCAACAGAGTTCAGCAGCCTTACAGCTTGTGGATAAAAGCTGTTGTTGAGTCTGGTGGTTCTGCTCCTGATGCTCCTCTACGTCCAGCCTGAGGGGAGGGGAGTGAATAGTGAGTGTGCGGGGTGGTTGAGGTCCTTGCATCCATGCATCTGGCTGTGTAGATGTCTGCGGTGGTGGGAAGGCTGCCACCCACAATCTGGCTTTCACCACCCTGTGCAGGGCCTTTTACTCTGCAGCAGAGCAGCTGCCATGCCAAACTGTGATGCAGGAGCAGAGAACACTCCATTGCACAGCTCCCAAGTCCAGCGTTTCTCAACCTCCTAAGAAAGTAGAGTCGTTGGTGGGCCTTCTAACGAGGCAGGAGGTGTTGTTGCTTTAGATGAGGTTGTCCATCGGCCATCCCAACAGCTGTTCCTCCGATGTGCAGGGATATGATTTGTGACAGTTTGACTTAATGCTCACCTTTCTTCCTTTGTTTTTAATCCATTTTATCACTTTGTAAGGGGTGCCAAACAGGTGTCTCTCCTGGTGTTTAAGATTGGTCGGTCAAATTTTTGTTTCATTTGTCTTGGACAAGAAATTAATCAAACCTCACAAGGATAGACATCAATCAAAATATACAACCAACACATTGAATGACCCTGAACCCTCAAGAACAACACAACACAAAATCTCAGTCAAACCAAAATATTTATGTATTTAAAGACTTTTACAACACCCCTACCACCAAAAAAGTTTGTTGCTCAAAGGAAAAGAAGAAGGGTAAGAAAAAATATTAAGTCCCATTCAATTCATGAGCAATCAACCAAAACAAACACAAAAATAAATAGTCTTGTTTTTGTTACATTCGGTCAGTCATTGAGTCCAGTCCAGTTTGGGTTTTTCTTGCTGGGTTTTGGGTGAATGACCAGCTTCCATAAACATCTGAACAGAGTGGAGATGTAGCAATCTGGAAGAATGAAGAGGTTTCCAGATCAGAGAACGGCTGTGGGTGGTGGATGAATTATAATTGTATGCAAGGGATTACTCACTGTGTTTACCGCGCCAATGAGTGTGTTGTTCCATATACCTTCTTCCGAACTCCGCTGTCCTGCTCTCCTGCTGTCTACTTCTCCTCAACCGAATCCCATAAATGAAAGTAAGTTGAATGGTGGCACGAACTGGGAATGAATCGGTGAGTGTCTGGGGGTGTATATAAGTGGTGAAATCCAGACTCTAATCTGGCTGTCACAGGTTATTCCTCCTGAAATCCACAACCAACTCTTGCGTTTTCTTCACATTGATGCAGAGGTTGTTTTACCTGCACTAACCCTTGAGGTGCTCTGTCATCTGCAAATTTAACAAAATGAGATGAGGTGTTGTGGCTCTTAATAGATTGTGGTCTGTCTATTACAAAGTCCAGGTTCCAGTTGCAAATGGAGGAGCTCAGTCCAAGTTTGTTTAGTTTTGTCACCAGCGTCTGTGGTATTATTGTGTTAAATGCCAATGTGAAATACCATGAAGAGCAGTTGGAAATACGGATCCTTACACAGACAAAATGGTATCGTCAGTCAATCTGTTTCTATGGTAGGTGTACTGGTGTGGGTCCACAGTGACGTTGGCACGGTTTTTTATGTAGGCCATAACCAACTTTCATGACTATTGGGGTGAGGGCAACCAGCTGACTAGTTAATTAGGACTCTGACTTGTTGCTTGCTTTTGATTGTTTTATGTTGTAATCTGTGTTTTGGTTAATGTTTGTCATAAAACCTTTCGAGGGACCATCACCTTATAGTGGTGGAGAGGGTTTCCCATGGAAAATTGGTCTCAGGCAAGGGGCCAGAAAAAGAATGGTCCACAATGACCCCATGAAAGATAGAGGAAGGCAAAAGAGACCCTGCCCAGAGGGGGAGACCCTGGTGGCCGGGTCTGACATGGGGCCCGGCCGGGCCAAGCCCAAACAAGTTAAGTGGCAACTGTTCCTCCAACCTGTGGGCCCACCATCCGCAGAAAAGACTGCTGGGGTCACACTGCCAAATGGGTGGTGGTGGAGATGGGGGGTCTCGACGGACCAGACCTGGGTGGTATAGGCTGGTCCTGGGGACATAGAACGTCAACTCTCTGTGGGGAAAGGAGCCGGAGCTGGTGTGGAAGATGGAGTGCTAACAGTTGGATCTGGCGGGGCCTACCTCCACAGGAAGTCACTCTCTGAAGACCATACCTCATAGATGGACATACTCTTTTAATTTAATGTCTGCGTCAAGGTCAAGGTCTTTGAGATAATTTGCATAATCAGTGGATGAGTTCAACAAGGTAAAAATGACCTTTTTGTTCTTTGTTACAATCTTGTGCCGTCTCAGGTTTGACTGGGAGATAATATCTTGTTATCTCTTTAGCATGCTCACAGCAGCTTCAACTGTAGGTAGCGACGTCATCTCAACATCTATGTTGTGTATCAAAAAGTGCTTAACATCTGGGTCAACGTGGAACTTGCTGCTTAGAATGGACTTGTATAGGCTGAGGCTAGCCACTGCAGGTGATGAGCTGTTACCAAAGACGTAGACCATCATGCGGTGATCCACAATAGCATTAGAGAGGTCATTGTCTTGGAACCACAGGTAACATTTCAGTCTTCTTCTCTTAACAGGAAGGAAGAGAACATCTGTTCTATGCCAGGAGTGAAAGTGAAGTGAAATTCCAAGCCGTGTTTTGTTAAGGTCAGGTCCCATTAACAGGACATTTTTGAGTTACACACCGTATTGGAGCCTTGAATCAAACATTATACAAATTTTCTTTGGTTTCCTTGGATGATACACCCCAAACGTACAGTAGGTAAGTACCATCGTTCTTCATCATCACTCTAAGGAGGGGCTAATTCAGCGTGCTCATCCTGAAACATCTTCGCTATGAACTTGAGAAAAGGGCAAAGGCCTTTTCTCAAGTTTGGATTTGAGAGACTTGAGAGCTTGTTGTCCCAGAGTCACGGACATGGGCTCTGAAAAGGTAATGGCCACTCAACTATTGCTAGTGTCATTCCACAGACCATAAGCCACAATTTTCAAGATGGCACCTTGAATTGAAGGGGCAACCTGGTTGTCATACCTGGGATGTCATCTCTATTGTTTGTGAAGTTACATTCTATGATCCAGACATTCCACTTCATAACCACTGGCCTTTCGGCCAGCTGACTGTTTCACTCCAGCACATGTCCTTAAGGTCTAAGGAGTGCTTGGACTTTGTCGTTGAACATGTCAAAGAACTTTTATCAAGTCAGGGATGTTTTGCTCTGCTCGTCCAATATAACATTTGGCTTCATTGCCTTTTGTCTGTGACTATCTGGTTATACTTTGACGAGGCATATCTTTCAGCAGGGGCAGACCTTTGCGGATTTGGTGGAAGAGATTCTGCCACCAGAATCTCTGGATATTCACACCATCAAAACCATAATTTAACAGACAGTTGAAACCCAGGAATGTTTTTAGACCCAGCTGTGTTTTGAACATTCCCTTGAAATGCCACAATGAGCTCTCTTTAAACAAATCTTTCATCATAAATGATTTAATTTTAGATAAAAAAAAACCTGGACGGTATTTTCCTCACAGCGAAATGGCTTGGCACTGATGCACCTGTTCTCATTGAGGCTTCTCCACCAAATTTTTACTTTTTATTTTCTAATGGGGGGGGCAAAAAGGGGGGCGGAACTGCATCGATAACAAGAAACACAATGTCCTCAAATGCAATTCCTTTTAACAGCTACATGTCATTTGAACATCATGCTTTTGTTTTTCGCAGCCCTTCTATTCGTTGCATAACAGTCCACAGACCACCCCAGTACTCCACCTCTTTTATCAAGAATTCTCTGAATTCTTAGAAATCATTTACACCACCTACAGCAGGATTTTAATAACTGGTTATTTTAATCTGCATGTAGACAACACCTCGCACCCAGTGTCCAGAGAATTTTTAAACCTCTTAAACTTAAACTGTTATTGTGAATTTTAAAAAGCATGTCAGGCAGCTGCCCCACAGCAGAGGGTGTGCCCTGGACCTGGTCATAACCCATGGCCTGTCTGTCGGTGTGTCCTCTGTTGTGGACTTGACTGTGTCTGACCACTACTGTATATTTTTTAACACCACCAGTTTTAACCAGCGGGAGGCCCCAGTGAGAACTGTGAGGAAATACTGCTTGACTTGTGAAGTGGCTGAAAAATTTATCCATATTTTACAGAGCACTCCTGCTGACATTTTACCAGCACCCTGTGATTTTATCTTTGATAATTTTAACAACAACCTGAAGTCAACACTGGACGCTGGCTCCTCTTTTAACCAAAACATTTAAGACAAAACCTACAACCCCTTGGAGGAATGAGGAAATAAAGAAACAGAAAATAAATTGTAGGTGTGCTCAAAGGAGATGGAGAAAATTTAAACTGTACATTACGAAATTTTACGTCAACACCTCAAATCCTACTATGTGAATGTCAAATGTATTGCTTGGTATCAATGCCCCCCTGATTTGATTGGCGTGTGTGCACAGCCGCTTTGACTTGGCTTTAGCACTCACTAGTACAGTGACTCTCCCTCTCACAAAGGTGGGCTGGAGACCCAAAGATACTTTTTAACAATATACATGTGTTTATCTGCATTTTTATATATTTTAAGATAAGTGTGCAGCAGTACGATATTCTGCTGTGGCTTCATTTGGGCAGGTCACCTGGTGCATTAGCCTATCAGCGCAGAGGGAGAGGGAATAAATGGAGGCTGTGCCCCTCCCTTGCCCTCACACTTCCTGGTCGTTCCCTTCCTCCTCTGCTCTCCATGCGTTGGTCCATGGTGGTTAAGGTGACGAGCTCCACTGTTTGACCATCAATAAATAAAACACTAAGGTATGGACGTAATGTTTTCTTGTATAGTTACAACAATAGCCTGCCAGCCCAGGTATTGAGTATTTTACCCGTCCGTGTTCTTAGCGCATCCTGTACGCATCACCGGCACACCACAGCCACAGGATGGCACGGACCTGGCAGAGCCGCATCGTCTTACTCCTTTCCGAGAGGAAGCTCGCTGAACTCTGGACGCTAAGCTAAGTACAGGAACACCGCTGCTCCTCCGGTTGCGTCGCTGGCTCCTGAGCCTCGCTGCTTTGCCTGCGCTTTACGTGTGGTGGCTGGTCGGTGTGGGACTATTACTTACTCATAGGCTATAGCCGCGGCGCATGCTGTCCTTAGCTTCACTCGCTGCTTTCTGCCTCGCTCATTCTGTTTCAAGTGGTTCGGCCCTCCCGGTTTTTGTCCCCGAGCGGCCGGTGTGTCACCCGATTTGGTTTCCTTCAGGTTCCTGTTCTGTTCTGTTTCTGAGCTTGATGTTCCCTTTACTGATGTATCTGGCTCACCAGTTGCCAAAGTATGCTTCAACCCATATGGCTGTAAAAATAACCGTAAGATCCGTGCTCTTTTCCAATGTAATATTGTTTCTGTTCCTCCTGGAATATCTTCCTGGATTAATAGTGTGAATAACTTGTGGTTGGAAAAAATCTAGTCCCTGCTTCAAAAACTCTCCGTGGTTATAGGTAAAAGAGGTGTCATTTATAATTATTCATCGATGTTACCGGTTAGATCCTTCTTTTTAAATCACATTCAAATATGATGCTATAGATCGAAATTATTCCTACTGAAGCTGTTATCCCTCTGTTCTGGAAATGTAAAAATACCCATAAACTATGGCAAGGTATTTGTAGGTTTATTATTTTCGTTTTTTTTAAAGACTGGTATTTTAGTTGATAAAGAATATTCTTTAATCAATCTCATAATTCATGCAAAGTTTTACAACCACCAATGCAGATTTGCCAAAATTAAACTTTTGTTTTTATGAAAAAGCTGGGCCAATATTTTAAATCTACATCTTTTGCTAAAAACAGCTATCAAAATTAAGACTGTGCTCCCATGTAAATATTTATAAAATTTATAAATCAATATAATTTGCCTTTACTCATAACCCCGAGCATGTTAATTTTTCAATATTTCATTTGTATCATTTATAATTAATGTAATGCTCATTTCTACATTCACTGCAATTCTGGGCTCTAAGTAATGAAGCCGATAATGAGTGTGTGGTTTACTGATACGTTATTTGTGACAAAACAAATGAAGAATGCATTTGTTAGACCATTATTTGTGTGATAGGGTTTTATGGCACCAAATAACTGTTCATCAAATCAGATTTATTTGTATGGTGCCAATTCATAACAAAGTCACATCAGGGCACTTTTACATACATTTGTATGCATACACTCTTAGATGATGTTGTGTCTTGTTGCAGTGGGTGAGGCACAGTGACACATTGAAACCCAGTTTTCTCATCAGGGCTCTAAGGAAAAATGTGTAAATGTGTTACTGAAGCAACCAATTCAGTTAGATGAACAAGGATGACCCAATGTCACTGGTTTGCAAAAATATAGTATACCTTGTTGTCTCCAAACACCTTTATCTTTGTAGGTGACTCTTTTATTGAGTCAACAAGGAGAGAGTTCTTTTTTGATGGGTATATGGCCTGTAAATAAATATTTATATATATGCCCTATTATTTATTTATTTATTTATTTTATTAAGGGAACACATGGACCTATTTACCACTAGAAACCAATGGTGACAGTCATTAACACCTATAATCATATCAAAGGCAGACGCATCCAGCTGAGGGAAAGGAGGGGAAAAAAAAAACAATGACTTTTCTAGGTTCATTATAGCCCATCTGTCATTTAGCGCTTCTCACAAAAAAGTGTGATAACTGATCGCTCGTAATTGCAGCACTGTGAAAAAATCAACTCTCAGCTTTCAATCTCATAGCTGTGACCAGCACCACCACCACCTCCATCATGTTGCAGCACACCTTAAGCCTTTGAGTCTTTCTTTGCCACATAGCTGTTATGGCAAAAATGTCCATGTGGTAGACCTTTTCCTTTGCCACATGCTGCCTCACCATTATATTGAGATATGCATTTATAACCTACAGTATAATAACATTAAAGATTACTACTTTGCAGGGAGAAGCATTATGCCTCGGAAAATTCAATGAATATGCACCTCACTCTCCAACTCCTTTCCAGAGCCCAGCTGGAAGATGTCCTTATGTGATATTTTGTAGGGCCCAACTTTTGCCAGCAGCACCTGTGAAGGTGGTCTGGGTGAAGGTGAAGATGCTAAATATAATGGTGTATGATTCATTAAATCTAAAGGTGATGGTACAGAGGATGGAGCAATTTACAAGATGATTTGAGAGGCGTACCTGAGGGATGATCACAGATATTTGTGGTGTGGGTTATTTTTTTTATTTATTTTTTTTTTTTTTTGGGAGGGGGTTCTTCATTGGAGGATTTTATTTTGTGGGGTATGCAGGGTGTTGGCTGTAAGAATGGTTTCGGGTGGTCTATGTTGATTTTTGGGTGTTGGGTCCCATTGTCATCCACCAGGTCTGCACTTTTATTTTCTATCTTGGTTATGGTATATGGCCCCAGCCAGGTATGCTCTAGTTTCCCCCCTTTTCTCTGCTGCAATCTTAGATTTTTATTTTTTTTTTCTCAAGACCCTCTGGCCAAAAGAAAACAATTATTTGAGAGGCAATTTTTGCCTTTTATCGTGTGTGTGTGTGTGTGTGTGTGTGTGTGTGTGTTTTTTTTTTTTTTTTTTTTTTTTTTTTTTCCCCCCCTCCCAGGACATTCTCCCTCACCAGATTGTCCAACTTCTCTTTCAAGGCAATGCCAGAGGACACCACTGATCTGACAACCATGTCCTCCACTTAGCTGCCACCTTTCCAATAAAAAGATAGACATGAAATGTAATTGTAATGCTCAAATTACCTGACATAAGTGAGACATCCATTCCGTGTAGCCCTCTGGCACTTCACATGGATAGCATGGCTCAAAGCCAAATATTAAAAAGTAGGGGCAGAACATGGTGGTGAGGTGTGGTTTGGTGCGTTGGCCAAACATAACGGCATCCAAGTAATTGCCCCACGTCTTTGGCTTGTCAGCGGCAAGTTTGCATAACGCCCTGTATAGTCACAAGGAAATGCGTGCCGGTCATCATGGTTTTCAAAATGGCATCAATATTGTAGAAGAGCTATTTTTACACTGTGCTGAAATTTTTTTTTAAATTACAGATTCACATCTGAATTGTCCCATTCAGGTTTTCAACAAGACCATTTGTCTGTGGGTGATATGGAGCACAGACTCCTATCGACATCCAGGAACTTGCAAATCTTGAGATTCAGCTGTTTAAAAACACATGAATACAATTTAGCAGCAATGCATTGCACAGAATGTAGACATTCACCAAGCCAACACTGCGCTCGGCGACCACCTTGGCGCTTGTATTTGGGATGGCATACACCTCTGCCCATTTGGTTTAGTATTCCACCACACGCATGTAGCAGTTGCCATCATCAGTGGTCGCCAGTTGTCCCACGAGGTCCATTCCCACCAACTTTTTTTTTTTTTTTGTGTGTGTGTTAAGTATTCAGTAAAATGAAAGCCTTGTTACATACATGTATTGGGATATATTCCTGCTCCTTTTTGAGGGAGAGCCTACTGAACTGGCATTTTGCACACTGTGAAACCTGATGGTTCAAAAGCAGATATTGGAAATGCAGTCCCCAGAGCTACAATCTATGGATAAGCTCAATATATCACACATTTCAATCAAATAATTCCATTTACCCATTTGTCCAAGTCTACCCCCATTCCAGGCCAGTAAAACCTGGCGCTGATGGCATATTTGGTTTTTTTTTTTGGGTTCCACAGTGCCCTCCCTCTGCACTGTCATGGAACTGCTTGAAAATGTCATTGGCCTCCTCCATGCCAATCACCACTCTCCTGAGCAACTCTGTTGTTGACGAAATGTAATACAAAGTATCACCTATTGTAACAAGGTGGTTGCCAGCAGCGTACAAGATTCTGATTATTTATTATTGCCCTGTCAGAGAGTTACAGCTGGCAATCGGAGAATAATTTTTAACGTATCATACTATTGCTTACCTTTCATTTGGAAACGGGCGGGGCGCCTGCAAATAACAAATTTTTGTTCCTTTGATATCCCAACAGGATAGGAACGATTTTTCTTATACTTGACCAGCTCGTCAAACATTCGCTTGTCCATTTTGAACACATGAAATGCCCATGCCGGCCACCTCAATTTATCGCCTCTGAACACCTGAGAAATTGGCTTTGGTATTGAAGTTACGCCCTTGCCCAGTTGGCAATTCTGTTGTCTCTATCGGACAACACAGACGGGCAGAATAATAAGTCATAATACCAAACTAACATGGAAATCTTGTTTTCGCTGCAATCTCACTCAAATCTTCTCTTTTTGTTTTTTTTTTTTTTTAACCACTTCGCTTTCCGTAGATCCAGTTGTTCTGGGTTGGTCCTGTGGGCGGCGTCAGCTTTTCGAGAGGGAACACGAATTCCAATAGGGAATGACAGTTGACACACTGGCTGCATCTGCAGGTCGTCGTGTGTGTGTGTGGGTGTGGGGGTGGGTGGATTGAGAGCGTGAGTGAGTGGATGCATGAGAGGTTGTGCGGGATTATTATTTTATATGAATAATTAGTTTTCCTTGAGTTTATTGTATACTTTAGTTTGAATTCTTGGATTAGTAATTTCTTCCTTAATTGTTATGTTAATTGAATAATTTTGTCCGGACCCTGTTTCTTTGGTTACTTTTTTTTTTTTTTTGGGGGGGGGGGGGGGGGTTTATGTTACAACTAAGGATTTTGGTTCCTAATTTCTATTTGAGTTTCAGCCGTATGCTGTTAGGTTTTTGCATTCGGACATTTGTGATTTTATTTATTTATTTATTATTATTTATATATATATATTTATTTTATTTAAATTGGACTTCCCTTCCCCAGTTTTCCTCTCACTACCAGTAAGCCTAAGCAGTAGGGCAAGATTTTAGTCTCTTAAGTTGTGTTTTTTTTTTTTGTTTTTTTTTTTCAACACATTGTGACTGTTAAAACAAATTAAAATAAATTTGTTCAATATGCTTTAATACACTGAGCCACGTCTCCTGCCCCTCCTTGTATTACTTACCTGTGTGCTTTTTCATTGCTATCATATTTACTGTTACGTGTACAGAGTGGAGTGTGCGTCTCTCCCTACCTTCACCCCTCCCCTTTCCTGCAGGTGAGAATTGGAAGATTGGCTGCCACCTGTGGGCTCCAAGAGAGCAGAGGATTGGCTCACACGTTGACCAGTTAGCCAACTGGGGATGAAGCTCTTCAAACAAAGGCCTTTCAAGCTCCTGGAAGGGAAGGGCTTATTCATTCTTGTCTGTGGAACAGAGAATGCTAGTGAAGGTTTGTGGAGGGCAGGTAGAGCTGAGGTAAGACCGGGGTACCCTATACACACTCTGCACACACATGTAGGAAGTAATTGTTATTTCCACTAGGTTATGGGTTGGCACCACAAGTTTTCTTCTGTTTTTATGTTCAGGTAGTTAGGCCCATTGATTTTCTTTTCTTTCTCAGGAAGTGCTGAGCTAGACCCTTTGTTATATTTTGTTTCCTTTGTTTGGCACAACCCCCACAACCTCCTCCTTCCCTAAAACCTAGCATTCCTTCATTTTTTTGATTTGCATATTTTATCAAATGATTGCAAATAAACCCCCTTGACTGTGACCTGCCTTGAGTTATCTTTATTGGTTGTCAGCGTGACTGTTTCTCCTTGTTCCCTTCTAGCAGAAATGTAAAATTTATACTTCCCTGGTTAAAATTCTGGGGGTGGCGTTGTTGTTTTTCTTATAAAGTGTCATAATCATACATTCCTCCCTTATCGTAGTGTACCAACCCTGCCACAAGTGGTATTTGTTTTCTTTTCAATAGCTGAGCCCCTGTTTTGTTTTGGTTTTTTTTTTTTTTGTTTTTTTTTCTTTCTCCTCTCTTCTCCAACATTAACTTTTCTATGGGAGTTCTTTTTGTACCTGTGCAAAGTAGGCTTATATTTCTTTGAGTCTTTATTTTAATACCAGCAATACAGTATTTCAATGCATTTAACCTTTGGCTGGCAACTGATGCATTTTGTTTTCTTTAAAGGACCAGGCCAGCCACTGTTTTCTATGGTTATTTTATTTTTTTGTGTTTTTATATTACTGAAATTGTTGCCTTCTCAGACTGTTGGCTGACAGTTTTGTAGGCTATATGTTTTGGGTGTGAGGCATCTATTGTACATCTTTTATCTCTGGCTGATGCGATCTATGCTATCTGTTTGGATGGTAATGTCTAATCTTCTTATTCATTGCCTGCGGTTTGATTCTGTTGAAGGCCAGGTCTGCGATGTCACACTGCCTCCTTTCTGTGGTGGGACGGCCCTGGTGGCACCGTGTAGTGGTGTGTATACTTCATTGTGACACTGCATGCTATTTTCTGTTAGCTCCATAGGGATTTTGTAGTGATGTGTACTTAAGACACTGCATGTTTTGTGTATGTTGGGGTTTCTTTTGTCTCTATCCTTGTCTCCCACAGCCTTCCTTGGTTATTGTGCATAGCAGACTCAACTTTCTTATTTGAGGAAATGTAACCAATTTCTACCATCCAGTCATTTAATCAAGTAACTTAGTTTTTAATCACAAACAACATTTTAGAGAGGTATCAGTCTGGTTTTAGGATGAACCTTTTTAAAGATTTTAAACATCAGGTGCAACTTAGATAACCGTTAACCGCCACCTTCAATACAGCAGACATTACATTTTATATAATAGACTGAGTAATACCTGGTCAGCCTCTCTGGTACTGTTTTTTGTTTGTCTCTAACCTTACCGATCAAAGTTTCTTTGTAAGTATGGATACATGTTCCTCAGGAACCCATGAGAAAGTGTGGTGTTCCCCAAATCAATATTAGGTCCAACGTTTTTCAATCTTTACATGCTTCCCCTTGGGGACGTCATCAGGAGGCACAGCATCAGCTTTCATTGTAATGTTGACGATACACAACTGTACATTGCTGTGATTCTTGATGACACAGGGCTTATTGATGCCTTTTTAACTCCATTGTAGATATCAAGTCATGGATAGCAGCCAATTTCCTGCTCAACCAGGACAAAAGAGGTTTTAGGCATTGGTTCTGAAGGCCAGAGAGAGAGGAAGTTACGTGTTTACCAAAGTTACAGGAAATTAAACCATCACAATGTGTTTAAAAAAAAAAAAAAAAAAAAAAAAAATCAAGTTTTATTCCACACATCAAAAACTTAAAGATGGGTGTTTTTTTTTTTTTTTTTTTTTTTTTTTTTTTTTTTTTTTTAAACCCTAACCTATCCCTAACCACCTTACGAATATAGCCAGAGTCTGCCTGTTTCTCTCTCAGGCCAGCGTGGAGGTGTTAATGCATTATTATTGCAGTTATTGTTATAGCCTGTGATCTCATTCATGAACAGTTAATGTTAATTGATTGACGCTTTGATGCATGGCGCAAAATTACCAAAGTCACTTTCTTCTGACCAATGGAGCCACTGGCCAGTTCGAGATAAGTGAGCAGCCCAGCGCACATGAAAATAGACAAGGACAAGAGTCCATACATCCTCCCATCAAACACATGAAACTTGACTTTGGACACAGCACATCCCAGAGTACAGTCAGTAGACTTACATTTGAATTTGTCATTGATGATATTCAGTCTTTCTCCTTGGTTGAGCAGCCTTCATTCAAATAGCTCATTGAGGGACTCAGTGGTGGCAAAACACTTGTGCAGAAAGACACTAGTTCAGCATATTGAAAGAGAATTTACTGCCATGAAAGAAACCTTGACTGTACACTGCACAGAAAGTGACAAATGTGTGCACAACAGCAGACTGTTGGACTGCACGTAACAAAGCTTCTTTGAATGGCATGCCACTGAGTTGAGGAGCAGACTATGGAGAGGAGGCCTGCAGCTCTGGCCCACATATGAGGCAAGAGACAAGATGCTTTTGATGGCCTTGCTGCAAAAATCTGTGAAATATATGCAGAGTACAAAATGCAATGCAAAATAAGGGGTCGCAGTCACAGACAACACGAGAAACCTTTTTAAAGCCTTCCATGAATTTGAAACTGAGGCAGCACCAGATGAGTTGGATGATGGGACGAGGTTCCTGTGTATGAATTCCATTCTGAAGATGGAGCGGAATGAGGAGCTTAATTCCCCACCCCCTCATCAAAGATGTGCAGCACACACGTGTAACCACGTTGCCACCAATGACATGGATTAAGCAGGATCAAAAGGCACATCCCCGAAAGTGTACCGAAGTGCAATGGGTAAGTGTGCTTCTATAAGGAACAAAGCACACTGGTCATCAGCCACTTGCTCAATCCATTGATCTTCTACAGGTGGCAAAAAAAACTGCACTCACTGAGGCACTTGACAGTCGATTTGGTGGCATTATGGGCAGCCATGAAGCAAAAATGGCAACAAGTACCTACTAATTCCGCTTATGTTGGCTTTCTGCGGAGAAGAGGGAGGATATGTGCAAAACAATGATTCAGGAGGCAGCATCTCTTGAATCCAGACAGGCGCGGAGCCATTGACTCATTAGAGACAGGTGGGGACATCTTGTGAGCCCTTATAGAAGGGGCGTCGTTTCAGCAAAAGCCAAGGTATGGCAATATGACATGACGTCACAGGGCTACTGGTGATGGAGTTTAAAAAATATGAACTTCTTCTTTCCTCTTGAGCGCACCCACCTTGTTTCTTCATTTTAAAACTGCTAACTAGCTTACACTTACTCAAAGATCACTGAGTAAACCAACATGCGCACCTGCGCTGATCAATGTCAAATAGAAACACACGCAGACATATGGAGATTTTTAATCTTGGTCCAATCTGCACTTTAAATATATATCAAGTGCAACCTCTGGCTGTTAGTATAATGTGTAAAAGTAAACTATATATATCCTATTAGTTTACTTTACACATTTATCCTTACAACCAGAGTCTGACTTTACCCTTTTTTAGTTTTTATTTTTTGGTCATCAGTCTGGCGGTGGTTCCCAGGGGCCTGGGGCAGTCGCACCTTCTGCCCCCTTGAATCCACTGAATCTCCTGTGACTGACAAGATTTTTTTGTTTGTGAAGAAAAACTGGGCTGAAAAAAGCACAGCTGAAGAAGAGGTGCAGTGGTTCCTCAATGACACTGTGAAGAGCATGGATTCACAATATGCATTTCCCTCGGTTAAGCAGCTCTTCATGAAATACAATACTACACTGGCTTCTAGTGCTCCAGTTGAACGTCTGGTCAGTTATGGAGGAAACATACTTACCTCATTTCCAATGACCACATGGAACAAGCCTTCCTCTTTTATTATAGCAGAAGTTTTTGCCCAAAGCTTTTCATTGAATGTAGTCCTACAGTTGGGATTCAAATGTAATCATTGGTGCTTAGTACATACTAAACTCAAATGCAACTGTGAAGGTAGCTAATGTTCTTTTATGATGTAAACTTTTATCTTGTCCTTAATTGCAGGTAATTTAATTTGGAATCTCATGCCTCCATTTGTTAGATGGTTTATTAATTTTTATTTATTGTTGAAAATTATATAGGTGGACACCTGGTTTGTTCAAAAATACAGTGGAATTTCTTAACACTAAAATAGTGCTTTCTTTGTTGTGTAACAGGATTCAATGATTCAAGGAACTTTATTTGTCATACGAGCTCACATTTACATGCTTATGGTGAAAAATTTGGACTCAGGTCCCAGTTAGTTATATATATATATATATATATAAAACAACAGTATAAAATAATAAAAATATGAAAGAACAAAAGCGCAAAAATATAAACAAAGTGTAAAATGTAAAAAGAGCAATAGCAATAAACTAAAATATGACAAGCTGGAAGCCAGAATTGGCTTTGCTGGGTGCAGAATGCACATGTGCAGCAGGAGGTACTTGTAGGCCCTTAATATTGCACCTGTGATATTGCAGTTAGTGAGTAAAGTCTTTGTAGTGCAGAGAGATATGGAGTCTACAGAGCATGGCTCGAGTTCAACAATCTAAGAAGCTTCCGGGAAGAAGCTATTCTTGAGCCTGGTGGTTTTTCTCCGAATGCTCCTCAGCCGCCTGCCTGAGGGGAGGAGCTGAAATAGTCTGTGTGCAGGATGGGTGGTCTATCATGATGTGTTGAGCCCTACCCCTGCATCATGATGTGTAGAGGTCCGAGGTGGTGGAAAGGCCGCCGTGCCACATGGTGATCCAGGTGCAGAGGGCACTCTCCACCGCACAGGGGTAAAAGCTCCTCAGGACGGCGCTCCCAAATCCCATTATCCGCAGCTTCCTGAGTAAGTAGAGAATGGCCTTTCTGACCAGAGGGGAGGAGTGGCATGCCAGGTGAGTCCCTGGATGTGTGCACCCTGAGGTACCTCTAGCTGGAGACCACTTCCAAGCGCTGCTCCTCCAGTGTACACGGGGGGCACTTGTCAGGTCCTTTGATCTTGGTTGACCTTTGACCCTGACCGTGCAGACCAATGAGAGTGCCCCACACCCTGTCCAATGAGAAGTGTCTCCATGCCCCTTAGTGATGAGGCCGCAATAAGAGCGTTCCAGAGCAGATAGTAGAAGGAGAGCGCCAAAGTCATTTACAGGCTGGCTGGAGAAGAGGTAGGGCCTATCTGTGGTTCTGTCCTCTGCTGGAGTGAAAGAAGAGGAAACCCCAAAGTATTGACAGCAAATTGACTAGGTATTGTTTTAAACCAATGATATTTGCATACACGACACACGGTTGACAAAAAGCGTTAAATAAGATGAAATAATCTGAAAAGTTGTGTTTCTCTCCATCAAGGGGTAATCGCTCAGGTCTTTGTACACTGTACACAGTCTGACTGGAGAAGAGGTGGTCGTATCCACGGTTCTGTCCTCTCCTGTAGTGAAAGGAAAGGGAACCCCAAAGTGATGACAGCAAGTTGACTGGGTATTTTTTTTAAACCAATGATTTTGCATACACAACACACATAGTTGACAACAATTGGTTAGTTTAAAATCAATGATATACATGGTTGACAGAGAGCATTAAATAAGATGAAATAAGCTGAAAAGTTGTTCTCCATCAAGGCGTAAAACAGTCACACTTCATTGACAACCGCAAATTTTCTTTGTAATTAACACTATCATAAAATGTGTTACACTGAATTGTATCAGATTGAATTTGATAGGGAGATTGATTTATCCAAGAAAGTTTGACAACTTAAGACCTGCTGTAAAGATTGTAGTATAGAGATACACTGAAAGAATTTTCTGTTTTGGGAGTCAAGCACAAATTCTATAGATTCTGCAATTTTAAAATGTTTTTTGTAGTATCCCTTGAAAGAATCTAGGGCAGTAACTAGGGCAGGAATTTTGAATGACAGTGTGTCCCTTGTGAAAACGAGGTTTCCTTCATGAAAACTGCCAAATGCAGAGAATTGTGTGTAGTGTTTTGAAAAAAGTGTTTTAGAACTGCAATTTGAGTGTAAAGTAGGAATTGTGCTTGTAGTTTCATGGAATTGGTTCAGGAGGTTGGTGCACAAGTTGCATGTTGTGGTCATTATGTCTCAAGTACCAGAACATTCATTCATCTTCAACGGCTTTATCTGTTTCCGGGTTGCGGGGCTGCTGGAGCCAATCCCAGCTCACATTGGGCGAGGGGCAGGGTACACCCTGGACAGGCCACCAGTCCATCAGAGGGCCAACACACAGACAAATAGAGACAAACAACCACTCATGCTCGCATTCACACTTATGGTCAATTTAGAATTGCCATTTAACCTAGAAATGCATGTCTTTGGATGGTGGGAGGAAACCAGAGTACTTGGAGGAAACCACGCAGACACGAGGAGAACATGCAAACTCCGCACAGAAAGGACCCAAGCCAGGAACCAACCCGCGTCAGCGCTAACCACTAGGCCGCCGTGCTGTCCGTACCAGAACATATGTGTAGGCAATTGAGGAAAACTGTAATATAGGCACAGTAAAGGCTCATGGCGCAATACAATAAGTAACAGTGACCGTCACATTATACTGCTGTAATGTACAGTATTGAGTGTTTCATTTTTTTGGTTGTTGTTAAAACGTGAAAATGAAAGATTGCAGTTTTTTATGTAAAGTAGACTACCATGTTGCTGCTGATCTGAAAGTGTATTCACATGATGCAAATGGGTATCATTTTGTCATCCGAGTGACATTTCGGCAAAGGATTGTTAAGTCTTGATAGCAGAGTCTAGATGGGAATGGTTTATTTCCCAGTGTTGTGTCTTATTTGCTTGTGTGTAGAGTTTTGATACAGTGAGCCAAGTTTTGCAAAATATGTTCAAGCTGTAGGAAAAAACTGTAAAAAACTTTTATAATTTAATGGAAAGGGTGATGTGGAACATTAAACAGGACTGGACTGTTGCTGCCTCCCTTTACTTTGGTTGTTGCTATTAAAAACTGTCATGTTGATGCCAAATGACCTCTCACAGATGAAGTGCATTAGACTGAATGTGCAAGGTATGTGCTATTCAGACATTTAACATTTCCATAGGCTAATGTTTAATTATATTCATAAACAATAAGTTGCTACAAAGGTAGTCAGTTAACAGACCTGTCTTTTTTGGTGTTGCCATACTGTGAGGGATGTGTGCAACATCTTGGGAATGCTGTATTATTTCCACAGAACCACATCATTGCCATGACAGGGTTTGTACAGAGAGCATTATTAGTTTAACTGAAAATGGATTACACATGTCAGTGTGTTAGGAAAGTGGAGTGCCTGCATGTAACGCACACAGGCCCAATGTTCACACCCAGAACCACCCTGTTGTTCACATGCATGTGAACACCAGGTCTCCCCCAGAAGCAGGGAGAAGGGAGGGGTCTGTGGAAAGATCTATGGACATGATGGTATGAAGCCTTTTGTGCTGGAATAAATGGTTATAGTGAAAGGTGATTGGGGCAGGGGGTTGAGCCATATGTGGTTTATTCTGTGAAACAGACACAGGCTGTGTAGGGGACCGAGCTGGCAGACAAAAGGAGACTCGGGTGATTTTCAAAAAGAGGGTTTTTATTTTACCCCAAAATTGCAAAAAGAAATACAAGTACAAAATATATAACTAAAGTTCTGGACCCATAAAAGAGGTCAAAGAAACAGACTAAACAGACTAAGCTCTCTTCAACTAAAGAGAGCTTAGTAGCGACTGGTGTCAGTTTTGTGTCATCGCCCCTTTCCAGGAAGGTCATTCATACGTTTCACAGTCCACATCCGGAATCAATGAATCATCCAATCACAACAAACCCCACCAACCTCAAAACCCGACACCCGGAAGTTTATACAGTGGAGACAGGGACGCCGGCTAAAAGGCAGTTGGCGTGTGTGAGTTTGCGCACAGTTTACCTTTCCATCCGAGGGTGTTGTCCGCGTCAGTGTGCCGCTAGCGAGAAGCAGGAGCCTCATGATCTGTGACAGACTGAGCTTTTCCATGGAACTGCTAGCATCGGCGGAGTAAAGCTGATGGTGATATAACTGACTGACTACTGCCATTACCACTGACTGACGGTTCACGGTACCGAGACTAATTCACATTGAAATGTATTTTGAACTTTTTGTTTTGTCTTTGAATTGACTGTTTGGGGAGGATCCACCGAAAAATCCGGGAAGGAGTTTTGAGTTGTTTTTTGTTTTTTTTTTTTAATCGGCACTGGATGGGATTGATTGGTGAGGGACTGTTGGAGGAACTGGAATGGACTATTGTGGACTGAATATTGTATATATTGCTGATGGACACACACATATTACATTGCACTGTGAATTGGGGTTGTTATTGTTGTGAATACACTGAGTGAAACTAAGCTGAAATGTCTGCTGGCCTGTTTTGCTTTTGATGCTTATTTTGGGCTATTAATTGTTTGCTACTGTTTGTATGATTTGACCATTTCGGATTATTTGTTTAATTATTATTTGTCAGACTGGACTCTACCCGGCACCCCAGTTAACTAAAGGAGGTCAAATCTGCGACAACCCTACAAAACAGACCTCCCAAAATGAACACAATGGGGAACATATATACTGGCTGATCAAACCATAAAGACGCACGAGGGATAGCATGCTTGTGTAACTTGGATGTACAGGATAAGGGAAATTTCATCAATTTTTATTCAGAAACAAGAGTTTTAAACAATTATTTATTTTTTTTTTGACACAACCTGTCCAGGCTTGGAGAAGATCCTTTCACAGGGCGCAGGAAAGGCCTGTGTCACACGGGTTAAAATATTATTTATGATTTTAAGTGTTTTTATTGTGTGTATTGTTTTATCGCGTTGCAAATCCTCCACCCGGTGCTGATGCCCGACTGCAGAGAGAGAGAGAGAGAGAGAGAGAGAGAGAGAGAGAGAATTAAAATCCACCACAAACCTCGATTTTATCATACACAAACAGGAATCACATCAAAGTTTAACCCCTCGTCTACTTCTCTCCTGCGACTTACGTACACCGCCATCTTGGCCTGTCCTAACAGAAAATGTAAAAGTTGATGTTTGTCTTTCTGGTGGCGCGTGTACTTAAAACCAAGGATAAAAACCTGTGCTGTAAAAACGTATCCATATTTATACTATACTATTACATATTTACTAAAAAACTGTCCCAGCAGTCCAAACAGAGGTCTAAGCCGTGCACATTCATAAAAACAGTGGAAAACAGTCTCTCTGTGGCTGTAGAAGGGACAGCTCTCCTGCACCGACATAAAAGCGTTCATGGCTAAAATCCCATGGAGGATCCTCCACTGCAGGTCTCCAACTCTCTTTGTCAGAGGTGGTTTGTAAAAAGACCTCCAGGCCGGCTTCACACTGGGACCGAGGTCCATGTAAGTCCTCCAGGGGGTGTCGCTGCGCCCATTCAGTGTCCTTCGGTTCAAAGTCTTTACCATCATGTGGTAGAAGGACTTTCCTGAGGCGCCCTCCATAGAAACACAGAGCAGGCTTTAAAATCCGGCAGCAGTTTGAGGGCAGGGAAAGGGTCAGAGCCGTCCGGTTATGGAAGTCCGTCAGCAGCGAGCACTGATGTCTGGTAAGCTGTGACTACCAGTGCCCCAACAGCTGACCAACAACCCGCACAGACCTCAGCCCCAGCCGAGCAGCCAGTTTACCAGGGTCCTCCAGCCGAGGTCCAGTCAGCTCCACCACCTGCCTCAGCGTGGAAATTCCTGTCTGATGAAACCTCCTGGATAAGGTGCGACTCCCCCAGGTAGGACAGTCCAGGAGTCCTCCAAACAGCACAGGTTCCCTGAGGAGCCATGACAGCGAGTTTGTCTGTTCCATTCCATTTCCTCAGGAGAGACCAGACAGAGAAAACACTCCTGTAGAAAGGTGGCAGGGATGACGTTCCCACCTGATTGGAGTTCATGAGGAACAGGGGAAGATCCGGTCCCAAACTGCCACACACCGCTGCAGGATTAAACAGACCAGGGGTCTCCACACCAGGCCCTGTGAGCAGTCTCTGGATGAACTGCAGCCGGAAGGTGGCATCTCTGCTGGCCAGATGGACCAGGCCTTGTCCCTCCTCCCCCTTAGATAAAAACAAAACCCCCTGAGGAACCCAGTGCAACCCGTCCCAGAAAAAATTCATTAAAACCCGCTGAACCTGTGACAGGAGAAAGGCTGGGGGATCAACACAGGAGAGCCAGTGCCACTTCCACTTTGTTAGCCAACCTTTGACCCTTTCTAAAACAACATCCCAGTTTTTCTTTAAAAAAGTTTCATTACCTAAAAACACTCACAAATATTTCAGCCACCCAGTTTTCCACACTAGCCCTCTAGGCAGTCTGAGCCGATCCCTCAGCCTGTCCCCACCATCTTTTCCCAGTTAACTCTGGCTGAGGACATTTTATATCTATTGCAAGAACATCAATGTCAGTCGGGGAGTTAACAAGGACAATGACATCATCCGCATAGGCAGACAGTTTAAAAGGGACATGACAACCAGGAAACTGCACTCCATTCAGGTCGGCTGTCAGCTTGTGCAGCAGGGGCTCGATGGCCAGTGAGTATAACATGCCAGATAGGGGACAGCCCTGCCTGACCCCCCTCTCGACGCTGAACGGGGCACTCAGACCACCGTTGATTTTTAAAACGCTCGCAATGTCACTGTACAGAACTCGGATCTTGGCCATGAAACCCTGGTTGAACCCAAAAGCAGCTAGTGTCTGCCAGAGGTACTGGTGTTAAACCTGGTAAAAAGCCTTTTCCTGATCTATTGAAATCAGACCAGTGTCTAGAGCCAATGAACTGGAGAGGTCCAAAACGTCGCGAATTAGAGTGACATTGTCACTGATGAGCCTGATGGGCACACAGTAAGTCTGGTCAGGTACAGTACGGACCAGGTGGAACGGTATACTTTAACTAACAGAACTGGTTTTTCACCTTTCCAGTCTGAGTGGAAAAGACTAAGAGTGAGGCTTTCAAAAGACCTGCAGCCAGAAAAGGAAAGGGCAGTGTACACCCGGGACAGGTTGCCAGTCCATCACAGCACCAAAACACAACGAGACAAAGACAAATAACCACTCACACCCAAACCAACAGGCAATTTAGATTCACTAGTTAACCTAGACATGCATGTCTCTGGACTGTGGGAGTACCCAGAGGAAACCCATGGTGGCACAGGGAGAACATGCAAACTTAAATGCCCAGAAACGCCCCAGGTCCACTTACTGATCTTGTAACCTTCTTGTCGTCGGGCAACAATGCTAACCACTATGCCGCCAAGCTGCCCACTTCACAATCCATCACAAGGGGTTGGTGTATCAGTGCTGTTTGTTTCCATCTGTACACGAATATGAACACACAATTAGAATTGATTACTTTTTAAATCTTATTTTTGATAGTATTTGAGGTCTAGAAGAGCCTGATTCTGGTCCTCATCACTTTCTGTAAGGGCCCTTGACTGTAGCATTTCTCTGGGCTCACCTTCCTATGTGACTAGTAGATGGCAGCAGAGCTCTATATGGACCAGGTCCTTCAGGTAAGTGATCCCATCATGTCAGTATAGCTGGTTCCAGACAGAGCAGCTAGGACCATTTCAGATTGAAACTGTGGAGCCCCTCTCTTGGATGAGATCTGTTAGCAGAGATAGTGCACCATGTTGTTCACACTATGTGCTGTTGTCTTTAGTGTGATTCTGGTCTCTGGACCCTGGTCTGTGATGTGACTCTGGTCACTGATCTCAGGACCATAGTCTGTGGTGTGACGATGGCCTCTGGTCCTGGCCACCTGAACATACTGTAAATGTCATCCAGCAGGTAAGAAGTTTGAGCTTAAAAGAGACCTGGCCTGGTTCAGGTGTGATTCCAGTCACCTCTCTATAATTCAGCTCCCCCAGCAAGTCATGTGGTGCAGGTCCTAAGGGCCATGCCCTCATTTGGGGTCAGAGGTGTAATGCCCCCCCACATGATATCAGGGTATCAGGTTGCAACCAGGAAAGCCAGAAGCTGTTCTCATGTGGCAACCCTCAACCCTTGACCTTCATCAGCTGTTGAGGGTATCAGTGTCAGATCCTGTTTCAAAGATCAGATCAGAACAGGTGTGTGTGTGTGTGTTACCAAACCAAAGAAACACAATGATGCTGCATTTGCTGATTAGTTAAACAATTTCATATTTGAGACCGTTGACTTTGGGAAACTGCAGGGTGAGGCAGGTGACAAAGTAGCATAGCAATCATTTACTAGCAATCAGGACTAGCCCGGAAGAGCTGAAAGTAGTTTGTGTGTTTGTGTGTGTTCAAAAGTTTTTCCAGCACTCATGGAATAGAGGGTTAACCCCTGAACAATGGAAAGTCTGAATACCCCAAGCCTAAAAAGAACAGACCCAAGGGAGTGAATGATTTGACTTGTCTTGAGAAAATAGTGTTAACAAATTGCTCTAGGCTACAAACAGTTCTTCTGTCTCTTTGGTTTTGTCCTTATTGCTCTGATGCGCTTGTTCAGAGGTTCAAAGAATGAGTGATCAGGGTCTGTTCTGTCTCTGAAAGTGCTGTCTACTTCTGGATTCTGTTATATTGTGTTCAGTTGGGGAAGTTTTAGTACATTTTAACCCCTTGCAGTTTGACCTCTTAGAACATGAGGGACCTAGAGGTTGGCTGCAAACTCATTTCATGGATGAATGACTTACACTGGAAACAAACGCAACAGGCTGGGTTTGACAAGATCATCTACACATCTTGTTAATATCGATGCCCCACAGGGCTGTGTCCTCGCTCCCATAATGTACACTATACCCATAGAGATTAGAGCCGCAGCTCTCAATCACACTTTTAAAATGCAGATGATGCTGCCTGGTGGGGCTCGTCAAATCTGACAGCTCATGTCTCTGTGGATGCAGTTGGGTGGTTTGGTGTTTGTTGGAAACTGTCTACTCTGTGGTGGTACTTGTAACATTTACCATTGCCTTTATCACCTTAGCAGGATGTAGGGGGGAGAGGCCCTTTGTCTTTATTATCCCATTTTCTCCTGTTTTGTGAATTGTGCTTTTGTCTGGCTGGCTATCCTTGAGAGTGGGAAGCATGTGGGGTGTTGTGTCTAGGTTTCCCCAAGACCAGGGACATAACACACATATTCTATGACTCTACTTACCCTATGCACAACAAATTTCAAGTTAGCCATCAGGGCAAAGGAAAAATACTACAGAAGAAACCATCGTAAACAAAGCTTTTGCACCCTCTGCAGCTAGAGCATTAAAGGGAGAACACAAGCATACAGGTGCATGAAAATAAATTAGAATATCATCAAAAAATATATTTTAGTTGAGTAATTCAAACAAAACGTAAAACTTGAATGCATTACATACACTATGTCCAGTGTTCATTTCCTTTCATTTTGATGACATAAAAATATTAAATATTAAGACCAATTAAAAAAAGAATTATATTTAACACAGAAATGTCAGACTACTAAAAAATATGAACGTGTACAAAATTTTATGTGGTTGGGACTCCTTTTTCAATAGTTACTGCAGCAATCCAGTCTGGCATAAAGGTGATCAGTCTGCGATCACTGCTAAGGTTTCCCAGGTTTCTCTGATCGCATCCACTTCACAATCCTCCATAAATTCTATGGACTGGAGACACCTCTCACCGCTGTCATGCTGGATGGCTGCCTTATCACCTAGATAACAGAGCACACAACTCCTTCCACCTTTATTACATCCGGTGAAAACAAAGAACTCACTCAATTTATGGTTTTGTCAACCAAGACTCCACTTGTTCTTGGCTATCCCTGGATATTTGATCACAACCCACACGCTGACTGGTAGAAATAGTAGCGTATTTATAGTAGAATCGCTGGCTGGAGCACCTCCTGCCATGCTTGCTGTTTACAGTTTGTTCTGTCCACAGGAAGTAATGCCAGCAAACCTGTGCCCCAGTCCTTTCAACCTGCAGATCTCTCAGGAGTTCCTGAAGACAACCATGACCTGGGAGGTTTTTAGCAAGAGTAATGCTCTCTCACCACCACCTCACCAACTGTATGGTTACAAAATTGATTTGCTTCCAGGTGCACCTGCCCACCGACCTGTTCAACTTGTCACGTCTTAAATATCAGGCAATGGAAACATCACTGACTCCTCTGCAGCAGGCATTATCCATCCCTTCAACCCTGTTTTGATTACTGAGGCGTCAACATCACGGTCAAAAATAAATTGAACTTTGAACCTCTGCAGGAAGCTACCGTTTTCACAAAGCTCTGCGATGCTTATCGCCTTGACCACATACGTGAATGGGCTGAGTTAAAGACAGCTTTTAACATCCCACCTGGGTTTTCCTTTTTCTCTTCCCCTTGCCCCTCCTTTCTGTGTGACTCTGAGCAGGAGAGGCAGGCTGCAGCAATCCACTCCACACCTGCTGCCATTCAGCAATCACCTAGACTATATGAGACCAGCCCTTCTCTGCAGTCTTCGCCAGTTCGTTGTGAACCTTTTGTTGTTTTGTCTCCAGAACGTCTGCTACAGACCTGCCTAGTCTGCTGTTACCTTTGCTCGCTGCAACTTAGCCTCAAGCTGTTTCAACCTCGACCTACCCTGCCCGCTCCTCTCCTCTGGCACCTTCTGGACTTCCTCCACCCTGCCTCACACTGCCTCACCTTTGGTATCTGTTAGTGAGTACTGGTTGACCTCGTAATCCTATGACAGTGTTATCAACTTTCATGTGGGAGACTCAGGTTCAAATCCCCTGCTCCACTTCTTGCACTGAGCTCTGTGGTTGTTTGCATTCCTTGAGTCCACCTGTCGTTCTTACATCTAACACATTAATGATGTAGTGCGTAACATCTTGAACTGTTTTTGTTTTCCTTGATGATATTTTCCAGAAATACTGAAGAACATGTCAGTCATGTTTGGCAGGTATTGCAAGGCCTGTTGGAGAGTTCCTTCTTAAACTCTTAGTTAAGAAGGACAAATGTGAGTTCCACACAGACCATGTGAGATTCCTGGGCTACATTACTGAGGGCGTACAGATCAAGGCGGACCCTGAAAAAATCAGCACTGAGGTTAACTGGCCACAACCCATCAGCCAGAAGGAACTCCGCTTCTGGGGTTTTCCAAATTCTACCGCTGCTTCACTCAGAACTATAGTAAGGTAGCCGCACCACTCACTCACTTCCATCAAAACACACTTCACCTGGACCAGAAACAGTTTGTGGTAGTGGTAGTTTGTGGCAGTGTAATCCAATCATTTGGGCTCTGTTAACAAATCAAATCAGATTTATTTGTATAGCGCCAAATCATCAATCATCGTCAAAACAAAATTACATCAAGGCACTTTAAATATAGAGCAGGTCTAGACCAGAGTTATTTAAAGAGATGGACCGGATCCATCCGTGGCATACGCTGGCACTGGGGACGTGGATTCTGTTTTGGGAACTTCTGCCTTGGATATTGCTCCTGTTTGTTGGATTGTGCTGGGAAAAGATTAAAACTACACTGACCTCTGAAATGTGCTGTCTGTAAGTGGGTCCTTCTTTACATAAAACCTAATAGCACAATCTGGCAACTAGAGACCCAGTGGAACTCCTCGAATGACATGGAGTCATGCTGGGGAGACAACAAATGTATTTGGAGGAGATTGAGAAAGTGGTACAGGCCATGTCCACTGGTCTTACTGATTTCGCCATCTCAAACTCCACACCCACCTCCTCAGCCCCCTCACCCGGCCTCAGAGCCCCAGCTGCCTCTTCCAGAGCAATATTCTGGGGAACCTGTAATCTGTTCTTTTTTTTTTTTTTTTTTTTTTTTTGTCCCAGTGTGATTTAATCTTTCAGTTGCAACCATCTACTTTCCCTACAGAGCAACCTAAGGTGTCATATGTCATTACTCAGCTCTGATGAAGGGCAAGAGAGTGGGTGACAGCAGTCTGGAATGCCAGGGAGACATTTTGTAACTCCCTCTCAGACTTCTCAGACACAGCAGAGAGGCAGCGCAGGAGCTGCTGCAGATTTGGCATTGTGGCCATTCAGTCTCTGACTATGCCATTGAAATTTGGACTCTTGCTCCCTCTAGTAGATGTAATACAGAGGCACTTTTTGATGTATTTTTCAGTGGACTTTCTTAAAAGGGGGACCAGAGGTTGTGTGCCAACTATAGAGGCATCATGCTACTCGGCCTTCCTGGGAAAGTTTACTCAAAAATGCTGGAAAGGAGCGTCAGGCTGATTGTCAAACCTCTGAAGAGGAACAATGCGAGTTCCGTTCTGGTTGTGGAAGAACGGACCAGCTCGTCACCCTTGCAAGAATCCTGGAGGCAGCATGGGATCTGGTCTACATGTTTCATGGACCTGGAGAAAGCATATGACTGGGTCCCCCATGATTTGCTGTGGGAGTATGGCGTGAGGGGATCACTTTTAAGGGCCATCCAGTCTCTGTACGCCCAAAGCGAGAGCTGTTTTCGGGTATTTGGCAGTAAGTCGTACTTGGAGAGGAGAGAGATTTCAGTTTGGTGGGGCTCAGCATCGAATCACTGCTCTTTGCGGACAATGTGGTGCTGTTGGCACCATCGGTCTGTGACCTTCAGCTGAGTGTGAAGCGGCTGGGATGAGGATCAGCGCCTTCAACTTGGAGGAAACCAGTGGACTGTCTAGTCCGATTTGGGAATGAGTCCTTACGCAAAGTGAAGGAGTTCAAGTACCTTGGGGGGTGGGGGGACCTTGGAGTGTGAGATTGGCTGGACAATCGGAGAAGCGGGAGTAGTACCGCAGTTGCTGTATCGCACCGCGGTGACAGAAAGGGAGCTGAGCTGGAGAGCGAAGCTTTGATCTTCAGGTCAATCTTTATTCCAACCCTTACCTATAGTCATGAGAACTGGGTCATGACCAAAAGAACAAGCTCATGGGTACATGCAACCTGAATGAGCTTCTTCAGAAGTGTAGCTGGCTTCTCCCTTTGAGATAGGGTGAGGAGCTCGGTCATCCGAGAGGAGCTCAGAGTAGAGCCACTGATCCTTTGCATTGAGTGGACTCAGTTGAGGTGATTTTGGCATTTGATCAGGATGGCTCCTGGATGTCTCCCTTGGGAGGTGTTCCAGGCAAATCCAGTTGGGAGGAGGGCCCGGGGCAGACCAAGGATCAGGTGAAGAGATGATATTTCCACCCTGGCCTGGGAACGATTCTGGATCCCCCAGTCAGAGCTGGATTATGTGGCAAAGGAAAGTCTGGGGCTCCCTGCTGAAGCTGCTACCCCCACGACCTGACCTCAGATAAGTGGATGAAGATGGATGGATGGATTAGTCCAGTAACTGTGGTTAACCGGGTGATTGTCCCAAAAGAAGACTAACCACAAGTGCTCAGCCTCACCCATGACTAGCATAGCTGGACATCTTGGTGTGGAAAAATTAATGACAATGGACTGTGTAACTTCTTTTGGTCTGGGTTAAAAACTGATGTAGCAAAATAGTTCCATTCATGTCACCGTCAAAAGCCTAATCAACCTGTTCCACCGGTCCCCTTGCATCCGATTCTGGTGCTTGGGGAGCCATTTGAACGAATATTAGTTGACTGCGTAGGCCCTCTGCCAAAAACATAATCTGAACACTAGTATATTTTGACTGTAAAGTGTGCCGCTACATGTTATCGTGAAGCCTTTCCATTACACACTCTAAAAGTTGAGCCTGTTGACTCAAAAAGTTTTTCTCTTTAAAGAGGCTAGTTGGTACTGGGTCTAATAGACAGGTTGACGGTCTGGATGATGAATCTGAGAGATTCCGAGGTGAGAATGATTCCAGATGTAAAAGAGGCGTTGCAGCTGATTCAGGAGTTGCTGTATCAAGAGCTGATAAATTCTTTCTCTGATCGTGAGAATTTTATCTGTAAAAAAGTTAGAGCTAAGGGAATCACTGGTTCAACTGAGCTACGGCTCTCTGTCAGCCTGGCTACAGTGCTGAAGAGAAACCTGGGGTTGTTCTTGTTTTCTTCTATGAGTGCTGAGTAATATGAACTTATAGCACTGCGGAGAGCTTTTTTTTATATGTTTTTAGGCTATCTTTCCAGGCTTTCCAGGAAATTCTGAGTACGGACCAGATGGACGGTACACTGTAACTAACAGAACTGGTTTTTCACCTTTCCAGTTTGAGTGGGAAAGACTAAGAGTGAGGCTTTCAAAAGACCTGCAGCCAGATTTTGGTCTGGGGTTGATTAATAGGCTTGACTGAAATGTTGCAGCCACCCCCCCCTCCTCGACCTGTGGCACGAGGGATATGAAAATTAACATGAGTTTGGGGTGTAGAGTCATTAATGCTAATGTAGTGGTACAGGCCACCTCTCGGTGGCTTTCAGGCTTTCTGGCCAATGAGAACCTGAGGGGAGGGTATATAAGGAGGTCGTCGCCCTCCTTGTCTCCCTCTGATCCTTGGCACCGAGCCCCTCCCACTTCCTGGTTGCAGCCTCCACTCTCCATACAGGTAAGGTGCGTGGCCGCGGGCTGCTGCTCATGTCTAGCTCTCGTTGGATGGTGCTAACTGGTTTTATTTGTGTGTTAGTGGGTAGTTGTGGCCGCGGTTACTGTTTCCACTCCAGTGGGCACGCATCATTGGAGGAGTAAGCTTCTGGACTCTCTTCCGCGGACCTCAGATGTTCCAGCTCTCTCAAGGCAGCACGTTTTCCCTCCTTTGGTCAGAAGGACGCCTACAAATCAGGGCCGACCACTGCCTGGACCCTTAAGGTAAGTTGCTTGTGAGGCCACTGCTGCTTTGCTGGGCCGGAGTTGAGCCGGACTCCAGCCTATGCTGTACACTGACTTGATGTTGATGCTGACATAGCTCACTGCTGCTCTACATCTGCACGTCTCCTACTCGGCGTCACGTCCTGGCGCATGGACTGTGGCACCTGTTCCAAAACGCTCTCTCTGCCGCGTCCTTGGTGGCCTGCGACGGGCAGAGCGGCCAAATCAGTGTGTGTGTGTGTGTGTGACTACGGGGATGATGGGACCTTGGGACCATCTCTTATAAAACCTCTGTTATTTATTTTTTTTGGTTTATTAATTGATTAATTAAGAATTGTCTCTCTGGCCAGAGGTTATTTTCTTTGGTTTTCTTATTTTTGTTTGGTTCTTCTCTAGAACTAATAATCTATTGATTGCGGGTAATTCTTTATTTGGTTCTTTAATTATCTACTTTTTCAAGTTAAGAAGCAGTTATATTTTGTTTTTTTATTTCCCTAGAGGAGCTTAATTGTTTATTTGGTTAATTTGTGTTTTTGTTTTTCTTAAAACTGATGTTTGTTATTTGATTGTTTACTGTTTATGGTGGTTCCCTTATTAATTGTCCCTCTGTTTGGTTTCCTTTTTAGTAGCTGAGAGCCAGCGGTGGAGGTGGTGTCCTGGGTGACGGTTTCCCTCTGTGTGTTGTGTGCCATTTTTTTTCGGTTTGTTTTTCCTACACCATTTGACTTGAGTTTCACGTGTGAGTGGGGTGCCCTTTAACCCTCCTGCCCCTCCCTGCTGTGTGTCTTGTTATACGGGAACCAGTCATTCCCGCCCCTCCCCGTAGATTTTAATTTGCCACTTTTAAGTATCTGCCGTGAAAATAAACATTATATTTTTGTACATCATTGAAACACGTCTCCTGCCAATCGAATTACTTACCCGTGTGTGTTTTCTTTTTGTTTTAGTTTGGTTATTGAACTTTTTTTTTTTTTTTTTTAAAGGTCCCGGGGTGAAACCCCCCGGGTGGTGTTGATGATTTTCTTTGGTTACAGTAAACAAGGTTATTTCAAATGATCTCAAACAAATTATACAACCCCTCGTATTGCCACACTTGGCGTTGCTGGCAGGACATATTCCTTTAAGACGGAGACGTGTGTTCCTTATCTAGGTATTTTGGTTGGGGTTTTCTTTTTTTCTTTCCCCCTTTTTGATTTTGGTCGAATGAGCAGAGTGTCTGGTGTGAATGAATGCATGTGAATTACAGGCGAAGCAGCAGTGAGTCTCCTCTTTGTAATTGTAATGAGTTGTGTTCGTAGTTTAAATCCCAGCATTAGAAAATATGGAAGAAGAGGTGCAGCAGTTGAGGGATTTAGTAGCTCAGTTGAGGACAGAGAATGAGAGATTGCAGAGAGAGCAGGCAGCAGCTTTGCCTAGCACTAGTTCTGCGGCCCCCGCTGCGCCTCTGTCAGTACCACCCCTTCCTAGTGCCCCTGTGACAGAGCGGCTGGTCTTTGTATCCAGAGACTGGAAGTGTCCTGTATTTAGAGGTAGATTAGGCCTAGGGCTAGAAGAATGGTTTGAAGAAGTCCAGGCGTGTATGAGGGCCCGTCACCTTTCCACAGCTGACAAAGCGTTTTTCTTTTTTGACCACTTGGAAGGAGAAGCACGCGAAGAGATAAAGATATCGTTCGATCACGGAAAGAAGCGATCCAGACAAAATTATTGCTGTGTTGAGAGAGCTGTATGGTTGTACTGACTCCTATGTCGCTTTGCAGGAGGCGTTTTTCTCAAGGCGACAACAGGACGGGGAGACACTCCAAGAGTTCTCCCTTGCTCTGATGAGCTTGATGGCTTCGGTAAAACAGCGGGCGCCAAGTGACATACCAAATTCAGAAGTGTTGTTGCGCGACCAGTTCGTCGAATATGTCATTGATGGTTCCCTCCGGCGAGAGCTAAAGCGGCTGGTGCGCAGACAGCCTGCGGTCTCCCTCCTTGAGGTAAGAGCGGAAGCAATCAGGTGGGAACGAGAGGGGTTACCAGGGGGTGCGCGTGGCCGCAGCCACTCAGTCCCCTCGGTCATGGGGTTGCAGTATGGTGTTCAGGGTGCACCCCCAGTGGTTAACCCAAGGCCGACGTCTGAATTGCAGGAAGTGAAGGAGATGTTGAAACTCCAGCAGGAGCAGCTTAATAGGCTCACTGAATCTCTTTCTCAGCTGCAGAGCCACTCGCAGCGTAACCCTTCTTCTTACTATGGTCCAATAATCTGTAAGCGGTGTCATCAGCCTGGTCACTTTGCCAGGGAGTGTGAAGGGGCCCGTGGTCCTCTTCATCCTCGGCCTCCTGTACCCGCGCCTCCCCGGCCGAACAGGCAGCAAGGCCCAACACAGCACCTGGGAAACTAGCGCCCACCGAACCGTGGAGCCAAAGTTCAGGGGGGGCAACCACCGGCTCATCAGACAATTCAGGTATTGGGGGAGAAGCTAAGCTAATTGCTGCATGTCCGTATGTGGACGTAGTTATGGGGGGAGTGAGCATTCCTTGTTTAGTGGACACGGGGTCCATGGTGTCCACTATTTCAGAAAGCTTCGTTCGGCAGTACTTTCAGGCAGGGGCTCAGGAGAAGCTCCGGTCTTGCCATTGGCTGCAGCTTCAAGCTGCCAATGGCTTGCCTATCCCATACCTTGGGTACTTGGAGCTTGAAGTCACACTCTGTGGCCAGTCGTTACCAGGGTGTGGGTTATTGGTGGTTAGGGACCCCCCGGCAGGTGGGTCGCCTCATTCCCCTGGCATTTTGGGGATGAACATCCTCCGAAGATGCTACAGCACGCTTTTTGGGCAACATGGTAAGGCCTTGTTTGATTTGCCCACAGTCACAGAAGCACCAAAATCTGTGGTGCAGGCTTTACAGAAATGCCATCGGGCTGTTTTGGATCCTCCCCTTGAAGTCACTGGTAGAGTTAGGGTGCGTGGCAAGAAGGCTTGCTGGATCTCTGGTGGCACAATGCAAATTGTTCCAGCTACATGTTCAGCCCAGTATTCTGGGACCACTGTACCTTTTGAGCCCTTGGAAAAGGGCCTCCCTGCTGGGCTGTTGGCTTCTCCAGCGCTAGTCAGAGTCGAAGCTGGCACTGCATATATACCTGTTGTTAATGTGGGCTCCTCTGATGTGCTGCTTTATCCACGAACCATTGTAGGTGCCTTGAGTGAAGTCCATGTCGTGAGTCTGCCTTCTGGAGTGAAGGAGGTTCCATCTTACTTGGCCACAGTGGCATCACAAGCAGTGACTCCGACACTTCAGGACTAAATAGGTGCAGTGGATTTGTCTGCCCTATCCATTGAAGAACAGAATGAGGCGCAACTTCTTCTCTGGAAGTATTCTTCCGTCTTCTCTGCCCATGACGGCGACTTAGGCTGTACTAGCCTGATATCCCACGAGATTCCTCTTCTGGACGATGCACCCATTCGTCAACGCTATCGGCGTATACCCCCCTCCGAATACGAAGTGGTTAAGGAGCACATCAATCAGTTGCTTGGAACGCAGGTTATCAGGGAAAGTTGCAGTCCATTTGCTTCACCAATTGTTTTGGTCAAAAAGAAAGATGGTAGCCTACGTTTGTGCGTAGACTACAGACAACTGAACAGCCGGACTCGGAAAGATGCTTTTCCGCTTCCTCGAATCAAGGAATCGCTGGATGCGCTTACTGGTGCCCGCTGGTTTTCCACCATGGATTTAGCCAGCGGGTACAACCAGGTCCCGGTAGCTGAAGCTGACCGCCCCAAGACAGCATTCTGTACTCCTTTCGGCCTGTTCGAATGGAACAGAATGCCGTTCGGGTTATGTAACGCACCCAGTACGTTCCAGCGCCTCATGCAGCGTATTTTTGGGGACCAGCAATGTCAGACCCTGCTGTTATATCTTGACGACATTGTTGTCTTCTCGTCCATCTTCCAACAACATCTGGAGAGGCTGGAAGTGGTCTTGCAGTGGCTACAGCAGGAGAGCTTGAAGGCCAAACTGTCCAAATGTTAATTTTTCCGTCAAGAAGTGCATTATTTAGGCCACGTCATTTCTGCACAAGGTGTTTCTACCGATCCAGGCAAGGTAGAGGTGGTAGCCAGCTGGCAGCCCCCAACCACCATCTTGGAGCTGCGATCCTTCCTTGGGTTCGCGAGCTACTATCGTCACTTTGTGGAGGGCTTTGCCAAGCTGGCTGCCCCTCTCCACCGCCTTGTTGCTGATCTTGAAAGGTTGAAAACCAAGCGGTCCGAACCTTGTGTTTCTGAAAAGTGGCTGACAGAACATCAGCAGAGCTTTGAGGCTTTAAAAATTAAACTTACCACCACCCCTTTGCTTGCGTACGCTGATTTCTCCCTTCCTTTCATCTTGGAGGTCGACACAAGTCATGGAGGTCTGGGAGCCGTACTAGCGCAAGAGCAGGAAGGAAAAGTGCGGCCCATAGCATTCGCCAGCCGAAGCTTGAGACCAACGGAGTGCAACCCAGCCAACTACAGCTCCATGAAGTTGGAATTTTTAGCATTAAAATGGGCCATGACGAAAAAGTTCCGTGAGTACTTGCTTGGCCACAAATGTATTGTATTCATGGATAACAATCCCCTTAGCCACTTGTCCTCGGCTAAACTTGGAGCTCTTGAGCAGCGTTGGGCAGCCCA
The DNA here is from genome assembly GCF_900963305.1 of Echeneis naucrates. Taxonomy (NCBI): domain Eukaryota; kingdom Metazoa; phylum Chordata; class Actinopteri; order Carangiformes; family Echeneidae; genus Echeneis; species Echeneis naucrates. The sequence continues at coordinate 20,210,296 of NC_042526.1, read as the reverse complement.
ACTCGCCTCATTTGATTTTGAAATCCGGTATCGGCCTGGCAAGAGTAACACAAACGCCGATGCGTTGTCCCGGTTGCACCCACCGGTGAACATTGACCTGGGGGCTATAGTGTCTGGTACATCACTTCCCCAGCCTCTTAAAAGAGTCTTTCAGGGCCGAGGGCCTACCACTAGTCAGTCGGCTGTCTGTGCCTTGCCACAGTATCTGCCAGCTGACATTGGCACACTTCAGAAAGCTGACCCGGTGATCTCAGAAATGTTAGCTTTTTGGCGGCAGCAAAAGTACCCGGGCCGGGAGGAACGCAACCAGCTGACCCAGCGGTCTTTGGTTCTCCTTAAGCAGTGGGGTCGGTTGGTTGAGCAGGCTGGCATCGTTTACCGTCAGGTCTCACGCCCAGATGGAGGAGACATGGTCTTTCAAGTACTTTTGCCCGTTTCATTGCAGGACAGGGTCCTTACTGAGGTTCACCAGAACCATGGCCACCCAGGTGTGGAGAGAACTTTGGAGTTGCTTCGGCAGCGGTGCTACTGGCCGGGGATGGCCGTTGATTTGTGAGACATTGGTGTCGGACATGTAAACGGTGCGTGGTGGCCAAGGACTCTGGACCACCCATCTGTAGTTTCATGGGACATTTGCTTGCTTCGGAGCCAAATGAGACCTTGGCGATGGACTACACCATGTTGGAACCAACCCACAATGGGTTGGAGAACGTCCTTGTCCTTACTGACGTCTTTAGCAAATACACCCTGGCTATCCCAACTCGTGACCAACGAGCATCTACAGTTGCTCAGGTCCTTGTCACCGAATGGTTTTCAAAGTTTGGCGTCCCTGTACGGATTTATTACGATCAGGGTCGAAATTTTGAAAGCGCCCTGGTCCAGCAGCTTTGTAGTCTTTACGAGAAATCCCGTACCACGCCGTACCACCCAGCTGGTAACGGACAGTGTGAACGATTCAACCGTATGCTGCACGACTTGCTGCGCACTCTACCAACATCTCGAAAGCGCGACTGGCATTCTTGTTTGCCACAGTTGTTGTATGCATATAATACCACCCCACACCAATCCACGGGGGAATCGCCCTTCTTCCTTATGTTTGGCCGGGAGGCCAGACTCCCAGTTGATTTCTTGTTGGGGCGAGTACAGGATCCCATCAAGGGTATAGTAACTGATTGGGTCCAGGAACATCAAACTCGGCTTCATCTGGTATTCGAAGGCGTGCGGGATCGGCTGAAGGACGCAGCCCAGCGCCGGAAGGAACGCCATGACCAGTCGGTTCGGTCAATGCCTCTAGCAGAAGGTCAGTTAGTATTGTTACGGGAATTTGGCTGGAAAGGGCGACATAAGATTCAGGATAAATGGAACCATGTGGTGCACCAAGTTGTTAAAGCTCCCTCTGGGGATGGTTCGGTATACACGGTTGTACCAGTAAATGACCTTGCTAAGGTCAAACGAGTGCATCGCACTCTGCTTAAATCTGCAGCTGGGTTGGCGGTCCGAGAGGATGCCCTTGCTCCCCCTACCAGTCCAGCCAACGCGCCAGTCAGACATGACGAACTGTCAGATGAAGAAGACTTGTTGGTTTTGGTACAGGAAACTGATCTTCCACCAGCTGTTTGTGGGGCTGGAGGAGGGCAAGGTGCATCTGTACCAACATTACCTGCCACTTCGACAGAAGCCTTACCCCCAGCTCAGTTTACTCCAACTGCCCCACAGCAAATGGCGCCACCCGCTGGCTCAGTAGTGTCATTACCACCTCCTCAGCCTGCTCTATCACAGACTCCTCCTTTAGAAGGGGTCAGGCGACAGACCACTCGAACTACAGCTGGCCACCATTCAAACCGTCACCATTTGCCTCGAGCGACTAATGTAGTGGCTCTAGCCAGACCCTTAACCCCTCAGTCTAATGTTGTGTCTGCCTATTTTAGGCCTTGGCATTAACTCTGGTTTTCTTTGCATCGTCGGGCCGACAATGAAAAAGGGGGGGGTGGATTGTAGTGGTACAGGCCACCTCTAGGTGGCCTTCAGGCTTTCTGGCCAATGAGACCCTGAGGGGAGGGTATATAAGGAGGTTGTCGCCCTCCTTGTCTCCCTCTGATCCTTGGCACCAAGCCCCTCCCACTTCCTGGTTGCAGCCTCCACTCTCCATACAGGTAAGGTGCATGGCCGCGGGCTGCTGCTCATGTCTAGCTCTCGTTGGATGGTGCTAACTGGTTTTATTTGTGTGTTAGTGGGTAGTTGTGGCCGCGGTTATTGTTTCCACTCCAGTGGGCACGCATCATTGGAGGAGTAAGCTTCTGGACTCTCTTCTGCGGACCTCAGACGCTCCAGCTCTCTCAAGGCAGCATGTTCTCCCTCCTTTGGTCAGAAGGACGCCTACAAATCAGGGCCGACCACTGCCTGGACACTTAAGATAAATTGCTTGTGAGGCCACTGCTGCTTCGCTGGGCCGGAGTTGAGCCGGACTCCAGCCTATGCTGTACACTGACTTTATGCTGATGCTGACATAGCTCATTGCTGCTCTACATCTGCCCCTCAGCGCGTCTCCTACTCTGCGTCACGTCCTGGCGCATGGACTGTGGCACCTGTTCCAAAACGCTCTCTCTGCCGCGTCCTTGGTGGCCTGCGACGGGCAGAGCGGCCGAATCAGTGTGTGTGTGTGTGTGTGTGACTACGGGGATGATGGGACCTTGGGACCATCCCTTATAGAACCTCTGTTATTTATTTATTTATTTTTTTGGTTTATTAATTGATTAATTAAGAATTGTCTCTCTGGCCAGAGGTTATTTTCTTTGGTTTTCTTATTTTTGTTTGGTTCTTCTCTAGAACTAATAATCTATTGATTGCGGGTAATTCTTTATTTGGTTCTTTAATTATCTACTTTGTCAAGTTAAAGAAGCAGTTATATTTAGTTTTTTTATTTCCCTAGAGGAGCTTAATTGTTTATTTGGTTAATTCGTGTTTTTGTTTTTCTTAAAACTGATGTTTGTTATTTGATTGTTTACTGTTTATGGTGGTTAAAGGTCCTGGGGTGAAACCCCCCGGGTGGCGTTGTTGATTTTCTTTGGTTACAGTAAACAAGGTTATTTCAAATGATCTCAAACAAATTATACAACCCCTCGTATCGCCACACTAACATACTCATCCTGCTGCAGCCACGTTTCAGTTATACAAAATAAATCAATACAATGATCAGCTATGAGATCATTTACTAGTAGAGATTTTGATGATAATGATCGGATATTCAACAGTCCACATTTGATTGCAGTGTTATTTGAGACTGACTTTGTGGCTGTTTCAACTTCAGTTTTTGTTTTTAGCTCCTCTTCTGTTTAATTTGGGTTTATTAACTAATCTAAATTTAGGTGGTCGTGGGACAGACAGAGTTTCTATAGACCTAAACATAGACAGAGACTATATTCTATTCTCGGCAGGTGACCGCTCTGACTGAGGTGTAGAGGAGCATGTTAAACTGCGGCTCTGCCTCCTGGTCTCGACTCGGGATTGTCATGGTTTTGGATTTCTAATAAAATCGTCCATATTCCTAGAAATGAGAGCGACCCCGTCCACGGTGGGATGGACACCATCTCTCCTAATTAGACCAGGTCTCCCCCAGAAAGACTTCGAGTTATCTATGTAGCCCAGGTTGTTTTGACAGCCAGCGGTTAGATGACGACATGCGGCTCTACATGTCATCACTGGTCCAATTGGGGAGGGGGCCGGAGAATACTACAGTGTCCGACATCAAAAGACTCCATTGAGGAAGAAAAAACACATTGAAACTCTGACAGCTGGATGCATGTGTGTGACCATCAGCAGCCCTTCCTAGAAGCTAGTTTGTGAATCTTTATTGAGTGAAATTACCTTTGTCTGGCAGGGAGGACAGTGCTACACCACAGTGAAAGCAGGGGGTAACAAAGGATAGACAAGATGCAGAAGGATGGACAGGGGAAGGAAGCAGGTGGTGCTGGTAGGAACTAGTGGAGTGAAGGATGCTGTGCTTTTCCTGCCACCTCACCCAGGATTAAGAGAGTCCAGAAGGTTTTTGTGTAGATCTCAGGACAGGAGGGCCACTCACCCCCCACCACCCAGTCATCCATATCCACCACCAACATCTCAAACCCCAAGCCCTACCCACCTGGCGAGCCAGAGGTACCCCACTGACCAAAGAGACGACGGACTGTGGACATCAGTGAAGCGCCAGAAGGGTGGAAGGGCTGCAGGGCCGGGGACTGTGGTGCCACAGGGTGCCAAACCTGTGCCCTCCAATGCAAAAAGACCAAGGAGACTACAGGAGAGGGACATCTCTCCTGTGGTTTTTTAATCTCTGTTGAGATGTTGAGATCTGTTAGCATTGCCAAACTCTTTATACATTTATTTAAAGAGACCCAACAGGTCCCCTGATGAGCAAGCACTTGGCAACAGTGGCAAGGAAAAACTTCCTTTAAGAGGCAGAAACCTCGAGCAGAACCAGGCTCATGGGGGGCGGCCATCTGCCTCGACCGGTTGGGTTGAGAGTGGGAGAGAGAGAGACAGGCATTGGATGGGGGGGGGGTGTAGGCAGGAACATGTTGTTGCATGAAGTTCATGGAGTTGAGCTGTAATACAGAATTCATGCTATATGGGACCAGCAGGTGTTGCAGGAACATGGGATGGAGATGAGTCACCACCTGCAGGATGAGGACAGGGAGAGAGAGGAGAGGAACTGGGAGAGACAGAGACTTTGGCAGAACATGGTTAGTAAATGCAGTATAAATGCTTAGAACTGGGTGAAACTGTTTTTTTTTTTCTTTTAAGAAGGATGGTTTTTGTCAGCGCATGCAAGGAGGGAGTTAGAGAGAAAGAGGGAGAGGGGGAGAGAGGGTGACAGGGAGAGACAGACAGACAGAGAGAGAGAGAGAGAGAGAGAGAGAGAGAGAAGCTCAGTCCTTCCCCCAGCAGCCTAGGCCTATAGCAGCATCCAGGAAAGTTTTAAGCCTGGTCTTGAAAGTTACTAAAGAGTCTGCCCCCCGGACCGATGCTGGGAGTTGGTTCCATAGAAGAGGAGCCTGATAACTGTCAGGTTTTGGGTTAAAGCTGGGGTTAGTGTTCTGTCCATGTCACTTTCTGTTTTATTTTGTAGTCCTGGTCCCTTCGTGTTCCCGGTTATGTTACTTCCTGGTTGTGTCCCATGTTGATTGTCTTCCCTCCCCTGATGTGGATCACCTGTGTCTTGTTTACCACTGTGTATTTAAGTCCTGTTTTCAGTCTTGTCCTTGTTGGATCATTGTCGCTGTCGCTGTCATTGCCATTGTCGCTGTCATTGCCATTGTCGTTGTCATTGTCCGGTCTCCGTGTTGTGGCCTTGTCCATGCCTTGTCCATGCCTTGTCCATGCCCTGCCTAGTTGTCTTGCCCATGCCCTGTAGATTTTTTTGCTCCTCGAGTAAAGTCCTTTTTTCCACCTACCTGGTTTCCGGCTCCTGCATCTGGGTCCTACCCGCAACACGCTCACCGCGTTCTGCCCCCCCCAGTCCTGACAGAAGGAACACAAGACGGCTGCGGCGGCGGCGGCGGCGGCCCAGCCGGGACAGGAACACAGGGCGGCGGCGGCGGCCCAGCCGGGACAGGAACACAGGGCGGCGGCGGCGGCCCAGCCGGGACAGGAACAAAAGACGGCGGCGGCCCAGCCGGGACAGGAACAAAAGACGGCTGCGGCGGCCCAGCCGGGACAGGAACACAGGGCGGCTGCGGCGGCCCAGCCGGGACAGGAACACAGGGCGGCTGCGGCGGCCCAGCCGGGACAGGAACACAGGGCGGCGGCGGCGGCCCAGCCGGGACAGGAGCGCAAGGTGGCTGCGGCGGTGGCAGCTCAGCTGGAACTGGAGCGCAAGGTGGCTGCGGCGGCGGCAGCTCAGCCGGAACTGGAGCGCAAGGTGGCTGCAGAGGCAGCCCAGCCGGAACTGGAGCACAAGATGGCTGGGGCGGCAGCCCAGCCGGAACAGGGAACCAGGACTGCTGCGGCGGCAGCCCAGCCGAGACCGGAAGACATGATGGCAGCGGCGGCAGCCCAGCCAGAACGGGAGCATGATGTGGCTGCGGCGGCAGCCTGGAGGTCCGCCGCCGTTGTTCCTCCAGTAACTGCAGCGCGGATGACAGCCGATCCACTGCTGCCATACACGCCTCATGCATAGCCACCTGGCGGGCGAGCTTGGGATCCAAAAAGTCAAGTTCCGGGAGCTGGGGAACCGCAGGCTGAACGGACAGCCGCACGGTCCCCAGAGCAAGCACCGACTCCGCTGGGTCCATTGGCGGTTGGATCATTCTGTCAGGACTGGGGGGGCAGAACGCGGTGAGCGTGTTGCGGGTAGGACCCAGATGCAGGAGCCGGAAACCAGGTAGGTGGAAAAAAGGACTTTACTCGAGGAGCAAAAAAATCTACAGGGCATGGGCAAGACAACTAGGCAGGGCATGGACAAGGCATGGACAAGGCATGGACAAGGCCACAACACGGAGACCGGACAATGACAACGACAATGGCAATGACAGCGACAATGGCAATGACAGCGACAGCGACAATGATCCAACAAGGACAAGACTGAAAACAGGACTTAAATACACAGTGGTAAACAAGACACAGGTGATCCACATCAGGGGAGGGAAGACAATCAACATGGGACACAACCAGGAAGTAACATAACCGGGAACACGAAGGGACCAGGACTACAAAATAAAACAGAAAGTGACATGGACAGAACACTAACCCCAGCTTTAACCCAAAACCTGACAATAACTGAACGATCTGCCTCCAGATTTACTCTTGGAGACTCGAGGAACCACAAGTAAACCTCCATCTAGAGAGCGGAGTGGCCTGCTAGGACAGTAAGGAACTATGAGCTCTCTGAGATACGATGGAGCTTGGCCATTAAGAGCTTTATACGTTAAAAGAAGGATTTTGAATTCTACTCTATATTTTACTGGCAGCCAATGAAGAGCAGCTAACACGGGAGAGATGTGATCTCTTTTCCTAGTTCCTGTTAATATTCGTGCAGCAGCGTTCTGAATTAACTGAAGGCCTTTTACAGATTTGTTTGGACATCCAGATAGTAATGAGTTACAGTAGTCCAGCCTAGAAGTTACAAATGCATGGACTAGTTTTTCTGCATCATCTTGAGAAAGGGTGTTTCTAATTTTCCTAATGTTTCTCAGGTGGAAGAAAGCTGCCCGACTAACTTGTTTTATGTGAGGGACAAAGGACATGTCCTGGTCAAAAATTACTCCAAGGTTTCTTACAGTGGAGCTGGAAGCCAAAGTGATGCCGTCCAAACTGATGAGATGATTAGATAGTATTTTTCTGAGGTGCTTAGGACCGAGTACAATAACTTCTGTTTTGTCAGAGTTGAGAAGTAAAAAATTTCCAGTCATCCAGACTTTTATTTTTTCAAGACATGCCTGCAGTCTGACTATCTGACTGACTTCATTTGGCTTCATTGATAGGTACAGCTGAGTATCGTCTGCGTAGCAGTGGAAATTGATGCTGTGTTTCCTGATAATGTTGCCTAGAGGAAGCAGATAAAGCGTAAAGAGGATTGGTCCAAGTACCGAACCCTGCGGGACTACATGAGGAGGAGCTGTTGTTTACATGAACAAACTGATGTCTATCTGATAAGTAGGATTTGAACCACTTTAGTGCAGTTCCTTTAATTCCAATTTCATGTTCCAGTCTCTGTAGTAAAATATTATGATCTATGATGTCGAATGCAGCACTAAGATCTAGAAGGAGAAGTATGGAGGCTGATCCATTGTCTGAGGCCATTAGAATGTCATTGGAGACTTTAACCAGCGCTGTTTCTGTGCTATGATGGGCTCTAAATCCTGACTGAAACTCTTCAAACAAACTGTTCCCATCCAGATGCTCGTGTAGTTGTTTTGCTACAGCTTTCTCAATGATTTTAGAAATAAATGGAAGGTTCGATATGGGTCTATAGTTTGCCAAAACATCTGGATCAAGATTAGGCTTTTTAAGCTGGGGTTTGATGACCGCAGTCTTAAGTGCCTGAGGTACATAACCCAGAAATAAAGTCAGATTAACCAAATCTAGAATGAACGGCTCAATTACATAAAAGATCTCTTTAAAGAGGCTAGTTGGTACTGGGTCTAATAGACAGGTTGACGGTCTGGATGATGAAACTATAGAAGCTAGCTCTGAGAGATTTAGAGGTGAGAATGATTCCAGATGTAAAAGAGGCGCCGCAGCTGATTCAGCAGTTGCCGTCTTCAGAAGGGGATTTTTATCTAACGTAGGCAAGAGCTGATAAATTCTTTCTCTGATCATGAGAATTTTGTCTGAAAAAAAAAAACTAATAAAATCATTACTGCTTAGAGCTAAGGGGATCACTGGTTCAACTGAGCTATGGCTCTCTGTCAGCCTGGCTGCAGTGCTGAAGAGAAACCTGGGGTTGTTCTTGTTTTCTTCTATGAGTGCTGAGTAATATGAACTTCTAGCACTGCGGAGAGCTTTTTTATACGTTTTTAGGCTGTCTTTCCAGGCTCTGTGAGACTGTTTTGACTTACTGGAACGCCAGTTTCTTTCTAATTTCCTTGATGTCTGCTTCAAGGCACAGATTTGGTAACTATACCAGGGAGCCATCCTCCTCAGATTGAATACTTTCTTTTTGAGAGGGGCGGCATTATCAAGATTCGAACACAGTGTGGCCATAGTGCTAGTCACAAGGTCATCAACCTGCGTATGGGAGAAATCCTCATTTAAATTTAGATATGGCATTGTTGGGAATGATGACCAAATGTTCTCTTTAAATTTAGCCACAGCAGCTTCCGATAAACATCTTCTATAGCTGAATTTATTCCTCAATGCTGTGGAGTCCATTAAAGTAAACTCAAATGTAATAAGGTAATGGTCAGACAGGAGAGAATTTTGGGGAAGAATTGTTAGCTTGTCAATTTCAATGCCATAAGTTCGAACAAGATCAAGGATATGATTGTAAAAGTGAGTGGGTTCATTCACATGCTGGGAAAAGCCAATTGAGTCTAGTAGGGAAAGAAACCCAGAACTAAGGCTGTCGCTTTCTACAACAACATGTATATTGAAATCTCCCAGGATAATGATTTTATCTGTACTGACTACTAACTCTGATATAAACTCAGAAAACTCTGATAGGAATTCTGAGTACGGACCAGGTGGACGGTATACTGTGACTAACAGAAGTGGTTTTTCACCTTTCCAGTCCGAGTGGGAAAGACTAAGAGTGAGGCTTTCAAAAGACCTGCAGCCAGACTTTAGTCTGGGGTTGATAAATAGGCTTGACTGAAATATTGCAGCCACCCCCCTTCCTCGACCTGTGGTACGAGGGATATGAAAGTTAACATGAGTTGGGGGTGTAGCTTCATTAATGCTAACATACTCATCCTGCTGCAGCCACGTTTCAGTTATACAAAATAAATCAATATGGTGATCAGCTATGAGATCGTTAACTAGTAGAGATTTTGATGATAATGATCGAATGTTCAACAGTCCACATTTGATCGCAGTGTTATTTGAGACTGAATTTGTGGCTGTTTTAATTACAGTTAGGTTTTTGTTTTTAGCTCCTGTTCTGTTTAATTTGGGTTTTTTAACTTTTCTAAATTTAGGTGGTCGGGGAACAGACACAGTTTCTATAAAGCTAAACATAGACAGAGACTCTATTCTATTCTCAGCAGGTGACCGCTCCGACTGAGGCGCAGAGGAGCGTGTTAAACTGCGGCTCTGCCTCCTGGTCTCAACTCGGGATTGTCAGGGTTTTGGATTTCTAATAAAATCGGCCATATTTCTAGAAATGAGAGCAGCCCCGTCCACGGTGGGATGGACACCATCTCTCCTAATTAGACCAGGTCTCCCCCAGAAAGGGGGAATAAGTGACCCTGCATGTGGTGTTGTGTATTAAGACTGGGGGAAAGCAGAGGAGGGTGGGAGAAAGTCAGAGGACTGCACTATACTGCTGGTTTGCAGCCTGCCCTGACAGAGTGCTCCCTGAATCTGTCGTAGTCCATCCAAGATGTGGTGTATTAAAATCTAATGTTGGTTGTATGTTGTGTACCTAAATGTGCCTGTGAGAAATTACAGAGTGCAAAGCTTGTGGTGGATGAAGAGTGATCTAGGTGCAATTTAGGAGGCAGGCAAGTGAGGGTCCCCCAGCCAAAGGGCTGCTGGTGGGGCAGGGGACCCAGGGAATCTGAACGCCCCCCCCTCCTTTACTTCTGATCACAGCCTTCCTAGCATCCCAAATTGGAGATCGAGATAAATTTGGAGAGTCATTAGTTTCATTCCTTCCTTATTAACGAGTCAAATTCTGGATTTCTGGGTGGATTATACTTGAAGGTGGGGGGACACCAGTTCGTGATACCTAATTTTTTGTGTTAATGTTTTGTGCAATAGATTTGTTTCAAAAGAACCCAGCTCCAGCTGGCGAGGTAGATGGGCGCATGAGACCAGCCTCCAGAGAGGAGTCCATATACTTTCTCATGGCCTTCATCTCAGGTGCCGAGAGAAAGTACAGGATCAGGGGGATGAGAAGGAGAGCTGGGAAACAATGCTCTGGAGGCACAGACCTGAGCCCTCTCTTTCTCTCTCTCGGACAGTCTCTTATTGATCCTCACAGCCAGAGTTATGAGGGAATCCAAATCCTCAGGCAGATTGAGAGGGGTGAACTGGTTCTACATTGGACTGAAGATTCCATGCAGGAAAGTGTTGAGGAGAGCAGTTTGGTTCCAATTGCTATCAGCTGCAAGGATGCGGAAATCAATGGAGTAATCTGACACCCTCCTCCTGCCATGATGCAGTTTCACCAGGGCACGGACAGCCTTGCATCCTGAAACCACCCGCTGGAAGATCTGAGTTAGAGTCTGAGTGAATAAATCCATAGCTGAGCTCCAGCTCCACTTGGCCATCTCCCAGACCTCATCTCTCCTTGTGAGGTGAGCCATAATAAAGGTGATCTTGGATTGTTCGGATGGATACGTCATCGGCTTTAGCTCGAAATAGAGGCAGCAATGGGTGAGGAAGGGGCAACGGTCACCGGAGTCACCTGAGAAACACTCGGGTCTGGAGAGCTGGGCAGGAACCATGGGTGCAGGATTAACCGACTGAATAGACCCTGGCTGGAGCTCAGGTACAGTTGGTTCAGGTCAGGTGCGCTGACTGCTGCCTGGAGCTACATGCCCTGAACTTGCTCAATCAGCATGGACATTTGTTTACCACAGGAAGACATCAGCTGCTCCTGTCAGGCTGCCATGTCCTCCACACTTTGCTGCAACAGAGCCAGCTTCTGCTCCTATTGCTAAATCCAATGGCTCTGCTATTTCAGCACTGGGGCAGATATTAATGTGATGTCTTAAATAATGAATCGACTCAAAAAACTCCAGCAAAGGTACAATTATCCGTGATCCAAAAAACATGGTCGTTATTCACATCAACAGGTCAGTATACTGAGAGACAGTCCAACAGGGCAAAGGCACAAGAACAAATAGCAAAGGCAGGGACAAGTAATCCAGAAAAGGGTCAGTACACAGGCAAGCAGAAGCACAAAGATGGGAGGCAAATGGTAAATCTAGAAACACGGAAAACGAGTCCGCACACAGGAACAAAGAAAAACATTAGAGACGCTGACAAAAGTATGAGGAATTAGAAATCTTGGAATCATTTTTGGCAGGACATGTGTTTTGTTCCTCACATAAAATAGGTCTCCAGGACAGCATTATTTTACCTACAAAATTTTGTGAAAATCAGTTGCTCTTTATTGGTGACCAGAAAATTCAAAATAGTCTCTCTGTCTCTCCGTGGCTCCCTCTCTCTCTATCCCCCGATTCAATGACATTACAACATTACATGTCTCTAAACTTGTTATGTAGTTACCCTAAGTTATGATAACACGCCACTAATAGTTTTCCATTGTTACTTATTCTGCTAAAAACCATACTTCCCGTACTGCTAATATTTACTAATACATATTTAACGTTACCAGGTTGCAATCACATTTATTTACATATTTACATCTGTATTTTTGTTTGCATTTTCTATGACATCTTCTCCGCTCTTGGTCTTGTTCTTTCTCCATCCCTCTACTAACCCTCCTCCTCCACCTCCTTCTTCTCCTTCATATTTGCTCTCATTGTATCACTCTCACTGCCTCTGCTTCTCTCTCTCTCTCTCTCTGGCTGGCCCCCCTGAGCCTGGTTCTGCCTGAGGTTTCTGCCTCCTAAAGGAAGCTTTTCCTTGCCACTGTCGCCAAGTGCTTGCTCTTAATAACTCTTTAATAACTCCATAAATAGTTGTTAGCTGTTCTATATGTAAAGTGCCTGAATGTAACTTTGCTATGATTTGGCGCTATATAAATAAATTAGAATAAATTTGAGGTGTACAAAGTTTATCACTTGTTCCTAAGGTATGGAGAAGACCATTTTGTCAGTCAGCGAAGATCTGCTTTTTACCTCCATGTTTAGCCAGCTGTCACAGAGATCTGGCCTAGGTGCAGCAAAACTAATGGTGGACAAACAGGAGTCGACATAGTCCAGCTGATCTTATTCAGGGCAGAAACTTATCAGTTAAATCCATTATTGAGCTGAGGAACAGGTCTGTCTAGGTCCCATCAGGATCAGAAGGATCAGTGACCTCTGATCAGTGACTTCTGCTCAGCTCAGTCCACCTTCATTATGTGAAGTCCCTGATGTTTCAAGTCAGTCAGTGAGTCAGGAGGAGAATGCCATATGATCCTGAAGTTGCTGACCCCAAGACAGACAGTCAGTCAGTGTTCAGTGTGTGCAAGAGACACTTGATCAATAATGATGTTCCATGGTGTGTGTGCCACTCTCCAGAGAGACATGGAGAGGCAAAGCACAGCCGAACACACACACACACACACACACACACACACACACACATACACAAACAGGTTTACTGATGAAATTCCTTTTAAGCTTGTTCATAAATTAATGTATGAATATTTAAACAGGAGTGAGCTGGGCCAAGACAGAAGAGAACATCTCTTTGTGTAAATGTTGTGTAATGGACAGACAGAATGTGTATCAATGTAGCTACCATAAATATCTATAATGGGGGAAGATCTACAGGGGGCCATATGTTTGGTATTCAGAGATAAGCAGTGAGTAAAAAAGGGGTACTTGCACAAAAAAATAGGAAACACAAAGGGACATGGAGGGAAAGATCAGACCAGTGAGAGATGAGGGTCGGTAGAAAATAAATGAAGGGAAAAGATAAAAAGGAGCAATAATGAAAAGAAAGAGGATAGGTTCAGAAGAAATTACAGGATGGGAACAGAACACAAAATAAACAAGGAGAAGACGGAAATACTCCCTACGTGATGACAGTTAGGCCAGTTGTGAAATAATGTGAGTTCTATCCAGTTCATGAGTGAACACTCATGATATTTCAGTTCTTATTTAGACACCTGTCTGACAGTGCCAGCCTCTGACTGACTCCTCTACTTTGTGGTAGTTGAGATATTTCAGACTGGACCAAACGGATCTAAATGCAAATTCTCACAGGCGCATAGTGACCAAATAGCTGCAGGGATGAGATCATGACAGAATGAGGTTTACTGCTCATTACATGGAAATCATGTAATGATGAAAACATCAAATTATGCTGTACTTCAGTATTTTAGACTGCAATTTAGCAAGCAAGCATATGTTTTGGCCTACATGTTAGAATGTTAGTGTGATAACATTTCAATATACATATGCAACTGATAATTTAGTGGGTAAATGTTCATGTTGGAATGCACACATTATGTGGTATGGTTCATAGAAATGAACAATTTCAACATAAATTCTGTTTAAAAGCATAGAAAATCACTTTGTATACAACCCCACACTGCTTCTCTACTAGTGATGGGAGGTTTGGATCTATTTACTGACTCAGGTCTTTTAATCTCGTTCAGTATAATGAACAAATCTTTTTTCAATTATTTGTTCATTTCATTCATTGGAACCAGTGTAGTGCTGTAGCTGTCATTTGGGTAATGACTAAAAATGCACAGCTTTAAAACACTGAAGAGCAACATGGTTTACTTCACTTGGCATATTATACACAAGTCCACCTATCATTCAAATATTCTCATTCTATGATGGCTATTCACTTTAGCCTACCTGGTCCTTCAGGACCGGTAGTGTATGAATTTGTTCCAATGGAAAGGCAAATTAAACTATCTCATAGCTACATAGCTAACGTTAACTTTTGTGCTAAAGTCAGATAGCTCTCATCACCAGTCATAACAGCATTGGTCATGTTACTGCTGTAACCACGTGAATAATACACGAAGGACTGAAGACCTATAGTTTTGAGTTGTGAACTAACCAGTTATTTCAACACTGAGAATATGCGGCAGAAAGACCTGTTCGTGAACGAATCTGACCCTGTGGTGCGCATGCACGGACCAGGGAAAAAAGAACAAATCACTCACTGAGATGACTTGTTACTCCTGAGTCATACAAAAGATTACTTGAATAGTTTATGAACAACACATCACTATTCTCCATGGATATTTGAGCTGTAAAACTGGTTGTGTTGAGTGTGATGAAGTCTGAAGCCTCTTCAGGGAGCCTCAAACTTATACGCTCGTGCACTGAACAATGGATTTGACCAGAGGCGGTCCTGGCTAGTGTTATGCCCTGCTCCCCCAACCCCCAACCCCAAATCCCACTAATGTAAAAACACAATATAGTCTAGAAAATTTGTGTGTTTTTGTTTTTTTTTTTTGAGGGTGCTTGTGCTTCCCAAATAGATTGCACCCTGGGCGGTCGCCCACATTGCCCATAGCAAAAACCATCCCTGGATTTGACATGTGATCTAATCCTCAGAAACCACAACACAGTCACACAGAGGAAATAGAAAGCTCAGTGGCAGGCAGATAGTTTGTAGTCTGCTGTAAAATAGTGACCGTTAGTGGCAGTTTGAGAAGTGAAATGTGTGGTGAGATTGAGAGTCTTTCAGTGTGACTGAGGAGTGTTACAGTGGTGCCATGAAGTTAGAATAAACTGCCAGAAGAAGGCTCTAATGCCACTTAATGGGCCTGTGTTTGCATGCATGTGTCTGTGTGAGTGTTGCTGATTCATGGGATGCTGTGGTGAAGGCGCATTAGTGAACAATTAGAAGTTCAGTGGATTTAAAGCAGCAGCTCTGGATTTGTGGTGTGTTTCCATTAACGAAGCTGAACTGGGAGAGATGAGTTATAAAGCTAGTGTTTGTGTGTGTGTATGTGTGTGCGTGCTATAGTACACTTTATGCCATATGCCAACATGTGCTGCTGTAACTAGTAACATAAGGGATAAAATGGCCAATATTGATAAAGTGAGTGTAAAATGGCCACAGATAATCAGGTTGTCTCAGATTGGTTTACGCTTCCCTCTGCACTTTAGTTGAATTAACCAAAGGAGAGACATCCATTTGAATTAAAAACTGCCAGCTGATTGAAAATCTGCAAGCGAGAGAGTTCATTGATGGACATAATGAGCGAGCAGCGGTCCATTAATTTGCTGAGATAAGGTGAAAATACATCAGAAAAATGTAGGATTGAGCTGCTTTGACCAACCGCAGCAGGTCTGACTCCAGACATTAGACAAGTTTTACCCTCAGCAGCACAGCAGTATAGTGGTTAGGGCTGTTCCCCCACAATAAGAAGGATGTGGGTTTGGTTTCCCGGCCGGGGGCCTTTCTTGTCTCTCTTTGTCTCTTTGGCTCTTTATCATGAGTTGCTGCCACCTCACATTATTATGTCTTATGTTCATGTGACCCAGTTAAAAACATGTAATAACGTAATGAATAATTCAACTCAAACAAGCACAGCTTATGGTGGAAGATACTGACTGTTCTGACAGCAAGAAAAGAGGCAGATTGATGGGAAGAACTTAGATGTCTGGAGGGGTCTCTAGCTAAGGTGATTCAGTAAGTCAGGCCTCTCTGCTTTTTTTTTTTTTTTTTTTTTTAACCTGTCCTGTTCATCAGCTGGCAGGCGGTATGAATGCTCTTGGTGCCTTGTTGTGCTGAAACTGTTTTACTCTGCAAAGAAGGAGTCTGACATACTCCTCCTGTTGCCAACTGCGTTTAACTTTATTGGCAATGGTATTGGTTTGCTGGTAAAGCTGAGGCTTAAGAGGGAATAGAAAGAGAGAACAGAAACAGGATAGGGAAGACGGGGGAAAACAAAAACAACAACAATATCAACCTAGAGAGGACAGGAAAGAGAGGGGCACAAAAACAACAACAGCAGCAACAATATTAATTGGGGGGAGCTGGAATATAGAAATAACAACAACAGCAACAACAATATCAACTAAACAGTGAAAGCATTGGCCACAGGATTTTCCGTGCAATGAGTTGTGCACCTTGTACAGTATAGGCCAAAAGTATGGACACACTATTCATTTGAATGAGACGGTGTGTCCAAACATTTGGCCTGTACTGTATGTCCATCCACCTTCTACCACGTTTCCATTTCTGGGTCGCGTGGGGTGCTGGAGCCAATCCCAGCCAACGTTCTGGGCGAGGGCAGGGTACACCCTGGACAGCTGGTCAGTCCATTGCAGGGCCAACACACAAAGGCAAACAGAGATGAACAAGCATATCTTTGGACAGTGGGAGGAAACTGGAGTTCCTGGAGAAAACCCACACAGACACAAGGAGAACATGCAAACTTTTGTTAAAAGCCTACTTTAAAAACTTTAAACTTAGAAACTTAGAAATACTCATTTCATTGTACTTAAGAACTGCTTCAGATCAATTCATATTCTTAAGTGATTCACAGTAATGCTTATATTTTCAGTTGCAAAGAGATTCAAGATAATATTAAAACTGTGTTAATCAGGGTTAAAATATTTTAGTTCTTAAAATAACTCCCTCATTAATAAGATTTCAGAGGAGGGGTGAGAGATGAAGGAGGGGATATGACTAAGGGCAGTGGCAGATCTTTGTACCACTGCTGAGAGGGACTACCAGAGGCCAACAGAGCCTAACAGGGGCCACCAGGGGCCACCAGACACCAGTGAGGGAAACATCTGAGGAGTCTTGAATAAAAATAGGATCCTAGTCAGAAACTCAAGCCTGTTTTCCATTTCAATTCTTTACATTGCATTTCAGTGATATAACTCAGTGTATCTGTTCTGACACTGATGCAAACCACAATACAAATCCTCTGACACTTCATCATCACCCCATCATTATGACCATTGTCTGGTCAGAGTCAGTGACATTCCCATCAGTACCAGCTGTAGTTTAATTAGCTTTAAAGTTAACATCAGCATGTTATAGCAAGGCCCCAAGTAAAGCTGCACATGTTCGGAGGGGGACGAAAAAGGGATGAAAAAATTTCAAATTACAAAAAAAAAAAAAAAAAAAACAACCTCAAAACAAACAAAAAACACCAGAGGAAATGTGTGTGTGGGGGGGTCAAAGGTAGGGATTAATAGACATTGGTGATGATGATGATGATGATGATGATTCGGGATGGAAAGCATAGGGCTGAGAGAATAAGACAAAAAACAGGAGAGAGAGAGAGAGAGAGAGAGTTGTGTGTGTGTGGTTTCTGGTTGGTGGTCTGGTCCATAAAAATCCTGTTAATGGCTAAAGGCCAGTGGCTCTTAGTGCCAGGGGCATGGCACAATCAGTAATGTGTTCCTCTGTGTGTGTGTGTTTGTGTGTATGTATCCCCTTTGATACAATAAATCACCACAAACATGAGTCCATTACACACTAAATGGACCGTTGAGTCCCTCTGGCTCTTCAGGGTCTCTGATATGGAGAAATAATCCAATAGTCTGGATTTAAAGACCAAGGAGAAAGAACCATATCACAGTCTGTGGACCAGTAGCTTGAGGACTCTGTTTATCAGTCCTTGATCTGGATCAGCAGGGACAAATAGGGTCCATCTTCTCCTGAGTGGGATCTTAGGAGTCAGACCAACTTCCTCCAGTCCTCCACCTTAAACTGGCTTTAAGTTTATATGTTGCCTTTCCTCAGTCTTTTATCCAGAGCAAGTCACAATAACAACATCAGTCCAGGGTTAGCCCAAGGTCTTAACGTCATCAACTTCTTCATCTGCTCATTTGGATTTGATCAGAAAGTGAACTTAAGTTCCACCTGGTACTGCCCGACTACAGGAGAGGCATATGTCTTTGAACAATTGAGTCTTCGGGAATTTCAGGGGGATGTCCCTACCCTGAGAGACCTCAGAAGCTGTAACATCATCAGAAAGACAGACCAGAACGGTCTAGACTGAGCTGAGTTGTGATGACAGACACATTAATGGAGGAACCCAGCAGTTACAAATGAGCAGAGGGCTGCATGACTGATCTCAAGTCTCTCTGAAGGAGGATTAGAGACAAGAATTACGACAGGATTCAGGGACCATAGTTAAGGGTTAGACCATGACCAGGACTGATCTGCTACACTACCTGCTGACAAGAGGGAGATGAACCTTGGAGGAGGTTGCTGGAATGGGCTTCAAAATAAATGTAGTTTGTTTTCATTGTGAACCTCAGCTGAATGAGGAAGGAGAGGGACTTTAAAAGTGAAGGAAGCAAAGATTGTGAGCTGCGGGTTTTATGTTTGTGTTTGGTGGAGGATGGAGTAACGTTTTAAAGGTGGGACCATTATAGAGTTGTAGTGGTGCTGATCCTATAGTAAAATTCAGTTTTTACAGCTTTGATGCTGGATGAGAAAGATGCAGTAGTCATGAGGTCAGCAGGGCCACTAGTTTTATGTTATTTACTCTCAGTAACTCTAACATTTGTTGGCAGTTGTCCACCTGCAGAGCAGTGTTGGCAGGCTGACAACTGTCACACTGTGGCATCATTGACCCTCATGAGGAGAAAGAACCATTGGAGAGAAGAGCTGAGCTGAGGCATCAAACCAACAGCTGACAAGGTGAATGGTGATGTCACTGTGTGGTGGCACTAAAATGCAGCAGAGGTTCACCGATCAGTCAACAGAAGACTATTAAATATAATACACATTTATTTAATATAAAATATTAAATAAAATAATTAAATAAATTTATTTAATATAAAATATTAAATAAATGTGTGCAGATGAACAATGAATTGAGGAAAAAGCATATCTGTTAATTTGTGTTAATTTGTGTTTGTTGTCTTCCTTTTATCATGTCCAATTAATGGGACACACACTCATTAGCAGATGTTGAGTTGCAGATCATCTCTGATCCTTGACCTTTCAGGTGGGCTTTTTCTACAGACAAAATACTTATGGTCCATATTTCCTTTTAATCAAATTTGGATGATGACATATGATCTATAAACAAACAGGTGAACAACAGCTAATCCAGTGGGGTGGACTGAACTGTTTCCCCGTAAAATCTTTCTGAGGAAGAAACAACCTTATTAACTGAGTGTTTACCACATGGAGTTGCAGCTCATCAAACCAACTCCACATTAAAGTGTAATGCTCCTGGGACACTGCTACTGCCTTCAGATGCATGTGGTTTTGGCCTCACCCATCGTCAACATTTTAGCAGGCCACAGTCCATTGGAGCATAGCCATAGAGGACCCAGAGGACAGGTGGATGGCCCTAGTCAGACAGGAAATCCATTTTTAACTGCTCCTTTAAAAGGAAATGGACTGAATGAAAAATTAAAAACTGTGCACTCCTGATTTCTTGTGGTTTATGTGTATGTGTGTGTCTGTTGTGATAGCATAAATAGAGATAATGGGCCTGTGTTTAGCATTGAAGAAAACACGTTAACAGATTTATTCACTTAAAGTCTGTGTACAAATCATAAAAAAACTGGTCTCAACATGTTTTTGTATTGGTCTAAATCAGTGTCATTATTTTAATATAATATGATAAATAAAGAGTAGTTAGCGCCATAGCCCCCCAACAAGAAAGTTGCAAAGAAAGGACCCAGGCTGGGAACCGAATCCACAGAGTTTCTGCGCAGAGCATGTTCTGTGTGGGTTTCTTCCAGGTGCTGCGGTTTCCTCCCACCGTCCAAAGACATGCATGTTTTGGTTAATTGGTGACTCTTAATTGCCCGTAGATCTGACTGTGAGAAGTTGTTTGTCTCTGTCTGTCTATGTTGGCCCTGTGATGGACTGGCGACCTGTCCAGGGTGTACCTCGCCCTCATCAAATGTGAGCTGCTATTGGCTCCAGAAAACCCCACGACCCAAAAACAGATAAGTAGTATGAATAAATTAGTTTTACCCACCTAGGGTCTGACACCAAGTAAGAGTATGAGGTTTCTCTAGACTCCATTCCAGGTCTGCCACCTCTCCTGTCAGGGCCTGAAAGAGCCATGGATGGTCCTAACTGGCCTCATGGGTGCATGTCAGCTCCTACTGATGATCCTTTTGTCCAATCAGTAAGACATAAAACTTTGTCTTGTTGGCTCTTTATCATTATCATTTATATCTTATGTTAATATGACCCAGTTAAAAACATGTAATAATATGTAATAAATAAAGTAAAACCGTTGGCTTGAACAAGCATAGCTTATGGTGGAGGAGACTAACTGTTCTGACGGACAGAAAAGACACAGATTGATGGGCAATTTGAAGGGGCCCCACACTATAAATCATGAAAGCAGCGCTGCATGCCAACTCGGAACATGCATGTTGGATTGGCGCCAGCACCCCCAAAAACAAGACATGGATAAACAGTAGAAGATGAGTGAGTGATTTTATAATATGATAAATAAGGAGGGCAGCATGGTGGCATAGTGGTTAGCGCCGTAACCCCAAAACAAGGTCATGGACTTGGTTTCCCGGCCTGGGGCTTTTCTGTGCAGAGTTTGCATGTTCTCACCATGCCTGCATGGGTTTCCCCTGGGTACGCCAGTTTCCTCCCACCATCCAAAGACATGCAAGTTTAGGTTGTTTGGTGACTCTAAATTGCCTGTAGGTCTGAGTGTGATTGGAAGTAGTTGTTTGTCTCTGTCTCTCTCTGAGTGTTGGCCCTGCAATGGACTGGCACTGTGTCCAGGGTGTTCCAAGCCCTCACTCAGTGTGAGCTGGGTGTGGCTCCAGGACTCCCCGCGAGTGTCTGTCTAATGAACAGAGTCTTAATTGAGTCATTGGTAGAATTAGCCAAGGTGGAGCTGATTCTGAGTCAATGGAAACAATGAGAAATTGTAAAAAATGAAAAACATAGAGATGAAAAATGCATGTGATGGAAGAGTAGCATGGAAAAGGCACTTGGACTTTCTAGAACCACCTTCCCCAATTATTAAGGAGACTGGAGCGGATAAACCAAGGGAAAAGAATATTTAGGCATCCAGGGAAGGATTGCAGTGTTGTAAATGAAACTGTAAATTTCCAAAAAGAAAAAAAAAAAATGCATGTGATATGCATGCATGTACACGAGGAGAGAGAGAGAGACAGAAATAGGGTGATTTTCTCAGTACATCCCCAGCAGTCTAGGCCTATAGCAGAATAACTAAATAAACAGTAATTAAACTTTAATCTTTAACTCTAGGCTTTGATGTAGATGAATGTTTTAAGTCTGATCTTGAAAGCTGTGAGAGAGTCCACCCCCCAGATCGATACTGGGAGTTGGTTCCATAGGAGAGAGCCTGAGTCTCCCAATTTACTCTCACTCCACATCCAGAGAACAAACTTACTGGACCTAAGGAACAATGAATTTAGATATAGTGGAGCTTGGTCTTTAAGAACTTTATTTTAAATTCTATTCTGCCAATGAAGAGAAGCTAGCATGGGAGAAATATGATCTCTTTTCTTGTTCATTTTCAGGCAGCAGTATTCTGAATCAACTGAACTGGCATTGTAGGGGGATATTTGCGGGAATAATTTACAGTAGTCCAATATACAAACAAATTCATTCATTCACTCTTGAGACAGGATGTTGCTGATTTTCACTATGTTCAAGTGAAATGTCCCAAGGATTTGTTTTATGTGAGGGACAGAGGACATGTCCCGGTCAAAAATAACTCCAAGATTCCTAACAGTGGAGCTGTAGACCAAGGTAATGCCATCCAGGATGGTTAAATAATGAGATAATATTTCTCTGAGGTGTTAACAGTTTTTTTTTAGTTTAGAAAAGTTAAGAATGTTGCAGGTGATCCAGGCCTTTATATCTGGAAGATGTGCTTGAAGTCTGAGCACTTGATTAGCTTCATTTGGCTTTATTGACAAGCATAACTGGGTATCATCTACATTTCAGTATAAATCCATACTGTGCTTCTGGATAATGTTGCTGAAGGAAGCATATATAAGGTGAAAAGATTGTTGTAAGTACAGAATTCTGTGTCCATGTTTTGCTAAAATGCGTGAGGAAGCCATTGTTAACATGAACAAAGTGATATCTGTCTTAACCCTTAACTAGTTTGGTGCAGTTCCTTTGATCCCAATTTAATGTAGGCAACTTTGGCCAGTGCTGTTTCTGTGTTATAATGTACTCCTGACTGAAACTCTTCAGACAAGCTATTCCTATGCAGATGTGCACATAATTGACTTGCAACTGTTTTTGAATAATTTTAATAATGGAAGGGAATATATTGGTTAATTGGTTAAAAGCATCTTTAAACACCCTGTTGGATATCAGCTCTAAATTACATGTTTATTCAGTTAATTCATTTGATCATAGATGACTGCCAATTTTTTTGAAAGATCTGATCAACTTGGGATTTGATTGTTAGAATTTTATTTGTAAAAAAAGCCCACAAAGTCATCGCCGCTGAGAGCTAAGGGTTCTCATAGATCAACTGAGCTCTGTCAGTTTGGCTACAGACACAATATTTTCCTTAAATTTAGCCAAAGCATTTTCAGATTAATATCTGCTATAGCTCAATTTATCCTTAGATGCTGTGCAGGCAATTATTGTTAACTCAAATTTTATTGCTTAATGGTTGGAAAGAAGAAGGTTGTGAGGAAATGTTATTAATTGGTCAATTTCAATGCCATGTGTTAAAATAAGATTCAGGGTGTGATTGAAATATTGATTAGGTTCTTGGATTGATTAATAAACTGGAGTGAGATATTGTAGCCAACCTTCCTCCATTACATATGGTACGAGGAATATGAAAGTTAACATGACTGGCAAGTCCAGATTAATTTATACTAACATACTCATCCATTAACCCAGCCAGGTTACAGTGTTACAAAATAGATCAGTAAGATAGTCAGTTATCAGATCGTTTACTGGCAGGGAATTGGATGATGGTGATTGGTGGTTGTCCATCTTCTACTGACTGGGCGAGGGAGAGGTTTAGTACAAATTTAGAGTCACCAGTTAACCTAGACATGCATGTCGTTGGACGGTGGGAGGAAACCGGAGGACCCGGAGGAAATCCAAGCAGACATGGTGAGAACATGCACATGCACATGAACTCTGCACAGAAAGGACCCAGGCTGGGAACTGAAGCCACAGCCTTTTATTGTTGGGCAACAGCGCTAACCACTATGCCACTGTGCTGCTTTGGTGGTTGTTTTCATTTCAATAATCATTAAATTTTAATTTTTAGCCCTGGATCCTCAATGAGGCAGTGCTGGAGCAGTTCGTGGATGGCCTCCCTGGTGGAACCAAATAGTGGTGCGGAGGGACAACCAGAGGGATTCGGCTGGCAGATGCCGGTACCCCGCAGGGGGGTGGTGCTTCCACTCCCACTCTCTCCTCAAACCTGATCTAATCCTCTGTCTCTCTCTCCTCTATCTCAGGGTCCAGCCACTGTGGGTGCTGCTCCTGACCCACAGGGGGTTCCTCAAGTGCCAGGGCAAGGGTGCTGGAGGTGCGGCCAACTCTGACATGTCCACCGGGAGTGCCCCTTTATGGAGGTTGGTCAGGTGGTCCAGGTGGCAGGTCCTCAGACTCCCTCCCCCGGTCCAGGAGGAACATACAGCGCCTGGTAAGGATCCAAAGGGATATACCCCAGACTGACGGGCTGGTGGAGCGGAAGAATAGGACATTGAAATCCATGATCCTTAAATTCGTCCACAGGAACCACCAAAATTGGGATAGGTGGCTAGACCCTTTTTTCAGTGTGGGAGGTTCCCCAGACCACCACAGGATTTTCACCTTTCGAACTGCTGTTCAGCAGGAAGCCACAGGGGGTGTTGGACCTGCTTAAAGAAACCTGGGATTTGTTATCATCCACAGAAACAGCCTGGCAGAGTATATGTGGCATGTGATGGCAGTGCTGTCAGAGAGGGAATTGCACTACAGTAGGATAGAGGAGTGCCTGGCAATCCGGTGGGCAGTCAACACCCTATGGTACTACCTGCTGGGACCATTCACATGGTCCCAACCCACCCTGTTGGGACCATGCTCCCCTCCATTGGCTCCACCACATGAAGGATGCCAACGCACGGATCACCCAGTGGTCCACAAGCCGGGGCGCAGATGGCCCTGGCTGACTTCCTGTCCTGCTCTCAGGAGGGGGGAGGGGAGTTGGTTGAGCTGGTGGGCGCTGGTGGGCGCCCCAGCCTGAGTTCGGCGGTGGGTGTATGTGGAGGTGACCATGGTTTGGGCTCCAACTGAAGGAAGGGGAGACTGGGCAGGACAGGACCAGAAAGGGATTAAGTCCAACTGTACCAAGAGTACTAATAGTCTCTTTTTACCTGCAGTTGTGGCTGGACAAGGAGGACGCTCACCGGAGGGAGCAGAAACAAAAACGGCAAAACATATACATATGACAGGGTGTGTAAAAGAGACGATTAAATAACAGGTCTTGCAGAAGATCAGTGGGGGTGTGGTCATTGGTGGGGGAGAATCTTGGTGGCTTGCGGTCACACCATATGCTTGTCCTTGCCA
The DNA here is from genome assembly GCF_900963305.1 of Echeneis naucrates. Taxonomy (NCBI): domain Eukaryota; kingdom Metazoa; phylum Chordata; class Actinopteri; order Carangiformes; family Echeneidae; genus Echeneis; species Echeneis naucrates. Next base: position 20,185,528 of record NC_042526.1, on the reverse strand, counting down.
GCAGTTTCAAATAAAATTGGGATGCATTTAATTATGGCCGCTGGTGTCAGTAACGTCATGTTCCTCAGAATGGAATTGCCAATAACTAGATTTGGTTTCTCATTAGGTGTCACTCAGTGGGGACAAACTGTTGGGTGGTGAACCAGGGGCTGCTACCTATGGCTACTCCTCTTGTCTGAGACAGTCACCCAGCTCATTTGAATAGATTCTGGATGCTTGGGTGCTCCTGGAGTTGAAGAAATTCTTTGAGATGCTCTAGGAGCTGCTTTAAATTGGCCCACATCGACTACAGGGGACCAGCTAGCTATACTAGCCAAGGTGTGAATGCCTCAATCCCATTCTCACCTCCATATCTAATAACAAACTGCATTTTGACATTTACCATTACCAGTGCAGGAGGTAGAAGAGTAACTAAAGAAAAGCACACAGAGCAGGAGGAAGTGAGAGCAAAAGAGGTAGAAGGACAGTGATCACTAAATTACCAAAGGTAAAGAATTGTAATTAGTAAAAAAACAACAACAACGAATTGCTTAACTAACAGTGAGTTGAATAAAACTTTATTTTTTTGGACAGTAATGGACTTAAATCACATGTTGTCTGTAATGAATGGTCTCTTTAGGCCAGCGTTTCTCAAACTGTGGAGCACGGAGGTATTGCAAGTGGGCCTGTATCCAAGTCGCTTGTCTTAAAGACAATTTTTTTCTGTTTGGCAGCTTTTAAAAACTTATATCAGGTACTACCCTGTTAGTAGATCACCCTACCACACAGCAGCTTTTGCTGGCACACGGACAGTGACAAGAGACACAACACAAGTTACTGGAGAGCTCTTGATTGTTTTCCCCTCTGGTGTGGGCGGGGCTGAAATGCACTCTGTCACTATGGAAGAAAGCCGTGAAGACAACTAAAGTGATGGTAAATGTTGATGTCTAAAAAAGGAAATCAATTATTCCTTATTAGGTGAAATGTCTTATTTTCTCTTGTATATTTATAATTGCTCTTTAACTAAACAAAAACTCCCACCTGGACCTTTATGCTCCCATTCAGTTGAATTCTTATGTTCCATTTTTCCTGTGATGATACAATTGGAATTTTGATTGGAATGCACTTTTATTTTCTCTGGTGCTATGACTGGTGTTACTTTACGTTCGTTATTTAAATTAATTTTGATAAAAAAAAGGCCTGGTGCACCATTCTGTTGGGGCGATAAAGGCCGTTGGGGCTTGACAATGCCAAATGAATAATAAAGTTTGAGAACCGCTGCTTTAGACTGTCAGATTCTCCCTTACACACACATTAACACACACACACAGAAGAAATAGTGATAGTGACTGGTCAGTGGATGCAGATTCTGTGACATCATCCATCCAGGTTTCATCTTGTTGCATATATTCCCTTATTTGGGTCTCAAATCAAATAAAGTCAAATATATTTTTTAAAGCACCAAAACATAAGAGGTCTAGAACTAAATCTTTCAACTATTATTGAAAGAGAAATCTTCCATGAGCAAGCGAGGCAGAAACCTCACACAGAAGCAGGGCCATCTGTCTCGACCATTTGGGTTGGGAATTGAGCGGGAGTTTTCACAACGGGAGATGCGGTGCGAGTGCATTGCAGGGTGAGGACCAATTGCAGGAGCCAGAAACCAGGTATGTGACGAAAAAAGACTTTAATCTGAACTAAATCTACAACATAAACTGAACAAGAAAACATGGACAAAACGACAGGGCATGGGCAAAACAACAAGGCAGGGCATGGACAAGCAACAAGGATCCAACAAGGACTAGACTGAAAACAGGACTTAAATACAGTGCTAGACAAGACACAAGTGATCCACATTAGGGCAGGGAAGGCAATCAACATGGGACACAACCAGGAAGTAAAGTAACAGGGAACACGAAGGAACCAGGACTACAAAATAAAACAGGAAGTTACAAGGACAGGACAGAATTAACTCAAAACCTGACAGGAGTAAAGAGAACACAAAAAAAATTCAAGCATAACATACACCTGTATGTAGGATTAATGCTGATAGTGCCTAAATGTACATTAGTAGATATCACCAATAAGTAACATTTGCAGAAAAAGTGATCATAAAAATAAATAGATTAAATAGATTCTTAATGGTGACTAATAGTAATTATTGAAGCAACAGATGGTGGTTGTGCACAGACTGATCACCCTGTCTTTTTGTCTCTTTTTTCATCACATCAAACCTGGTTTCCTTTTTCTCCCTCATATGTATTGGGTGGGAGGTCTGAACCAATGCATGTCTTTCAACTGTTCAGATATTTGGCACAGTGGTTTGGTCTTAGTACCAACCATGACGTTAAGACTTTGAACAAACAAACATCAGTCTCAGTCTGGTCTCTGTGGAGTCAGTGCAGTATCATTCCACTGATGAGACACAGAGCAAAATCTCGTCAATGCAGTGTGGGAGAACAATTAGAGGAGACACACACTGTGCGTGTGTGTTTGTGTGGCCCTCCTCTCTCACACACAGAATAAGGTTTGCATCTTTCCATCTCTCATGAAGCCACAGTGCGGTTGCAGGCAGTACATCAACTGGCCATTAGGAATCAGAGGATAACCCATAATGCATTGTGGTTACAGGTACATTAAGAAGTCCCTAAACAGCTAGGACCAAACCCACAGAACAAATATAGCTGCAGCAGCAGAGCAGCTCTTTACACTAAGACATGGACCAGGAAATACAGTCACATACAATGTATATTGACTACTGTCTGTGTTGCACCAAAACTCTTCATTGACAGACCCATCCATCTTCCCCAGCTGGGAAGTATTCCTAAATCTCGAGGAAATCTCGAGGAAATAAGGAACTATGGAGTTTGCAGGATACAATGAAGGGCAGCAGGGACCAGTAAGCTCTTTCAGAACTGCTCAACCCCTAGAAAAATGGAAAGAGGGGTTAAGATACATAGACTTGGGCAGATTTGCCCAGATGGTCACCAGGTTGATAACTTTCTGGATCTCGACTGGATGGATGAGCTTGGGGCCAGCTTCTTGGACTCACCCTGCAGTAGCAGTGTCAGCAATTTGTCTAACCCTGTTCCACAGTTTGTGTTCCGCTGTTCACAGTCAATGGTCCACACTCAGTATTCCAGAATAAGTGTTCCACCGTCAATGCTCCATAGTTTGTATTCCCTGACATACAAGATCTGTATGCTCTGATTAAGCTTCAGGTAAATGACAGCAGTATCTGTGTGTGTGCATTAGATTATATCTATCTGTTGTCGCTCTCTGTGTGTGTATGTGTGGAGTGTGTCTGTCTGTTGTCTCTCTCTCTCTTTGTATATGTGTTTGTGTAACATTACTACCAACAGTCTGTGCATCCCAGTGTGCGCGCGCATCAGTCAGTCCCCTTCTGGCCGGTAGGGGGACTCTGTATCTCTCGCGTTCTCTCTCTCTCTCTGCCTCTCAGTGGCTTTCTAAGTCTCTCTACCATGCTGAACCTCTGGTGGCGGTAACAGCAACAGAGAGGTGGGATGATAGGGATGGAAGGATAACAAAAAACGATGCAGAGAGAGCAGGAGGACAGAACGATCACCGGCCTGTCCGCGCTCAGACTCCTTCGTATGTACCTGGACAGGAGGGATTTTTCAGTCACGCAGCGGCGTTTTCGTCCCAGACAGAGGAACCGTGACTGGCATCATTAAGAGCTGAGGTACTGTCACAAACAGACACACACACACACTGGCACACAGTGTGTGGACATGACGGTGTGCTACCAGTGACCGCGGGGACAACAAGCCCACTTGCACGCGGAGGAGACTCTTTTGCGGATTTGATTGGATTCTTTTTGTGCTGCTACTGCAAAGTTGCAGAGAAAGCCAAACAGAGAGAATGGATGGATGTGGTGCGTTGTTTGGCGCAGTCGGTGTCCGCCGCCCCCTCTGGACGTGGTGGAAGGTTGTGTTTCTGCTCAGCATCTTCTTCCACAAGTACCTGAGCTCCCTACTGGACTGCCCACCCACCTGCATCTGCTCGCCGACGGAGATCTATTGCAATAAGTCTGACAACAGCAGGTTCTTTCCGCTGCTCTCCTTCCAGAGCAGCGGCGTCTCCGGGAACAGCAGCGGGAGCATTGAGGACGTTTCCCAGAACATCACCTCCATGTAAGTCCCGCCGCCTCCAAGAGTCGTCCTGCCACCGTCAAACGTCACTCTGAGCTTTTTGAGGTTTGCGTTCAGTTAGTCTGGGACAAAGAACACTTAAAACGCATAGACGCATAGATCCAAGTCAACCAGGTTCATTTCAGGTTGTCATCAGAATCACCTCTGCTTCTTTGGCTTTATGATAATTGGATAAAGCAGTGGGCACTGAATAAAGATCACGACAAACGCAGATCACCTGAGAACCAGATGATTTTCTAATGCAGATCAACATAAATTGTCGCGTTCCTCATGGACTTGTCAACATCCAGTTAACGGCCAGGTAAAAGTCGTGTACACCAGTTAACGTCTGTTTTTTACACGTGATGTTGTGTTGTGATCAAGTAGTGTTCCCCAGACTCACCGATGGGACATTGTGAGTTCAACAGCAACAAGCGAGGATATGCACACTGCAACCATCTTCCTCTTGGTCCTCTTTTATCATTGTTTTGTTGTTTGTGTGCGTGTGCGTTGTGGTGGTGGTGGGGGGTATGGCATGATCTGGACAGAGACTAGAGATTTGGAGAAAATATGGGGAAAATATCTAATTGCGTTTTTTTGTGATATAGATATTGCAAATTAATTGATCCTTAGTTATTAATCTGTCCAACGTCAGATCACTGAGAAATAAAGTGATGAGATTGCAGTGGGTCTGAAACATGAGGAGGATTTTCAAAATAATAACTGATCTGTTGTACTGAGACATGGCTCCATGAGGACAGAATGGACATTGAGTGTGATGGACATACAGTACAAAGGGCAGGCTGCGATGACATTGCTCAAATCCATCCCTGGAGGACTGTGCATCCTGTTCGAGTACATGGGCCATTCAGCTCAAAGTGCACAAAAATAATTAGTAGCTTTAATTCTGAGCTTCCTGGATCTAAGATCACTCTGTCTTCATTTTGGGTGACAGGAATACATGTAAGCTGTTGTCACGTCCCATATATGCGCATGCACAGTTGGCTGAGGTCATTCCTGATTAGGGAGCATGGAGGAGCTCACTCCATTCCTTTGTATGGCAGGCTTACAAGGAAGAAAATTATTCTTTTGCTTGGGGGTGACTGAATTTGTTCATTACAATGTCTCAAATGATGATTGATGATTTTAATTAATGCCATTCAACCCTCGATCATATCTCAGTGCCAACTGTTCATTCATTGATTCAATCATCTTCAGCAGTTTATCAATTTCCAGGTTGCAGGGGTTGCTGGAGCTAATCCCAGTTCATATTGGGCAAGGGTGAGGTACATCCTGGACAGGTCGCCAATGTGTAGCAGGGCAGTGTAAATTGTGTCAGCTTTAATCTATAGATCAGAATGAAAGACAGCAATTACTGTAATTTCTGGACTATAAAACACCACTTTTTTTTCACACGCTTTGAACCCTGCGGCTTAAACAACGATGCGGCTAATTTATGGATGTTTACAGGAAACGAGCTTCATACCACCAATACATTTAGTGTCACAGTGGGCCAATGAAATTGTTTGAATTAAATTAAACGCACCCACACTAAATCCTTCAGATCAGTCATTTACTTTGCGTTTTAATGCAACCACTCATACCATGGAAAACACACGAAGCAATGCATATGATGTTATAGTTGATCAATCTGGCGAGAAGGCGAAATCTTTCTGTGTAACACAGTTCCTGCCATATGCCATTTACTCCCATGTTTCTGACACCTGCAGCTTATTAACAAGTGCGGCCTATGTATGTACAAAACAGTTATCTCTTTAAATTTAGCGGGTGCAGGTTATATTCAGGTGTGCTCTATAGTCCAGAAATTACGGTAATAACAACATCTAGGATCACAAAAAATGATAACCAATGTAAAGTGACACGAGCCATTTTGTAAATGAAAAAACACAAGAAAGTTTTGTGACAAAAAATGGACCAGACTCAGTGATTACCTTCCTAGCAACAAACTTTCACCCTGCTCTATGTTCCCTACAGATAATATCCAACTAGGCCAGTGAGCGGTGATAGCTATCATGTCTTTGGGGTCATTGGGTGGGAACCTCCTTTCACCGGTGTTTCATCTAGTTAGGCCCACAACACCTCCAAAAGTCTAGACCGTGAACACCCAGAGTCACTCCCTAATGCCAGCCATCACCACTCCTCACACAAAGACGACTATCTCAAACAGCACTACTGTCAACTACTCTGACCTCTCACCAACTGCACCAGTGAAAGCGTTCATACCTTATTGCAGAGCTGACTAAGTAGCTGAAAAGATATGATAGCCCTTTTTATTCCTTATCCCGGGCATACTCAGACCAAAGGGGGTATTGTGGGCCTGCTATCATCTGTGCCTGTCCAGCAAATAGGAAATACTGTACATTAGCTTCAGTTATTGTGGCACCATATTTAACAATCTTGTCAATTTTGTTTTTATTTTGTATGGACAATACTCCTCCCCAACAATGGATGCCAAAAGGTAACAAACTTTAAATAAAACTTTTAATTCATCTTCAACACCTTATCCATTTCCGGGTCACGGGGGTTACTGGAGGCAATCCCAGCTCATACTAAGTGAGGGCAGGGTACATCCTGGACAGGTTGTCAGTCCATCGCAGGTCCTAAATAAAACTTTCAGCATGGTGCTGTCAGCTTTTAAGTGTCTAAAGAGTCTTTGCATATATCGCATTAGTATTAATATTACATGTTTGTCCTCACTAATCACTCATATACTTGTACAATTTCAATATATTTGTCATTCATAATTAGAAGGGATAAATATGAATTTCTTGTAAAATCAATTATAATTTCTTTTGTTTTCTTTATACTTAGAATCAGTGAGTTATCTTAGGACCAACTGAAGATTAGTGATTGTTAGTGAATATATCAGTGTTACTGTCCCTGTGATGACTACAAGGACCCCTGCTGTGAACTGATTGATAGACACTGGTGTGGTGTTGCAGGACTTCCTGAGACACAGGGACTCATTGGATTGCATGATCCTCTGTTTTCTGGTGGAGGCTTGAGGTAGATCGTTGGTGTGGGAGGGGCAGCAGGGGATTGGATAGTTCATGATATTGGTGGAGCCTTATCAGAGGCAGCAGCTCTGGAGGATATGTGAAGGTCCAGAGAAATGCTGTGATGATTCAACAAGTGATCTTCCACACACAGGCAAGGCTATGAGAGCAGACCAGGCCACACGATTGGCCATAAAGTCCTCATATGAAGGTGCGTTGCCCCAGACCCATTGCTCAGTATGATCAGTGCTTCTGCTCCAGTTGTGCCCTAACTGATTTTTACACAATGCTAAAATATCCAATAACATTAGCAGCCATAATGGACCAGATCAATGGACACATTTGTGAGTGTGTTTGTGTGTGTGTGTTAGCACACTTTGTAATTCAGATTTGATTTTCTTCAGTGTGTTACCTGTAGAACTATGACTATGATGCCAATACATTTGTCATATCAGTAGTGAAAAAGCAGTTTTCCCCACTAACACACTATGGTCTAGTTGCTGACCACCTCCTCCTCTTTGTCATTTTCCTGTTCCTCTTCACCTTTTTTGTGCACATCCTCATTATCCTTTTCTTCTAGTTCCTCCTCTTCCTCCTGCTCCTTCTGCTACTCCTCCTCACCCTTCTCTTCCTTCCTGTTTTTGTGCTCGTCCTCTTCCGCTTCCTCATCCTCCTCCTCTTTCTCCCCCACCCTCCTTTCTTCATTTGACATATAGAGTTGTTCATGACAAAATGTCAGTGATTGAGGATCAATATTAGAATGCTGTGAGTGATGAAAATGAAACAAGTCAATATTTTCTTCAGTAATGGACTGAAGCTATTCATGATGAAACAGGTCAGAGTGATGAGGAGCCAGATGCTGCTGTCATAACCTGCTTTCAGTGTGTCTGTGTCTGTGTCTAATGTATGTTTTTACCAAATTGATTATGCTACAGTCAGCTCATTGATAATGATGAGGATGTGGACAGATGGATACTGAACTGTGAACCAGTTAGTTCTCGGTCCCAGGCCGAGAACCAAACCCGCAACCTTCTTATTGTGGGGCAAAAGCGCTAACCACTACATGCTGCCCTGGTGTGTCGTTAGGGAAGCTGAAATTATGGTTCTTGCAGGTAGCAAGAACCATAATTTGCAGGTAGGTGCCTCATACAGCTGGTCGATTAAAAAATTCATATGTTGAAACGATCTTGCAGGCAAGAAGGGGTCCGCAGGCCTTGAGTTTGACACATGTGGTCTACAGGTATGCTATAGCTTACAGATCCACCATAGTGCACCAGTTTACCACAATCAGGTCTAACATGGTCAGATCCACCATGTCTGCAGGACATAGATTTTTTTTTTAATCAAATTTTATCAAAATGTATTTATGGAGTTGTTTAAGAGAACCCAACAAATCCCTCCACTTTGCAACAGTGGCAAGAAAAACCTTTTAAGAGGTAAGGGAAGGCAGCCATTTACCTTGACAGGTTGGGTTCAGATGAAGAAACATAAAAGAGGACCAGCATTTTGGGGATGGGGGCAGGATGAGAGAAGGTGCAATAAAAACGCAAGCAAAACCTACAGGTTTAAGGGGGTGATTATTGAAGTTGACACCTGGTACCACAGACACAAATATCAAAGATAATTAAACTCTTCAAAATGCCATCTATTCCCATATCAGCTATTTGTCTGCACTGTTCTGAAGGACACACACGGGTTTTCATGAATATTTAACCCTTGTGTTGTGTTCATGTTTTTATGTTGTAACCAGGGTTCTAAATTAACTTTTTTGATCACCAGCCAATGTGGCTGGTGACTCTGTAAAGTTACCAGTCTATCAGAATTTCCACAAGCCATTTGATGTGAAACTTTCTTTTTTTCGTTTTGCACGCTCTGTCGTCGATATCCATATCCCCCTCCATTCTTTCCCTTCTCACCCAACCTCGTCTGCCCCAAGTTCAACTACTGCCGCATTTAGTTTAGTTTTACTTTAAAAGTTAAACTATGTGTGGTGATGCGAGTGTTGGTACACTATTGTAAGGGAGGAATCTATGATTATGACACTTTAAAAGAAAAACACCACCCCTGGAATTTCACCCAGGGAAGTTTAAATATAATAGCAATGGAAAGGCACACAGGTAAGTAATACAAGGAGGGGCAGGAGATGTGGTTCAGTGTATTAAAACATGTTTAACAAATTTATTTTAACAGTCACAATGTGTTAAAAAAAAACGACTTAAGAGACTAATGTGTTAACACCCTATCCTAGTGCTGAGGCTTACCGGTAGTGAGGGGAAAACTGGGGAAGGGAGTCAAACTTGGATAGGGAACACCCCACTCATACGTGACATACAACAAAAATATATAGTGCAAAGAAAACCAAACTCCAAGGGCACACTACACACGAAGGGAACCACCACCCGGGACACCGCCACCACCGTTGGCTCTCAGCAACTAAAGAAAGAGGGGAGAACACAATTAGTGACCCAGTATATACAAAATCAAGGAAAAAATAATCACAAATGTCATAATGCAAAACTCTAACAGTGTAGGGATGAAACTCAAATAGAAATTTGGACCCAAAAATTCAAAATTTTTTTCTTAATTGTAACATAAACCAAACAAAAAACCAAACGAAGAGAGTCAGCAAAGAAACAAGGTCTCTGGCCAGAGATACTAAATCAAATGGGCAACATTATTCAATTAACATGAAAAATAAAGAATAATTAACCAACCCAAGAATTCCAACTAAAAGATACAATACACTCAAGGAGAACAAATTATTCATATAAGAAGATAATCCCACACAACCTCTCCCACACCCTCAAGCTCATTGACACACAGCCACTTAGGCGTATGGTCACTTTCATCCTCTTCCTCAAAGTCACTGTCAGACTCTGAATTTTCAGAAATGTGATCCTCACATTATGAAACCTCTTCCTTTACATCATAATCAAAGGCTTTTCTCACTTCCAAAATCAGTTGCAAGACTGAGCAGAGAGTCTTTTGGCCATCTTGTTCAGTTATGATAAGGAACCACACTGTCAAAGTGTAGTCTACATTACATATTTTACTATAAAGCTAGCCATATTATAGAGTTATTGTGTCATAAAGCTGTGGTGTCCTGCCTCCAATTTGCACTTGGGATAGGGTATGAGATAATAAAGCTTTGTTCACACAAGACAGAGGGTAAAATGTGCGGTGAGTATGTGAACAGACAATGTTGATACTTGAATGTTGCAACAACATTGCAACCTCATGCGGGAATGGCAGTGGCAGAAACATAAAACTCACACTGACACACACAAATGCTAACAGCAGACCCAGATGGAACAGAGTGATTAGGCTGGGTTATTAAGCTGGGTCCAGTGGACCCGAGTAGCAAGTACCTAATATAAATGTGTTGGGGGTGTACAGTTTGTGGTCTATGAAAATGAGCCAAAGCCATTGAGTCACACAGACCTGAAAACATTACATGGTTAATATGTTTGAGCCTGACACTTCACAAACACCATGAAAACACACAAGTGTAATAATAAATCATTATTTCACAGTTATCTGTGTTTCTTCTACCCTGTTCTCTCTCCCTCATCCCTTTTCAACCCCTCAGCATGTCATGGGTGAAGATGGTGAAGCAGCTGGCAGAAAGGTTGGCTTTCTGGAGCCATTGTGAACTTTTGTTTGGGCATTCAGCTGTAACATTCAGCAGGCAATCTGTAACGACATGTTTTCTCTTCTGCAGACACATTGAGAACTGGACTGATCTGCAGACCCTCAGGGATGTGGACATGGAGCTCTACACCAGCTTAGAGAGACTGTAAGTGGAAACACAAGTGTCTGTGTGCTGTGCTTTGGGTGTGCCATCTTCTATCACTGTGGATCCTACTAATTCATGTGTCGCGGTGGCATTAAACAACTTTTGTACAAAAAGTGACTTTAAGAACAAATGGAACAGAAGCAACCAGGTTGTCCAGTCTCACACCAGGAGACAAATGTTTCCTAAGTGTGAAACAGCTGGATGGTCCTACCTATAACTAAAACATGGAAATGTGGCCTTAGTGAACACTTACAGTGTTAATACAGTTGAGTTTGTATTGTGTTCACGGAAATTACCAGCGCAATGACAGGGAGGACCCAAAATGTAAAACCATTGATTCATTGGCTTGTGTTGTCACCAGGCAGTGTCATCACATGTCTTACCTGTCACCAGCTATTGTCTTCACCATTCTCACTTTTCAGCAGATGGTGTCTAACATTGTGACAGTTTTACTGTTTATCGTCTACTTTCTCTGTTTTTAGTAGTATGCTTTCTCTGTTTAGGGATGCCAGGCAAGGTCTTTCATGGCATTTAAGATGGTTGAGTCAAGTTTTTTTGCCCGTCACTTGAAATCAAATGTTACAAATGATGTACACAGTAATAAACATACGCCCTCCTCATTGAATGGCCGTTATTTGAAATCAGGACCACACAACATAAATGTTTAGTGCAACAATATTCATTCATTCATTCACCTTCAATTGCTTATCCGTTTCTGCGTTTTGAGGGGCACTGGAACCAATCCCAGCTAACACCAGGCAAGGGCAGAGTACACCCTCGACAGGTCAGCAGACCATTGCAGGGCCAACACACAGAGACAGACAGAGATGAACAACCACTCAGACCCAGAGACAATTTAGAGTCACCAGTTAACCTAGACATGCATGTATTTGGATGGTGGGAGGAAACCAGAGCACCCAGAGGAAACCTATGCAGGCACGGGGAGAACATACAAATGCCGAACCCACAACATTCTTATTGTTTGGCAACAGCACTGCCATATTTTGGCTACTGTGTATGCTTCTGCTCCATCACTTTCATTACTGATACTCATCTAATTCACCACTTGTGATTGAACTGATAGCTAGAGGAGACTTGAATGGTGGAAGTAACTGCGGACTAATCAGACTAAGTTGTGTGAATGGGTGTTTCCAGGTTGCATACTAGCGGTGCGCTCTATCATGCAATATAGGTTGCCACAACATGTTTCACTTGTCAGCAGATCCTTTCTAGATTCAGGCCTCATACTAGTCTCAAACCAGTTCACTTCTTCCTGAAGGATTGGTCTCAGACTGTGGGAGGAGCTTGTAGACAATCCTATAAATTGATGTTGATGTTTCAGTCTCAGATCAATATCAGGTGATCAGATCATAACAAAAGAACTAAGATACCAAGACCTTTGACAGAAAACTGAACTTGACCATAACTCACATCATACAGGCTAGTTTTTCGATTTTTGCTCCTTATCTGATAAAAAGTCATATTTGATAATAATAATTAAGATACTTTACAGAAAAACTTTGAAAATTATCATAGTCTTTGTGATAGAATGGTTGACAGAGGCAGTAACCCATAGCTTTCTCTGATGTAGGATAATGTCATTGTTTTTTGGCCATTGCTCTTTCTGTCTTACTGCTACCTCCAGTGACATCTGAGATCTCCACATGTGGCAAGACAGGTAATGAAAATAAACACACTTAGTCAACACAGTTAGTCAGAAGGAGGTAGAGGTCTGAAAGGTAGGGAGAGAGCAGGAAATAAGTCTCTTAACAGAGTGGGCTTCGGCTTCTTTAAAGCAGAGCCAGAGACAGTCTCTTAGCCTTAGTCTCTTAGTGGAGCCTGGAGGGACTGAGGTGACATAGAGACCTCTTTATGTGGAGTCCCTCACTGAATATCATCAAACAACCATGAGTTCTCCTCAGCGCTCTTCAATCTACTTCCTGCAGCTGTGATGATGGATCAAGCAAAGAAACAACTGCTCCCAATTAATGTTTTTCAACACTCTTTTTGTGTATTACAGCACTGTTACCAGGAGCAACCTGCAGACTATCCATGCTCGTGTCTTTTCCAAGAACCCCCACTTGCAATACATGTGAGTACACATACACACACACACACTTATCTATGCAGTCAAGGACCTGATGTAGCCCTATGTAATATCTCTGGACTGCTCTGACAGGCGTGATGCCTCTTCAAGTGTAACATTCACGTGTGACTGTTGTTTCAAATGTTGTCATCCACTGAGTTCTTGTCCAGAATATCAGGTCACAAAATTTTCTCATGAGAGAGAGAGAGAGCTCCTCTCACGACTCTGGCATACCCATTGATTCTTCTGAGAATGAGCAGCCCATTTCTAAGAGAATTGATCGTCAGTAGGCAGTCTCATACACAACAGGTAACACTGGCGCCAACCTCAGGTCAACATTGGGGGGTCAAAATATATTTTATAACAATCTTAAATTCAAGTTTGATTAAATACAGCTGAAGGGAAGAAATGTAGGCCTAACAGTCACCTTAAAGATGGTCAAACCTTTGAAACTAAAATAAAAATACAGAAAAATAATTACTTAATTCCAGCATGGTTTTACATAATTTATTCTGCTACTTACCATAAAACTGTGGAGGACCAAAAGGGATAGAATGAAATAGAAAAATAAATCTTTACTTACTTAAATGTGTCATTAATTAATTAAAATACCAGTTCATTTAATGATTATTATTTCACAATTATTATTATTATTATTATTATTATTATTATTATTGTTATTATTTTTATTTTTATTATTATTATTATTATTATTATTATTATTATTATTATTATTATTATTATTATTATTATTATTGTTATTATTATTCACTATTATTATTCATTATTTCACTATTTATTTAAATATTTCTTGGTCTTGTGTTGCAGCTCTTCATGAATTTATTTTATCTGTCAAACTCACCCATCAAAGTCAGTGGGCGGGGCTAACGTGAATCGCGTCTAATCGATTACTTTGTTCAGAAGCCTGAAAGTCTTTGAAAACAACGGCTACGGACTGTGTGCTTCAACTTTATCTGGAGTTGGTTAAAGACATTTTAGACCTTGCAGAGTATGTGGAAGTGGGACCTGCTGATGTAGTGTGTAAAGCAGAGGGATTCACTAAATTTGGTGGCGTTATTTCTGCACTTTCTTACCAAGATAATGACCGCAAATTTAGAAGACGTTCTCCACCAACACAACACACACAAGGACCGGGACGTTTGGCGTTTAACATACCGACTACAATTCTGGAGCACCTTCTTTCTGCTAAACCAGCTTGTTCGGAGTGTCGACGAAGACTATCGGGAGGCGCATGCAATAAAGCGGTCTGAGATATTTACACTAAATTCACGAGTTTTCAGTTTATTAATTGCTGGTCTCGTCTGATTAGTACGCCTAGTCTAATATTACTCGTTAATATTAATTATTATTTTTATTTATTTATTTATTTATTTATTTAGCAAGGCGCGTGTGTTCCAGGTAAGAATATGGCCACGATGTATAATGTTAATCATTCTACCTGGGATTATTTCTCCATAACGATCGACTCATTCTACATTATACATTGTGGCTGTATTATTACCTGGAACACTCACACCTATCTTAGATTGTAGCCAGTGGTTGGATGTCTTTTGTGGACATCACTTACAACCCCCAAAATTAACAAACAATGTTGGACTAGGCGTGTAATTAAGGTCAGGGTTAGGGTTAGGGTAATTAGGCTTAACAAGTTATGATAAATTAAGAAACTTTATTAAAAGTTATAAAAACTTTAAAAAGGCTATAAAAGGTCAACAAGGGTTAATGAAGGTTAACAATGAAACAACAAAATAAATGATATGTAAGGTTAATTAAGTCATTGACACTTGTGGTGATTTGACAGCGCAGCTGTTTGAACATAGAGCAGTTTCAGGATTCAGTAATCATCAGTTCAAATCACAGGAGACACAATATTTCCTTAGAGAGACAGAACAACTGGCCTGGACCTGTGGTCTGGACTGCACTGGGTCTGCAGTCTGAACTGAACTGGACCTGTAGTCTGGACAGAGCCCTGAACTGAGATACTGTTTCAGAATACTTTGACCAGCCATCTGAGACAAGATCTGAGAATGGAATACTTACAGCTTGTGTACAGCAGTGTTCAATTGTTTCAGTCGGAGGCTGAATGAGGCAGATGACACCATCCACAACTGTTGGGGGTGCTGAAGGGAGATTTTATATAGTTTTACATATAAAACTGTTAGATGTAAGTATACACTTGTGTCTTTTAAAAAATAAAACTTATATATATGATGTATCCACCTGTGTCTTGAGGGGTGACAGGCTCAGATGAGCTTACGCCCGGGATGCCCTCAGCCACCGGTCGTTCACGGTTTTGGCTAAAAGCCAGCTCCTCAGCCTCTGTCAGAGGTGGTGGTGATGGCTCCAGCCGTTTTTTGGGCCTCTGCCTTCTTTCTGTTGGCTAAGCAGAACTCAAACGTGAATCTCTTGTTTTAAATTAGTAGATTTTATTTCATTTGTGTGCACATCGTCACATTTTAATAAAAATGTGACTTCAATAAAAATGTGTAAACATTGTATGATGTGTTAATCTACTGAGTGGGGTTTTAAATTAGATAACGTTAAAACAACATTTTATTAGGGGTTAAAATTACTACTTGAATTAATATCTACTTTGTTTAATAGCTTAAGTCAATTTAAAAAAATAAAATTTAAATTAAAGTGAGGTACAATCATAGCCCAGCAAAATATGCCTTACCTTTTTGAATGATGTTTTTATATTTAATTTTTAACTGCTTCCAAGTACGTTTCTCCCTTGATGGACTGCACCTAAATGTAAATCTGATTTTATTCCCATTTATTTTTGTAACTGTAAGCTAAAATCTCTTACCATTAAATGTAAAATCAATGGAAGTACTTTAAAACTTACGCGTTGACTCGGGTAGAAATTTTTGCTCATGCCATTTCTCTCTCCTTTGCTACTGCAGCGGTGTTACATTTACGGTGAAACGTGCTCATACTCTTCATAGGCCTGTATTAAGACCTATATCGCCATTGGGGTTTAATAACTGGATCTTTTTCTCCCGGTTGTCATGGTGACTCGTGGTATTGAGGTTCCATTGGTGATGGCTTTTTATAGAGGTGCAAGGTGAACATACCAACTCAGATCAGCTGTTCTGGAACTGTGTTCTGTACTCTCTGCTATCTAGTTCTCACTTGATTTTGTTCTCTCTATTGTTATTCTCTCCTGTTTTCTCTGTTCGTATTCACTAGTATTCTCTCTGTTGTCTCTTGTTCTTGTGTTTTCTCTACTGTACTTTATTTCCGTTCTCTCTGTTTCCTGTTTATTCAAGTTCTGTTATTTTTCTCTCTGTTCTGTTTCTTTCCTATCCTCCCTATACACTGTTCTTTTCTTGTCTCTGTTCTTGGTCTCTGCTATTCTGTTTTCTCTACTATATGTCTATCCTATTATGTCATTCTCTCCTGTTCTATTTTCTCATTTTTTTTTGGCTCTTTTGTGTTTGCTTAGTTCTCTTTGTTCTTATTGTCTGTTCTGTTTCTCTTCCTCCAGTGGAGGGAGAAAAGGCTCAAAGGTAACAAATGAGGAGCAGGCAGAGATGGAGGTCAGGTTCAGAAAGCGAGGGTATTTGCCAGGGCAAAGATGAAGGAAGCTTCACAGAGATGGGCTGGTTTGAAACCAGTAGATCAGTCTGAGAGAGAGTGCTGGAAGGTCTTGCATGGTGCCAAGAATGATGTGGCAGAGTGGTTGAAAATGGGTATTGTATAAGTATTTATGATGCTAATCAGGCCACAGGTGAAGGTAATGGAGCTGATGAAAAGGCAGAGACAGGTGAAGAGATAGGCAAGGAGACAGGTGAGAAGGCAGGTAAAACCTGTGGTGATCTTGACACATTTCTGTTAGTTAGTGCTTGCTTCTTTTGTTTGTTTGAAGTAAATAAATATAAATAAACGGCAGTGAATCTTTAACTCCTTGATTAGACAGATGATGAGGGGAACTGTAGAGGAAATGACATCACCACACTAACCAACTGATATAATAAAAAGGAAATGTGTTCATGGTGATATTCCTGACTCCTCCCTTATGTCCCTCAGAAACCTTTCCAGGAACCCGATGCTGACCACGCTGTCCTGGCAGATCTTTGAACACTTGCAGCTGGTTGAACTGTGAGTCCTCTGCGATGACAAAAACACACACACGCACACACACACACACACAAAGTACTACACAGTCACACATGCACATGCACATACCATCCGCAGGAAAAGAGTTTACCATGATAACAATGATAATTGGTTAGTGGTTGCTGTAGGAACGGGAAACTAAGCAACGGTATTGTAATTCTCTCGTTGCTCCAGTTTAATCCATGTTGAAGTTCAATGGCAGCAAAGCAAGTCCCCGAGACCTGTTGGTCTAACTTTATTATGATCTGGTCTGATGGTCTGACCCCAAACCTCAAAATTTCAACCCCACTCGAAATTTTAACCCCAACTGCTCACCCTTGAACACAACCTTTAAATGTTGGTGGTGAAGACATTGATCAAGGTGAAGACGTTGGTCTCCATGTTTTGTGTTGTCTGGATTAAGTTTTAGATCAGAATCTTCCAGATAGGATTAAATCTCAAAATTGGGCATTTCAAAAATGATTATCTGATCCTGATTTTGCATCCACATTTAATAATACAATCCTGTCTAGAATCCAGATATAATGCCAATTTGGACATTTCAAAGCTCCAAGGTGTAGATTAGGGTAGGATTGATGATTGATGCTAAATATCAGGATTTCCCTCGTCCTAATGGAAGAGTGGATTCAGCCTGGATTCAAGGTGCATATAGACACATGTCAGACACGTGGCATATTTTCGACAGTCTGATCGCTTGATGTTTACATACAGAATTGATACAGCCTATTACGAGGCAATATCCTGTTCTCACTGATCCGACACTGCACAGAGAGCCTCACCATATATCCCCACTGCTGAATGAAAGCTTTCATTTTCTTTGTGGCCATGTAGAAGCAGTACTGACTTAAACATCCTGCTTCCATTCTGTCCCAACATCACACCTGGGCTCAGCAGTCTGTTTCTGCCAGTCCAGTATATTGCAAGTTTCGCTTCACCTATCAGGAAATTTTAAATGCGGCGCTGTGATTTTGCTCTTTTCCACTTATACTGGTCAATAAAAATAAGGGCAGAGAATACAACACGAATAAGATTAAAAACCTATTAAAAAAGTTAAAAGCTAACACGCGAGAAAAATCAGTCAGTCTCCTGTACTCAGCAAAAACATGAAAAACACTCTCATACAGACCATAGAAAGGGAACTCGTATATAATACTAGGATTTAAAATGCATACAAAAGCATTGGTGGCAGAAGCATTGTGTACAATCCTCCACTGTCACTCACCCTTTCGTTTTTTTTAAAAGGGGTGTAGAAGTCCATCACAGTGGACACCGTCCCCCCAAATCTGTCTGTCCACACGGTGGCTGCCCTATCGCACAGGTCCTTTGTGTTTTTCACCTTCACAGAGTTCATATACACAATGTGTCTGCTTTGTGCAAGCTCAGACTTTCAGGAGAGGACCGCTAAGCTCTGCAGAAGCAGGGTGCAGGTGGAGGTCAGGGAAAGCATTCATGCGGTCAGGTTCAGCCACTCCTCTGCTGTATTGCTTGAGAAGACTACTTTACTTTCCAGAGAGCCTCTGCCTCCAGAGCTCCATGATTTTATGGGTCAGCTAGACTGAGCATAAACCCCAGAATGGAGCTCATTCACTGCATATATCAGCTATTTACAGACACCATCTCAGGGTGGTGCAGTGCCTCCATCAACCACTGCCAGCTGAGATTCAAGGTTCCTCCCAGTGAATCCCTTTCTACTTTTATGGTTTGCTCTTGATTCTCTCTATATATAATAATAGTATATTCCCCCAGTTCTTTTTCATCACATTTTCATTTCTGTGCCTGTGATATTTCACGCCATCTTTTTTCCATGTCAGGCTTAGAAGGAGAATTGGGTGGCCCACAAGCTACTCACTGACAGCAAGGGCTGTCACCATTTCGTCCTCTAAGCTGACACGCACAATTGGTAATACTAAATATTGTAGTCACATCCCGCTGATATTTTATAAAAACAACATCAGCATAAGCATATAAAATTATATCAGTAAAACCAGGTAAAAACAAACCTTGGAAATTTGAGTGGATTTTATGAAGGAGGGGTTCCAGGGAGAGGACATACAGCATCCCTGACAGTGCACAGCCTTGCTGGACAACTCTATGGGCTTGAAAATAGTGATGGGTCGATCCCATGGTATCGATGTATATTGATACCCGCATGTCACCCATTTTGGTATCGACTACTCCATTAAAATATCAATTACTAATAAATAAAAGCGTGTGTGTCAATTCCAAATATTTTTTAGTAGCTTGCTTCAGTGTTTTGTACCGAAACACCCCCCAGCATGTAGCATATTGGTCCATCCAAGTCAAGTGACCAGAAGAGCCTCGAGTTGTAGTTTACATCTGGCTAGCAGCAACACGGCAAGGAGCATGTGCGTTTCTGAGTTTTTGACAGAGTGGAGAAGCTAACTCTTTTTGAGAAATGTTCTGTCTGTACAAAAGTGTACACTTGTACACTGTCAGGACCAAATTATGCTGGTCACCAAAGGTACTGTTAGTTTGACAAAGTAAAAGTTCAAATGTGGACTTTTTTGTTTTTTACTACTTTATTTCACTCATATTTTTGTTATTATTTATTTTATTCATTGTAAATGTATTGTTTTGAAAATAATGCTGCTCAGCAAAAGTTCAAGGATGTTTTTTTAAACATCCTCTCATAGGGAAAAATATTCCCTATGAGAGACGTGTTTAGGCAAGCAGAACAGACACAAGGAGAGTCCATAGACAATTTTGCACAGAGACTAAAGAAACAAGCAGCTACATGTGAGTTTGGGGACAACAGAGATGATTTCATACATGATCAAGTGATTGATAAATGCTCGTCAAACACACTGTGCAGACGGCTGCTGCGAGAAAAAGATTTAAAACTCTCAGTGCTCCAGGAAATCACAAGAGTGATGGAAAAAGCAGATTATCAGGCTGAAAAGATGAAAAAATTAACAGTTATTGCTGTGGAAAGAATTCCAGATTCTCCAAAACCCAAAGTGAGTCACCACGTGAGGAGCACACCATCAAGTGCTACAGGTGTGGGCGTGCAGGACCAATGAGCCTTGAGTGCACAGTGACAAAGAAAAAAAACTGTATTAACTGTGGAAAAGAAGGACATTTCGCAAAGATGTGTAATATAAAGAGAACACATAAAGTAAATAGAGTCACAACAACAGTAACACATCAAGGAGCCAGTGACAGTGAAGATGACCATGTGTTTACAGATAATAATTGTGCTGCCAAGGGAACACTGCCCATATTGATAAATGGCCAACTAGTAGACATGTTGATAGATTCAGGTGCTTCATGTAATATTGACAGAATCTAAGTTTGTTGAAGTTGAAGCTACATCAAGCTACAGCGTCCAGAGAGGAGAGTCTATCCATTTGGTTCTACAATGCCACTCCATGTAAATGGTGTTTTCACTGCTGAATTCATAGCTAATGAAACATCAGAAACAGTCACAGCAACAATCCAAGTGATTAAAGAGGCACAAATCTATGTGTTAGGCAGACACACTGCCATGAAACTGGGACTTCTAAACATCAGCTCTATTGAACAGGTGAACACAATCCAGCCACAAGATGTAACAGCTTTCACAGCTGAACTCGAGGACAAATACAAATATTGTTTTAGGGCTTAGGAAAACTGAA
This sequence comes from Echeneis naucrates, assembly GCF_900963305.1. NCBI lineage: Eukaryota > Metazoa > Chordata > Actinopteri > Carangiformes > Echeneidae > Echeneis > Echeneis naucrates. The sequence goes on along the minus strand of NC_042526.1, from coordinate 20,164,721 downwards.
AGACTTTCATCTGAAGCTGCATGTGGATGACAGCGTACAGCCAGTTGCACAACCTGTCCGCAGAATACCTTTCAGTGTGAGAAAGAGAAGAAGTGGAGGAGAAATTGAAACAGCTTGAGGAGGCTGATGTCATATCTAGTTGTGGTGCATGCTAAGAGAGAGCTTAGACTGCGTGTGGACATGCGCAAAACAAATGAAGCCATAGTTCGAGAAAGGCACCCCATCCCTGTCATAGACAAAATACTGGAGGACATGACAGGAGCCACGGTATTCTCTAAACTCAATGTGGAGTGGGGATATCATCAATTCGAGCTGGAGCAAGAGTCCAGGTTGCTCACCACTTTTGTAACACATACAGGGCTATGGCATTATAAGAGACTGATGTTTGGTATCTCATCTGCACCTGAGACATAGCAACACATTATTGGACAAGTACTGCAAAGCATTCCTGGAGTGCACAACATATACATACACTTGTTATCCAAAAATGGAATATAGCAGCTCAGTCTAAGATTGAAGCGGTGGAGAACACCGACCAACAAATGCTGAGGTGAGGAGTTTTTTGAGACTTGTGAACTATTGTGGCAGGTTCATCCCTAATTTAGCCACAACATTTGAACCACTTAGGAGGCTAACAAGGCAAGGCAAGGTACAAATTTCATGTCCAGTTTTACTCTTCGGAAAAGACTTTGTGCTGGTCACTGACCATAAACCTCTGGAAACGATCTATCCACCGAAGTCCAAACCACCAGCCAGGATTGAAAGATGGGCTTTGCGGCTTCTGCCCTATCGCTTTAAAGTTGTGTATAAGCCAGGCCCACAGAACACAGCTGATTCACTGTCACATCCAACTGTCAACCAGCCAGTACAGAAGGGAACAATGGTGGACCACATTTACTGTGTGGCTCACCATGCAGTCCCACATGCTTTTACACCACACCAAATGGAGGAATTGTCAGCAGCAGACCCCACTCTAGTTACTTTATGGAGCTGTATTAAAACTGATGACTGGAGTAAATGTGAACCTGTTTGTCAGACAGTTAAATCTGAGCACTCCATTTTGGGGAAATTAGTGTTGAGAGGTTCCAGAATTGTAAATCCTCTGGCTGCATGACGACAGACACTGTTGTTAGCACATGAAAGTCATCAAGGAATAGCAAAAGCAAAACAGAGACTACGAACAAAAGTGTGGTGGCCTGGGATTCATCCAGAAGCTGAGGAGCTAGTGATTTCATGTCATGCATGCCAAATCAACAGTCTGACTTCACAGGCAGTTCCTACTACGAGAACGAGCTCGCAGAAAAACCATGGCAGATGCTCGCTATGGACTTGTGTTGACCATTTCCATCAGGGCACCATCTTTCCTTATCCTTATCCTTCAGAACCCCACCTCTGTGAACATAATAAAATGTCTAAGACGCTCATTTGCAACACACGGGCTCCCAGAATGCATAGTGACGGACAATGACACTTCATTTCTGTCAAAGGAATTCAAAACATATCTACAGGAACATGGGATCACACATTGCCATGTCATACCACACTGGCCTCAGGCAAATGGTGAAGTTGAAAGGCAGAACAGAACACTTTGTACGGCCACACGAGCAGCTCATGCTGGAGGGAAGGACTGGCGCACTGAGCTGGATTTTTTTCTTCTAGCTTATCGAAGTACCCCCCGCTGTGTCACAGGTCACAGTCCGACTGAGCTACTATTCAACCCACAGATCAGAACCAAACTTCCGGAACTGTCAGAATTGCAGCTGCAACCTAAGAGGCAGGACGATGCTGTAAGGAAGGAGAAGGCACTGGTAATTCAAATAAAAGCATGGTGAAACAGGGTGACAAAGTACTGTTATGGCAGAAGAAGCAAAACAAACACCATATGAACGTGACCCCCAAATCGTGTAACTGGACCTGCTGAGATAGTGCCTGACAACGACCCCCAGCAGGACAGCAGACCTCAAAGAGCCAGGAGGCTGCCAATTTATCTCACACACTAGATAATAATAATAAGCATAATAATCCCTGGTACATGTCTTAATGGCAGCGTAGTCCACCACTCGCCATTCAGGCTATTGTAACATAAAAAAAAGAAGCACTATTTGAAGTGAAGTTGGAAAACAAGACATCTAAACTAAAAAAAAAAAAGAAATGTATGTATTGTTTTAATATATTTTGTGTGGGTAGAGAAGTTTAAGTTTCATAAATTGAAGGTTTCTTGATATATTTTGTAGCTACATTGAGTAAACTCAAGAGGTTTTTGTGAAACAGAGTTTGAGTTTAATAAGGCTTTTTATTTAAATCAATGAGTTTCAATTCACCTCTAGCCTTTACTAAAGTATTTTGGTTAGTTATGTTTTATGCAAGTATGGTGAACACGAAGATGTGTCACAGTAAAGTTATGCTAGTACAAGTGTGATGTTAAGAAAACAGTATTACAAAGTTACTTGTGTTATTACAGGTTGTTATACTGTCAATTAGTTAATTAGTCTTAATGGTTGTGTAGTGAGTTATAGTAATATAAGTCATTATCTCGAAGGGAAGGGATGTAGTGTCTGGCAACCCACATTTATGCGTAATGACGTTGAGAAGTACTTGAGGGTGTACGGAAAGCAGGAAGAGGAAAATAAAGAAGTATATTGACTGTCTGACCTGGAGTGATGCTGTCAAGGGAAGCATGCAGCTCTTGTCCAGTCAGGAGGCGGTCTGCCTGGGAGTTGGTCTCTTTAGAGACCTGAGGCAGTTCACTACAGAACTCCTCAAACTGTTCTTCATTCATTCTTCTCATAGTCACTTTGAAACAGCGAGAAGTAAAATTCCGCAACTTTGCCCCTTATCTAACCTAGTTCAGTCAATTCATCATTCATCTTCCTCTGTCTGGGCTTCCTGTCCAAGCCAAAGCCAAAGAAGAAGCAAAAGGGAGCACAATACCAGCACACATTTTACCTTTGTGTCCAGCAGGTCAGCTAAAGCCTTATTTTAAGCTTCAGTATTTCAATGCATCTTCAATTTCCTGTTGACTGATATTTTAACGACTTAAAATATGAATGGACTCCATTGTATGCCTTGGGAGAAAGGGAAATTCTCTGGGTCATTTATTAGGAGGGTTCGGTACAAAGGAGTACAGTCCAAAAACTCAGAGACAGAGAAGTGCTCAGTGCTTCCCCCAGCAGTCTAGGCCTATAGCAGCACAGCAAAGGGCTAATACAGGAAGTTGGTTCCTTAGAAGAGGAGCCTAGTAACTGAAAGATCTGCCTCCCGATTTACTCTTGGAGACTCTAGGAACCACAAGTAAACTTCCATCTAGAGAGCGGACTGGTCTATTAGGACAGTAAGGAACTATGAGCTCTATGAGGTATGATGGAGTTTGTCCATTAAGAGCTGTGTTAACAACCAATGAAGAAAAGCTAACACTGGGGAAATGTGATCCCTTTTTCTAGTTCTTGTTAATATTCGTGCAGCAGCATTCATGCACATTCCGGGATACTATAGTTAGTGGCGACCTGTCCAGGGTGTACCCTGCCCCTCGCCCAATGTGAGCTGGGATAGTCTCCAGCAGCCCAGGGACCCAGAAACGAAAAAGCGGTAGAAGATGAATGCAAGAGAGCATTCAGTCAATCTGTATGAATATTTAGAATGATCTGCATGTGTGTATGTAACCTTCTACTACTATTATTATGTAGGGCAGTGATTCCCATGGCACACCCACGCACCGTGGCAGCAGGTTAGAGGCACTGCTGTAGGGAGTTACAATCAGTGATGGACTGTGGAAGTTAATGTTGCAATGTTGGATTGTAAATGTGTGGATATTTGAGGGAGGTGTGTACACCAAGCCAAAGGATATGTCCTCATAACTGAGCATCAAGACCTGGAAAAGAAACAGTAAGCAAAGCACTACAATGAAAAAGTTATTGCATAGGAAATCTGGAGAGGTGAGGAGGTGACTGAAAGGGAGTGTGGAGGAAAAGGAGACATATTCAAAGGGAGAAAGACGAAAGGAAAGCAGGGGAAGACCAACAAGGTGAGTGAAAGGATAGGAGAGACAAACCTTAACATTTTTGTGAGATTTTTTTTCTTTGATGTTGGTTGTTATTTTTATGTCAATGTATTTTACTTATTTAAGCCAAGTTGATATTTTCATATTACACTATCCCATTATCCTCCAAAAAAGCCAGGCGGTGATATTGGCGTGGGAGAACAACTGACCGCCAATGTACAATTCGTCTACCGTGAGTGTAGTCCTCCTTTTTTCTTTTGTTTGTTTCTTGATAGGGTTGATAGGCACTCTCTGCCCCTCATTGATCTCTCTCAGGAATGAATCATTCACCCTGGAAGAAGTGCCTTTAAGTTTGCGTCCTTTGGTCTTAACAAGCACCTTCTGTTGGTAATACTCGAACTTGGAAATGACAGGATGGGGATGGTTTCCTCCTCTGGCTCTGAGTCGGGTGGAAGCGGTGGATGGTGGTGTTGTTTACAGTCTCCACTGAAAGGTCTAGAGTGGACATCATAAAGTTCTTAATCTTGGTCTCTTGCTGAAGGTTGTGTCAGGCATCCTTCCTCCCATTTATCTTGGGACTGGCACAAGAGTATCACTAGTGGGAGCCTTGTGGCTGGGTATCGAACCCCTGGTCTCTTGCATACCAAGCGGGTATACGCACTACTATATTAACGAGGCAGTACATTCAAAGAATCCTATTGAAACAAACTTTAAACTGACAAAAGAACAACACTGTAATTATCATGCTCTAAAAGATAACCACCCCTGTTAAAAATGAAAATGCTATATAAAATAATTTATAATAAATGTTTTGGCTCAGTGATAAAACCTCTGTAAACTGAACTTAAACATTGCCTGACAAAACTGTGACTTGTGACACACAGGTGCAGTGGAACAGCTTTCCTCTCCTGCTTGTAGTGAAACAATCTGTCTCTGAGAGCTGGCTATTTGAAGTGAATGACAATATAGTGGGTCCTTGTTTAATTTGGTTGGATTCATGCGTGACTCATGCATCTTTTAATTAGATGCTGCAATGTGCCCATCTGATCCTGATCCACTCCTAAGTTATCATGAAGTCAAGTCTTTTATTGATAAAAAAAGACAGTTTAGTAATTTGAAGACACTGTAGAAAAAGATGTGTATACTGTATTTCTTTTTATAGTAGGCTATTGTGCTGTATTCTTACACATTTTTTTTTACAAATTTAAAATAAACAACACAAATGTATAATTAGTCTCAGATAAAAAGGATTAGAAACATTAAAAAACTTCTCAGGATAATAATGTTTTTTGTATGCTAATAAAAGTCACAACAATTTAGGCTCATTAACTAAACAAAAAGAAGGTGTGAAGGATTTTTCTTAGGATGTGTGTGTTTGTGAATGACAATGGACAGGGAGGGACTGGTCCATGCATTGCCTCAGGCTCCCAATTGAAACTGTCCAGTCATTGGACAAGACGGGGAGTTTGTGTGTACTACTAGCAATTATTTATTTATTTGTTTGTTTGTTTGTTTATTGTGTGACAATAATTCAGGTCAGGAATTTAAATGTTACCAGTTCAAAAATGTTCCAAAGAAACCATAAAAAAACAAACTAACAAACAAAAAACCCTAATGTCCATATTTAAGCTGTGGGCTTTATTTGTGCTGTTGAACGTAACCACTGTTAAACAATCAGAAAAATAAGGTTTTATTGATTTGATTCACCGGCTTTCTTTCTGCCTGTAGGCTAATTGTTGTTTACTCCCTCATCGGCTGTATTGAAAGTAATGAGCTTAATAGACACGTTAGCACCTCTATTTATATCTGACCAAACAGGTGTGCTTGTGCATATGTATTTAGATACTTAAATACAGTAGCCTTCTGTAATTTGTCAGACAAAAGGTGAGCCCTGCTCCCTTCTTTCACAGCAATTCAGCTTAGAGTCACTTCTTTTTCTGTGTGAACAGGAAAACTGGTTCCAAATGAAGCACTCTCTCTCACACACACACGGATGCATGTGTGAACACAAGCAGCTTTATCTTTCCTTTTCAGTTCACAGAATTGCTTTATTAAGTTGTAAAAACTGATCTTTATACATTTTTGTTGAGTAAAAATCATATCTGAATTATGAAACTGGTTAAAATAATTTCTTGTCAACAAATGCTTGTATGGAATTTGAAACTTCTGTAGACTGTGCGTAGTTGTTTTTCTCTCTGCTTAGCTGTGGCTGCTGCAAGCAAAGAAAATCCCAACCTCAGACATCTTTATATATTATATTATAGGTTAATTATTCATATCAGATATTATTATATATATATATTTGTATTTGACCTTGTAGACGTTAAGGTTAGGCTTAACCAGACATTAAACAAATATGTCAGGAAAAACTTTAATTCTGCAAGATGTCTTTTCAACGTTGGGTTGCTCAGTGGGTATATTGTGGTCAAACGATGAATTATCCCAAACTTTTTTGAACTACATTTCAGTACCATGCTTCCACCTAGTGGCTACAGTTGTGACATGCATTTCACACAATGCATGAATCTCACTCTCCGTGAGTGAAGTGTACATTTTTAACTAATGCCCACTATAGCTGGCTCTTGATTGGGAGCCAATTTGTTTTTTTACCTGTTGTTTATGTCTCTTAAAGCCATACACACACACACACACACACACACGCAATAAAAAGAACGCAGTCCAGATAACAGTTCAACTCCAGTCTCCTTGTAATTGTCTCTCTCCTCCTGGTACACGTGTGTCAGCCCGCTGTGCCACCTCCAACTAAAAAGAAAATAAAGCAAAAGCATACCAAAATCAAATCAAATCAAATCAAATCAGATTTATTTGTATAGCGCCAAATCATAACAAAGTTACATCAAGGCACTTTACATATAGAGCAGGTCTAGACCAAACTCTTTATACATTTATTTAAAGAGACCCAACAGATCCCCCGATGAGCAAGCACTTGGCAACAGTGGCAAGGAAAAACTTCCTTTAAGAGGCAGAAACCAGGCTCAGGGGGGGCGGCCATCTGCCTCGACCGGTTGGGTTGAGAGAGAGAGAGAGAGAGAGAGAGAGAGAGACAGGCAGGCAGGCATTGGAGGGGGGGGGGGTGTAGGCAGGAACATGTTGTTGCATGAAGTTCATGGAGTTGAGCTGTAATACAGAATTCATGCTATATGGGACCAGCAGGTGTTGCAGGAACATGGGATGGAGATGAGTCACCACCTGCAGGATGAGGACAGGGAGAGAGAGGAGAGGAACTGGGAGAGACAGAGACTTTGGCAGAACATGGTTAGTAAATGCAGTATATATGCTTAGAACTGGGTGAAACTGTTTTGTTTTTTTTGTTTTTTTTGTTTTTTTTTTTAAGAAGGATGGTTTTTATCAGCGCATGCAAGGAGGGAGTTAGAGAGAAAGAGAGAGAGAGGGTGACAGGGAGAGACAGAGAGCAAGAGAGAGAGAGAGAGAGAGAGAGAGAGAGAGAGAGAGAGAGAGAGAAGCTCAGTCCTTCCCCCAGCAGCCTAGGCCTATAGCAGCATACCTAAAGAGTAGAGGACTTTTTAACTGTACGCTCTGTCATACAGGAAAGTTTTAAGCCTGGTCTTGAAAGTTACTAAAGAGTCCGCCCCCTGGACCGATGCTGGGAGTTGGTTCCATAGAAGAGGAGCCTGATAACTGAACGATCTGCCTCCAGATTTACTCTTGGAGACTCTAGGAACCACAAGTTAACCTCCATCTAGAGAGCGGAGTGGCCTGCTAGGACAGTAAGGAACTATGAGCTCTCTGAGATACGATGGAGCTTGGCCATTAAGAGCTTTATATGTTAAAAGAAGGATTTTGAATTCTACTCTATATTTTACTGGCAGCCAATGAAGAGCAGCTAACACGGGAGAGATGTGATCTCTTTTCCTAGTTCCTGTTAATATTCGTGCAGCAGCGTTCTGAATTAACTGAAGGCCTTTTAGAGATTTGTTTGGACATGCAGATAGTAATGAGTTACAGTAGTCCAGCCTAGAAATTACAAATGCATGGACTAGTTTTTCTGCATCATCCTGAGAGAGGATGTTTCTGATTTTCCTAATGTTTCTCAGGTGGAAGAAAGCTGCCCGACTAACTTGTTTTATGTGAGGGACAAAGGACATGTCCTGGTCAAAAATTACTCCAAGGTTTCTTACAGTGGAGCTGGAGGCCAAAGTAATGCCGTCCAAACTGATGAGATGATTAGATAGTATTTTTCTGAGGTGCTTAGGACCGAGTACAATAACTTCTGTTTTGTCAGAGTTGAGAAGTAAAAAATTTCCAGTCATCCAGACTTTTATGTCTTCAAGACTGACTTCATTTGGCTTCATTGATAGGTACAGCTGAGTATCGTCTGCGTAGCAGTGGAAATTGATGCTGTGTTTCCTGATAATGTTGCCTAGAGGAAGCAGATAAAGCGTAAAGAGGATTGGTCCAAGTACCGAACCCTGCGGGACTCCATGACTGACTACAGTACATGAGGAGGAGCTGTTGTTTACATGAACAAACTGATAAGTTTGATAAGATCAAATCTGATAAGATCTGATAAGTAGGATTTGAACCACTTTAGTGCAGTTCCTTTAATTCCAATTTCATGTTCCAGTCTCTGTAGTAAAATATTATGATCTATGGTGTCGAATGCAGCACTAAGATCTAGAAGGAGAAGTATGGAGGCTGATCCATTGTCTGAGGCCATTAGAATGTCATTGGAGACTTTAACCAGCGCTGTTTCTGTGCTATGATGGGCTCTAAATCCTGACTGAAACTCTTCAAACAAACTGTTCCCATCCAGATGCTCGTGTAGTTGTTTTGCTACAGCTTTCTCAATGATTTTAGAAATAAATGGAAGGTTCGATATGGGTCTATAGTTTGCCAAAACATCTGGATCAAGATTAGGCTTTTTAAGCTGGGGTTTGATGACCGCAGTCTTAAGTGCCTGAGGTACATAACCCAGAAATAAAGTCAGATTAACCAAATCTAGAATAAACGGCTCAATTACATAAAAGATCTCTTTAAAGAGGCTAGTTGGTACTGGGTCTAATAGACAGGTTGACGGTCTGGATGATGAAACTATAGAAGCTAGCTCTGAGAGATTTAGAGGTGAGAATGATTCCAGATGTAAAAGAGGCGCCACAGCTGATTCAGCAGTTGCCGTCTTCAGAAGGGGATTTTTATCTAACGTAGGCAAGAGCTGATAAATTCTTTCTCTGATCGTGAGAATTTTGTCTGAAAAAAAACTAATAAAATCATTACTGCTTAGAGCTAAGGGGATCACTGGTTCAACTGAGCTATGGCTCTCTGTCAGCCTGGCTACAGTGCTGAAGAGAAACCTGGGGTTGTTTTTGTTTTCTTCTATGAGTGCTGAGTAATATGAACTTCTAGCACTGCGGAGAGCTTTTTTATACGTTTTTAGGCTGTCTTTCCAGGCTCTGTGAGACTCTTCTGACTTACTGGAACGCCAGTTTCTTTCTAAATTCCTTGATGTCTGCTTTAAGGTACGGATTTGGTAACTATACCAGGGAGCCATCCTCCTCAGATTGAATACTTTCTTTTTGAGAGGGGCAGCATTATCAAGATTCGAACGCAGTGTGGCCATAGTGCTAGTCACAAGGTCATCAACCTGCGTATGGGAGAAATCCTCATTTAAATTTAGATTTAGATATGGCATTGTTGGGAATGATGACCAAATGTTCTCTTTAAATTTAGCCACAGCAGCTTCAGATAAACATCTTCTATAGCTGAATTTATTCCTCAATGCTGTGGAGCCCATTAAAGTAAACTCAAATGTAATAAGGTAATGGTCAGACAGGAGAGAATTTTGGGGAAGAATTGTTAGCTTGTCAATTTCAATGCCATAAGTTAGAACAAGATCAAGGATATGATTGTAGAAGTGAGTGGGTTCATTCACATGCTGGGAAAAGCCAATTGAGTCTAGTAGGGAAAGAAACCCAGAACTAAGGCTGTCGCTTTCTACATCAACATGTATATTGAAATCTCCCAGAATAATGATTTTATCTGTACTAAGTACTAACTCTGATATAAACTCAGAAAACTCTGATAGGAATTCTGAGTACGGACCAGGTGGACGGTATACTGTAACTAACAGAACTGGTTTTTCACCTTTCCAGTCCGAGTGGGAGAGACAAAGAGTGAGGCTTTCAAAAGACCTGCAGCCAGATTTTGGTCTGGGGTTGATTAATAGGCTTGACTGAAATATTGCAGCCACCCCACCTCCTCGACCTGTGGTACGAGGGATATGAAAGTTAACATGAGTTGGGGGTGTAGCTTCATTAATGCTAACATACTCATCCTGCTGCAGCCACGTTTCAGTTATACAAAATAAATCAATATGGTGATCAGCTATGAGATCGTTAACTAGTAGAGATTTTGATGATAATGATCGAATGTTCAACAGTCCACATTTGATCGCAGTGTTATTTGAGACTAAGTTTGTGGCTGTTTTAATTACAGTTAGGTTTTTGTTTTTAGCTCCTCTTTTGTTTAATTTGAGTTTATTAACTTTTCTAAATTTAGGTCGTCGGGGGACAGACACATTTTCTATAGACCTAAACATAGACAGAGACTCTATTCTATTCTCGGCAGATGACCGCTCTGACTGAGGCGCAGAGGAGCGTGTTAAACTGCGGCTCTGCCTCCTGGTCTCGACCCGGGATTGTCAGGGTTTTGGATTTCTAATAAAATCGGCCATATTTCTAGAAATGAGAGCGGCCCCGTCCACGGTGGGATGGACACCATCTCTCCTAATTAGACCAGGTCTCCCCCAGAAAGACTTCCAGTTATCTATGTAGCCCACGTTGTTTTCGGGACACCACCTCGACAGCCAGCGGTTAAATGACGACATGCGGCTGTATATGTCATCACTGGTCCGATTGGGGAGGGGGCCGGAGAAAACTACAGTGTTCGACATCGTTTTAGCAAAAGTACACACCGATTCCACATTCATTTTTGTGACTTCCGACTGGCGAAGTCGGGTGTCGTTACTGCCGACGTGAACTACAATACTAGCATATTTACGTTTACCCTTAGCCAGCAGTTTCAGATAAGACTGGATGTCGCCTGCTCTGGCCCCCGGGATACACTTCACTATGGCCGCCGGTGTCGCTAACTTCACGTTCCTCAGAATAGAATCACCAATCACTAGAGTCGGCTTTTCAGCGGGTGTGTCGCTGAGAGGGGAGAACCTGTTGGAAACGTGAACTGGTCGGTGGTGAGCCGGGGGCTGCTGCCTACGACTATGCCTCTTGTCTCGGACAGTCACCCAGCCGCCCTGACTAGATCCCGGCTGCTCGGGAGCCACTGGGGGGGAGGAAACTATCTTAGCTGCCGTATGAGCTCGTCTAGGTTGGTCCGCACCGGCTACGGGGGGGGGCTAACTACACTAGCATAAGTTGGGCTAGCTAAAGTGCGGAGCCGGGATTCTAACTCATTAATCTTCGCCTCCATTTCTACCATCATCCTACATCTATGACAAGAGGTGCTATCATAAAAGGAGGCAGAAGAATAACTACACATGAGGCACAGAGAACAGGAGAGGAGAGGAGGAGGAGAAGGAGGAACAGAGAGTGGAGACAGAGAGCTAGAGGACATTGCTAATCGGGTAGTTTGATTAGCAGAGGAACAGAAACGGTTATAAACTTTGGAGAAAGGGGAGATATTGACTTCTAAAACCTAGTGTTGGTGTGAAAATAATTTTCTGCCTGATTACTCGAGTGAATTAGGAAATAATAGCAGAAGAACAGTGGAAACAACACAAGAAAAACAAAACTGCATGCAAATAAAGTTCAAAGAATTAAAATAAGCAAAACCACAGGGTTCCTTCCGTCTTCCAATCTATACAGTAAGTGATAATAAGGGGAGTAGAATAAAAGCGGTACTTAGCTCGGAGGAGGGGTGAAGCTGGCTTCTACGCCTCTGCATTTCCCACAGTGCGTCTCTCCTAAATCCTGCAACTGACCAGCACTGTCTGTATGGCCCGCTTCACAGCTCTGATCCCTTTGTTCCAGCTGTAGGCTGAATCCTGATCTCTGCTCTGTCATTGTGCTGTCACACTCTTCCTTGTCTCTCCTCCACCCGCTCTTCCTTATGCTTCCTTTCACCTGTGTGAGAACCGCCTCCCCCACTTCTCCACCAACCAACCACCAACCGTGCACCTGCAGCCTCGTGTTCCCTTCCAGGGCAGCACTGAACAGTGTCAAAACCCAGTGAAAACAGATTAAAAACAGTGCCCCCCAACTTGTCCCACCACAGACATAGACACCCTGTGTTTTCTTTTTGTCGTGCATATTTTAATTTATATTCTGTTGTATAATTCTTTTTACTTGTCTATGTTGTCATTGGACTTTTTTTATAATTCAGTTGGATCTTTGGGTTCTTTATAATTTATTACCTATATCATTATGTTTCAAGTTCAGGTTGTTAAATATATAAATAAACATAATTTTACATTATTTTGTAATAATTTTTAGCAACAAAAAAATCTAAGAAAGAGATGGCTCTTTTTAGTGAGCTGAGCCAAAAGAACCAAAATTCTCTTCACTACACATTTAAATGTTACCTGCGAGCTCACCACCCGAACTGAGTGGCACATGCAAAAGGACAGTTATGGCAACACCACTTGAACATGAACACAAGATATGCTCATGAACAGAGTTTATGGAATTCTATAACGCAAATGCAGTGGAGTCAAAAGTACAACATTTGCCTTTCAAATTTAGTGGAGTAAAAGTAGTAAGTTTCCAAAAAATAAATCACGAAGTGAAGTGCAGATACTCAAAAACTGTAATTAAGTACAGTACTTAGGTAAATTTAATTTGCTATGTCCACCACTGCTGCTGACATAACAGTTTAATCCAAGTCTTCCCATGGTCCCACCACTGCTTTAGACAGGTAAAATCACACTTAATTTTTCAAGCAAATGTTATTCGGTAATCATCGCAGGGAAGATGGTTTTATTAACTTGTTAATATCAGGGCCATATGTTAAAACAAGATGAAAGGTATTGAAACAGTTTTCAGATGTTGGGAAAATCTTACAATCTGAATCTTACAATTAATTAAATGCAAAACTAAGGCTGTCAGTGGAAACAACTGTGAGAACAGACTGGACCGAAGGACCCTTGATGCAGAGATGGAAACAAGTGGTGTGACAGTTTATAACAAACAGGCTGTTTATAACAATCCAAAGTCAAAACCAAAAGTCAAGTCAAAACCCTCAGGGATAGGGATCAAAATCGTTTAGTAAAACTCAGTAATCTACGACAGCTTAAGGTCAATACATAAAACTCACACTAGGAAACACAAGGAAGGATTGCTTGAACACGCATTGCAAACGAACTAGAGAATCTGGCACAGAAGAGAAGAAAAACACACAAATATACACAATATACGCAGGGTAGGGTGACAATAAGACATAGGTGGAACACATTATGGTAATCCCAAAGGCAGGAACTTGACAGGACATGAGGACTGACAGATTGCTCGATGGGGCCTAACAATAACTAAATTAATATTGAAATCATCCACTCCCATGATTTTATCGATACAGAGGACTAACTGTGATAAAAACTCAGAGAACATTGAATTTAGACCAGGTCTCAGAGTAAAGACAAGGTTGACAATAGACTGGAACAAACACAACTGGATTTTAAATTTTCCAATTTGACAATTAGGTTAGTGGTTTGTTTTATCAAATTTGGCAATATATCAGAATAAAAATACAGTGGTAGGGGCAAACGCAAACATTCTGATTCCATCTCTTTCCACTGTGGAACATTCCTTGTTGAGAAACAAAATTTAATAGTCCCTAGTTGTACTGCCCAAATATACCATTTTATATTTGGACACTTTAAACCTCCATTACTATGTGGTAGGTGTAACAAGGATAGTCTAATTCTAGCTTTTTTGTTTTGCCATATAAAACCAGTAAATAATTTAAATTTTCTTTAAGAAACCATCTGGTGTAGGCAGTGGAATATTCTGAAATAGATATAGTATCTTAATATATCCTGAGAAGCCACCAAATGTTTTTATTAACTTCAGCAACATAGGCACAGTTCTACTAAGTTGTGAGATGAACACAATAGCGTCATCTACATATAACGCTAATTTGTGTTTTGTATGAGCTATTGCTATTCCAGCTATTTTAGTATATGTTCGTATAGCTATGTTCGTGCTATCTGGAGACTTCAATGAAGTTTCTTTCTCATCCCAACTGACTGGATTTGCACAGTTTAATGGTCCTACCAGAGAAAATAAAACACTTTATCTGCTTTATTCCAATTGTAAAGAAGCCTATAGAAATACTGTCTTACCTTAACAAGCTAGCTCAAGTCACAACCAGGTTCTTTTGCAGACCTGTTATAAACCCTGAGTAATGTGGCATCTTATAACTACTCGCAGAGTCAGGAAATGGACACATGAGGTGAGTGAGGCTCTGAGGAACTGTTTTGATTGCACAGATTGGAATATGCTGCTGGAAAATGATGGGAACAGCATGGACATCACCAGTCTTGTTGATTGTACATCCACTTTTGTAAGGACACTCACACCTACAAAGGCTGTATCCAGTTTCTCAAATAATAAACCCTAGATCACAAGCCACATCGAGGCAATCCTCAACCAGAAAAAAGAGGATTTTAGAATTAGAACAAATGAAACGGGTGCCACACTACTTGAAAAGGAAATTAATAAAGGCAAAAGTAAAATACAGAAATAAATTAAAGAGGACTTTACATGATGGAAACATTTATGAGGTGTGGGAAAGAATCAATACCATTACTGGCTACAACAAAAAAAGAGGTGATTAATGGATGGAGCCAACAAACTCAACCAGTTCTTCAAACGATTTGGCACTGTTGCAACACCAACCCCATGTCTGTCTACTTCCACTGCTGCTACTTCTACTGTCCATCTGTGTGCATCTCCACTGCTACAGCTGTGTCCCTTCTGCCTTCTGTGCTTCCTCCACCATCCATCACTGTAACAGGGGTGAGGTTGGAACTTGGGAAACTGTCTACTGTGAAGGCAGCTGGCCCAGATGGTGTGTTTCCAATGGTGTTTAACCCTATAACGGCAAACGTATCATATGTGATACATGAGCTTTCAAGACCTCTACACAATCAGTGGGGTATTCTTGAAAAACCTGATATATATAATCAGAAACATGCCATGCATGGATAATACCCCAGGGGTCAGTAATTTGTTTATCTGAGTGTTGTCCATAGCCACTGCAAGAGCTCCTCTCATCAGGGACGAGACACAGGTGATATTTGGAAAAGAACTTCACCAACATTGAAATTATTAAAATAAGAAAAACATTAAAATCTTTATTGAATCATCAATAGAAGCAGTTCAATGATTGATGCAAAGTGAAATTACTTAATATTTCAATGACAATTTTTTTTTTTGAGTAAAACTGTGTTGAAAAAGTGTGTATCAATTTGACACAACAGGTAGATAAGGTAATTTGTCTCCAAATGAGTAAATTGTTTTTTTTTTTTTTTTTTGCACATCATGCATTACATATATAATCAAGTAATATACAGTCTTGTTATCATTTAAGTAAACGTATTGTTTAAATTAAAAGATGATGATCGTGGTAATGATGAGGACTGGACTCGTCCTGGAAGGACAGAGGAAAATGCTGGTAGTATTGATGATAAGGGAGGCTCAGATGATGAGTATCAACCAGACAAGTCTAGAAGTCCCAGAAGTGGACACAACACCAAAGCAGATGGCAAGGGGCAAAGTAAAAAAGAAGTAGTATCAGTGGAAAAGAGTTTGAACCTCCAACTCTTGAATTTGTGGGATGTGCTGATGAAGAATCTGAAGACATCTTGACTGTTTGCCAAGGGGCAGAAAATCCCGGCATGTTGGTACTATGGGAGCTGTTGTCCTAAAAATGACCTCAATCCTTCCAGCAGGAGAAAAATCAGAACATTTTTGCAGACATTTTACATCAGTTCCAGGAGCATTTGAAACATTCAGGAATCTACTTCATACATGCCAACTGATAGAGGAGAAAGATCTGAAGTCAAGACAGAAGGAAAAGAAGGTCAGGAAGGTAAACCAGGAAGAAAACATCATAATGAGATGGTATGACAGCAAAGCTGTGAACCTGCTTTCTTCTTTTGTTGGCATTGAACCACTGGGATCTGTGAAGCGTTGGGATTGGAAAGCCAAAACCCACATCATGGTTCTCATACCAGCCGTCATTGACACCTACAATAGGTTCATGGGAACCTATCAACTTTTTGATATGGTGTCTGCATTTTATAATTTTAGCTTCAGACTCTGAAGCTAACTCCCTCATGAGGAACCGTACAGGGGCAAAGAAGACAATACAGCAAGAGATATATAATGCACATCCAAAGCCACTGCATGACATGACAACCTGTGCAAGAGATTCAAGTTTGGTCCATTTCCCATTGGTTTCATTGTGTACTTCATCTACTACAGACATAACTGGAATACACCACTTGATAAAGCTAGGCAGTGACTGTCGAAGAATATGTACTGATGCAAGGGTGTCTTGTTTTCACGAGTTTTGGGGTATGTTTAAATCCCCAAAAGGGCCATTAAAATGACGGAAGGCGAATAATAACTCAAAGAGACGCAAGAGGGCTCTTGCACTGTCGAGCGCTTGGGCCCCTAAAAATAATAATGCCAAAGGATGCAACAGTATCAAGTCAGCCCCTCAGATGAACAGCATGGTGGTGATGTTCGTGGATGAGGGCAGGATGGTTGAACAGGTGGTAGAGAAAGGAATAACTGTGAAGCACCCATTCACTAACCCTAACCCAACACTGATGCTGGCAACTCCAGCAAAAAAAAATATCTGAAACATCCCACCTCTCGAAAAGCGTCCATCTTACAGCTAGATGCCCCCTTGGACATGGAGGAACTTCAGGAACCAGGCGCTCCTGTTTCTCCCCAAGGAAGATGGAAATTGACTGGTGTGTTTGGCAATCAGGTGTGCTGGATTCAGGCTCCAGTTTATCCGGAGACTGCTGTGTGGACCGAAGGACCTGGTGTGGAGTCCTCTGGATCAGCTGGTCCTGCGGTGTGTCATTTGTCTGGGACTAAAGGACTCTTTGTTTTTAATGGATTTTAAGATTGAGAGGTTTCACGCCCTGTCTGCTTTTTACCAAGGACTCTTCACTCTCTTTTCTGAAAGCTGCTGCTGATACAGAAAGCTCACTATGACTCTCTTTTCTGGCTGCTGCGGGAGCCGCTGGTCAGTGGAGGACACCTGAGCTACTCCTGCTTGGCAGGAACAGAGCTGGTCTCAGGTAAGAAGGTCCAGCCTGAGTCTGTACAAACCTCCAGTCACCAAGATTTTAGTAGTTAACGCCTCCATTTCCATCCTCAATCCTTCCACCTCAAACTGATTCCCCTTCTGTGGTGCTGTGGATACTGTTTCGCTTAGTGTCCCCAACTCAGCCTCCTGTTCTCCCTGTTGGACAATCTTCTCTGGAAGGCAGGAGAAGTTTTATTTCTTCAAACCTTCATTCTGGGCTTCAGATACAGTGTTATCACTGTGTGCTTTGCTCTCTCGCGTTTATTCTTTGTGGATCCTCAGTGTATGACCTGTTTTGTTTTGTTATGGTTTTTTTTTTGGATTTGTTTGCCTGATTTTTCGGACTGCCTTCGTGTGTTTGACCCTGCCTGCTCTTCAGTAAAGTTTTTGGATCCTGGACTAGTCTGTGTTTGGGGTGCTCATTCTGCAGCTGAGTCTCTCGGTAGCCATAGGCTCTGCCACTGACAATGAGAGTGATGAGTTGTATCGTCTGATGGCCACAGGCAGGAATGATTTCCTGCGATGCTCTGTTGTGCATTTTGGTGTAATCAACCTTGTACTGAATGTACTCCTGTAACTAGCCCAGACATGGGCAAACTACGGCCCGTCGAACTTGATTAAAATTATAGTAAAAACCCATGGATGTTTAAAAGTCTCATTCATTTCCCTTTTTCACCCTTTCCCCTGCAATACCCTCATTTCCCCAATAGTTATTAGTCTAGAAACATTGACCTTTGTTGGAGTGTAACTTTCCCGCTGCCATTTCCGCCCTTCGGTAAAAATGAGCAGATCAAAGAAAAGAAAAGTGGACACTGAGTGCCGAGTGTTTAAAAAGGAGTGGACAACAAAATATTTTTTCACTGAAGTCCGATCAACGTCTGTATGTCTGCACAGCAGCGGTACAGTAGCTTAATTAACACGCCTCACATCGCTCTCAATTCTAGTTTTCTTTCTAGTTTCTGCTGCAAGCAGGATATTTGATACAGTCTATCTCTCAGGACAATCCGTCCATGATTTTGCGGGGTTTAAAACAATTAGAAATTATTGAGCTTGACTATTTCGTTGGGTAATAATATGTTTTGAATGTTGAAAGTGATTCCATTGATCTTTTTCCAGTAAATGTTGATTTCTTTAACTTTGCACCGTCAATTGAAATGTATACAAAACAGACGCAATCTCCAGTTTTGATAAATTACATTTTGTGTCCAAATGCTCCTGGCCCGGCCCCTCTGTCAAATTTTAGAACCCATTGTGGCCCGCAAGTCAAAAAGTTTGCCCACCCCTGAACTAGCCAGCACATCGAGGAGTGGGTTGGACACATTGTCCAAGATGACTCACAAGCTTGGACAGCATCCTCCTCTCAGACACCTCCATCAGAGGGACCAGCTTCACTCCCACAATGTCACTGGCTCTACGGATCAGTCTATTCAGTCTGTTGTTGTCAGCTGCCCTCATCCTGCTGCCCCACCACACCACAGGATACAGGATACCACTGGCTACCACAGACTCGTAGAACATGCTGATCATAGTCCTGCAGATGTTGAAGGACCTCAGCCGCCTCAGAAAATGCAAGCGACTCTGGCCCTTCCTGTGGAGGGCGTCAGTGTTCTTAGCCCAGTCCAGTTTATTGTCAATGTGTACTCCTTACAATGTCCACACTGACCCCCTGGGTGGAAACAGGGGTCACCGGCACCGCAGTCCCTAGACGCTAAAAGCCAGAGTCCTGGTTGACTATGCTATCAAGAGATTCGGGACTTACATCAGTTCATACTGATCTGAACTCATGGACTTGTTCTGTGTTCTGCCCTGGAGAATCAGCTTGTATTTTCAGGTCAGCAGGTCTGATCTGTTTTTGTGTGTCTATGTCTATTTTTTATGTGACCAAAGAATGTGAACTGATCATTTTTAAATAGATGTAATAAAGTTGCTTTCAAAAAAATCTAAATTGCTTTCTCTTTCTCCCTCCCTCTCTCCAGTCATTTGGAAGACGTGGTGTTTGACTGTGGCTGTGAGATCCGCTGGCTGCAGCTATGGCAACAGAGAGGGGAAGCAAGTTTAAGCAGCCAACAGTTATACTGTGCTGATGACTACAGGAAGATACTACTCCATGACATGAACATAAGCAGCTGTGGTAAGTCTCACACACAGACCCATGGTATAGACAATTTTAACTCTGCCCTTCCAGAACTTTATATCTGAGTTCCTTAGATGTGGGGTTATTTATATAACCAGGAGGAAATATATTTGTTGACTATTTTCTACAGCAGAGTAATTTACACGTATTGTTCTTATTGTTCATGATGAAAGAACAATGGAAAATTTTCTTCATATTTTTTTCTTCAGGTTATTATTCTTCATTTTTCATTTTTATTTGGATATTTATTATAATATATTATACTAATATTTCATTGATTTTTTTTTATTAGCCATTAATATAAGTCAGATAATTAATTACCTTCTAATTTCATTTATATGTTAAAATGAATTTGTAACCAAGTACATTAGCATCTTCAGTTACTGAAATGTTTTCTGACACAGTGATCATCCACCAAAAAACTACTACACAAACATATAAATGAGTTTTAGTGCTCAGAAATTAGCTTTATGAAACTAGACTGATGGTTTTATTTCTGAGCAACAAAAGCTACGACCACTGCTCATTGACCCATTTGGTGTCAGGTTGCCCCAATGTCTACGACACAGCCAAACTTCTTTTTGATGATCAGCTGCTTGCCTGCCTGCTGGATGGAATAATTTCCTGTTGTAGAGGCCAGTTTGGCCCAGCTCATGGTAGACCTCTGTCCTCTGTCTCAGACCTGCCTGAAATCAGTGTCAGTCACAGCAATCTGACTGTTGTAGAGGGAGACCAGGTTACTGCCATCTGCAATGGCTCCGGGTCCCCCCTACCTGAGGTGGACTGGCCTGTCAACGGAATGCACTCCATCAACACACAAGAGGTAGAAACACATGTGAGCATATTGTGTTAATATGCTGATACATTACATATTGAGAGTTTACATACTCTAGAATGGACACCCCCACAAACTTCACACAGTGTGACACACTCTGAAGTCTGAACTGTCTCTGTCTCACTTCAATCATGTATATACGGACCCATATCCAGAATTCTGTGTGATTCCACTTGTTTCACAATCAGTACAGTTTATCCAAAACCAGCTTCACAAATTTTAGGCTTGCAGACCATGTTGGGCTTCATCATGTGAAATTATGAAAGTCCATCTAATTAAGCCTCCTCTGGTAATGGTTGGAGCATCATAATGTTCTCTCTCTTCATTATTTACTTAATCTCAGAAAGTAGCCTGTGACTATGTTTCCTTTGGCTAATCAGGCTGCAGTTTAACATTACGTTAACATTACAAAAAGAGCAGGCCAGCATCACACTAATGTTAGGCTTATGGCAGGTAAACTAAGCATGTTGATATGCCCATGTGAACATGCTATTATGTGTTGTGTTTTGTGTGTTGTCTTTTAAGTGTAATTGCAACAGAATGCTAACAATGATTGTTTGCTAACTGACTATGCTGGATAGTGAGCTGGATTGCCAGGACAGCCCACTCAGCTGTGATAGTAAAATGTTGTTCAACTCCCTTTAGGCCAAAGTTTACAACAACAACACTGTTCATTCCATCAACATCACTCTGGTCAATGTGAGCAAAGACGACAACAACTTCCTGCTGACCTGCACCGCCACAAATGTGGTGGGCATGACCAATGCTTCAGTCCTGCTCACTGTTCACTGTAAGGACACACATACACACAAACACAGCTGCTACTTTTCATCTGTTGTCTTATTTGTCAGATGCTTGTCAATGTGAATAGTGATGTAGATTAATCTACATAGCCTGGAAAGAAAACTCAGAAGCATATAAATAACTCTTTGCAATGCCATAAGCTCCTATTATTCAGCATTGATAGAAGACAACAAGAACAATCCTACATTTGTCTTTAATAATGCAGCCAGGCTGACAGAGTCATAGCTCAGTTAAACCACTGATTCCTTTAATTCTCAGCAGCGATGATTTTATGGGCTTTTTTTATGAATATAATTGTAGCAATCAGAGGCAAAATTGAACCTACAATTGGCAGTAGTCCACTATCAAATGCAATCAACTGTAACACCTGCTTTATATTTGGAATCTTTTCACCGTTAAATCTCTCCGAGCTAGTTTCTCCATTTCCATCATCCAAACCATCAACTTGTCTTTAAAACCAGATACCAACCAGGCTGTTTAAAGATGTTTTTCCACTTCTTAACATATATATTTTAGATTTGATCAATCTTTTTTTGTGATCAAGTTTTTACTTGATTTTTTTATATGGGCATATGCAGCATATTGAATTTTGTATTGAATGAAGTACACACATTAAATATACAGTATATCCCCCAAACATCATATTTCATTTCTTCCAAACCCATCCACTGACTCCCTCTCATCCTCTACCTCCCACAATAACCGTCATTGGGAAAAAAAAATGTTTTTTTCTTTTTTTTTTGATCAATTGGACTTTATCTTTAGGTAATGTACCACAGACTTTTAATATTGCAGTTTTTAAACCTCTCCTCAAAAAAACTCATCTTGATTTAGTTGTATTTAACCTCCATTTCATTTCTAAAATTCTTGAAAAAGCATTTGCAAGCCAATTATATGAGCATCTCCATAGCAATGGCTTAGTTGAAGAGTTTCAGTCAAGATTTATTACATATTATAGCACAGAAACAGCACTGGTAAGTGTTACCAATCATATTCTAATGGATTTAGAAAAGGACTAGCCTCCATGCTTGTTTGGATCTTAGTGCTACATTTAACATCATTGATCACAATATTTTATTACAGAGATTAGAAAATGAAACTGGAAATAAAGGAACTGCACTAAGCTTGTATAATTCATACTAATCAGATAGCTATCAGTTTCTTCCTGTTGCCAATGGCTCTTCCTCAAACACTATAATTAATTATGGAGTTCCACAGGTTTCGGTACTTGGACCACTCCTTTTCACCCTATATGTGCTTCTTTTAGGAAATATTATCAGGAAGCACAGCATAGATTTTCATTGTTATGTAGAAGATACTCAGTTACACATGAAAACTAAACAGCTAATCAAAGCCCAAAGCTCTCAGTGACCAAGCACTCTCACTTAATGCTAATATTTACTTACATACTTAGTTTTACCAGGTTTCAGTCACTCCTTACATCTGTATGTTTTGCTTGTATTTTCTTGCATCCTCTCTCTGCCTGCTTTCATTATCTTTCCGGCCAGCCTTTCCTATCTCTCTCTCCCTCTGAACCCAATCAGTCCAGGTGAATTCTGTCCTCCCTCAGCCTTGTTCTTTCTGAGGTTTTTGCCTTTAAAAGGAAAAAATTCCTTGCCACTAGCTATGTTTACATGGACACCAGTAATTGTTCAGATCAAAACTTCCTCGTGATCAAGATGGATGGATTATGCCAATTGTTGACCCAATGGCGTATATGTAAACACTTATTCCGAAATTTGGGTAGAAATTATTTTAACTGTGCATGTCTGTTACGTTAGCCATATGTTGATGTAACGTATTCCCACCTTTACTATAGCTAGCAGAAGACATGGTGGGAGTTGAAAAGAACTGGGCCTCTTTTATTAAACACGGTGTACACAAAACGAGGCGCACATCACTTTCCACATATATGTCTACATCTGATCTATAAAAAAACAGACTTGACACGGGAATGTGTGCACCCCTAAGCAACCTGATGAACACAGTGATCCTAAATTTAAATCCAAAGCAACCAAAGAACCTTCATAGATAGAAAAGTTGGAATAACTACATAAATTCATCATGACTCTGACTCGTTATCGTTACATTATCTTTTAACGATCTTACGCACAGTTTTATAAATGAAGCCTCTGCTCTATATTGGACACAAATATGCTACCACTCAAACATATATCTAAACACATCATGAGCAGATCTTTTTTACGGTCCATATAAAAAGTAAAACTCTAATCTGAAATGTAATCTAAATAACTAACTAACTGTTAGCCCTGAACATTGAACTCAACCAGCACTCCTGCAAAGCTTTCTCTGGTTGACGGTCAGCTTATCCATACTATATACATTCTAGTAGCACTGTCTCTTCAATCCCAGTTATCACAAATGTCAGACCTATGAAATGCATTTCTGATCTCCCAAAATCAGCTAACCTTAGCAACCTTATCAATATTACTTCAGTCACCACCCCTCCACACAGAAATGCACCTCAAATATTAAAAATGGCTCGTTAAACGTCAGGTCACTCACAAATAAATTATTTTTAATAAATGATCTAATTAGCACCCACAGTCTAGACGTCACTCTGCTAACTGAAACCTGGCTAGATAGAAATGGTGCAGCTACACTCATTGAGAATGCTCCTCCCAATCTCAACTTTTTCCACACTACCAGAGCGAATAGGAGAGGTGGTGGAATTGCTGCCGTCTTTTCCGACATTTATAGTTTTAAGGACATCTCTCTTGGCGAATATAATTGTTTTGAATACCTAGTAATATCTGTACAGTGTAAAACCCCAATCTTAATAGTAACAGTCTATTGTCGACCAAAGTCTAAAAGTGGCTTTCTGGAAGAATTCTCTCAACTACTGGCCGAGGTCTCCACCAACTATGACTGTCTTATTTTATCAGGTGATTTATATTGACAATGAAACATATCCAGATGCCACTAACTTTTTGAGTTTGCTGGAGGCATCTGATCTCTCCCAACACGTCCGTGGACCTACCCACAATAAAGGACACACTTTGGATCTCATCATCACCAAAGGACATAATATTACTACACCATGTGTAATAGATGTAGCTTTCTCTGACCATTGTTGCATATATTTTAATGTATCTGCTTCCTCTGTACACTATAATAGTTCTCATACAATCAAAAAACGCATAATCAACAACAATACAATTGAAAGTTTTCAAGGGACCATGAATAAGGGACCGTCCAATGTATCGCTAGCTGGTGATCCTGTGGACAGTTTCAACTTAAAAATACAGAGTACTGGACAACATTGCACCAGTTAAAACTAAACATGTAGAAAAAGTAAAAGTTCCCTGGAGAACTGGCATAGAGGTCAGACAGTCTAAAAGAAAGTGTCGCCAGGCAGAGCGACAGTGGACAAAAACAAAACTTAAGGTTGTTAATGAGATTTATAAGGACAAACTGAATGAATATAACAAAGCTATTAAACAAGCTAGATGGTCTTTCTTTTTTAAAATTATAAATGAAAATGTTAATAATAGTAAAGTACTCTTCTCCACTGTTGACACCACTCATAAATCCACCATCCACCATCCCATCACATTTGCTGTCTACAGAAAAATGTGAGCAATTTGCTTTATTTTTTGATAGCAAAATTAACACAATCAAACAAATCATCAGTGCCCTCAGACCAAAAAATTAACCTCTCCTTCATTTTTCCAGGGGCTCCACCTGTTTTATGTCCCAGTTTGACCGCTTAGATCCAACAGAGATCTAATCTCTAATATTGTTTGGTCAGCTCAGGTCCTCCACCTGTTGCTTGGAACCTATTCTAACCACATTTTTTTTAAAATCAAATCAAATCAAATCAGATTTATTTGTATAGCGCCAAATCATAACAAAGTTACATCAAGGCACTTTACATATAGAGCAGGTCTAGACCAAACTCTTTATAAATTTATTTAAAGAGACCCAACAGATCCCCCGATGAGCAAGCACTTGGCAACAGTGGCAAGGAAAAACTTCCTTTAAGAGGCAGAAACCTTGAGCAGAACCAGGCTCAGGGGGGGCGGCCATCTGCCTCGACCGGTTGGGTTGAGAGAGAGAGAGAGAGAGAGAGAGAGAGAGAGAGAGAGAGAGAGAGAGAGAGGCAAAACCGTCTTTAATTGTTTTGCACCCAAAGTTTTAAAAATCATTAACTGGTCTCTTCAGTCTGGTATTTTCCCCACATCACTTAAAACAGTCATAAAACCACTTCTGAAGAAAAATAATCTGAATCCAAATGTTGTAGCAAACTATTGGCCCAGCTCCAATCTGCCATTTCTTAGTAGAATACTTGAAAAAACTGTTTACATTCAACTCAAAAAATATCTCACATCAAATAGCCTCCTAGATATTTATCAATCAGGTTTTTGTCCCCACCATAGCACAGAAACAGCTCTCATCAAAGTAATAAACAACCTGCATATAAACACAGACTCCAAAAAAATATCTGTTCTTGTTCTACTTGATCTCAGTGCCACTTTTGACACTGTTGACCATAACATTCTGTTGGAGAGACTCGAGAGATGGGTGTGCTTATCTGGTCCTGTTCTAAAATGGTTCAATTCATATTAACGTGACAGGAAGTATTATTATTTTCATCGGCGACTTCTCCTGAAACAAAAGGGACGTTACATGTGGGTGTCCCCCAGAGGTCAATTCTTGGACCATTACTGTTCAACCTCTATATGCCTCCATTTTCACATGTCATCAATAACCATAACGTCAATTACCGCAATTATGCAGACGAGTCGCAACTTTACATTTCTCTATACCCTGATTTATCTTCCGTACAGTCCCTCATCCAATGCATCAGTGACATTAACAAATGGATGACAGAAAACTTCCTGCAGTTAAATAAAGACAAAACAGAAATACTAATCTTTGGTGCACAGACTCAAAGACTGAGAGTGGTGGAACACTTCAAGTCCCTCTCTCTGGAAAGCAAAACTGTTGCAAGAAATCTTGGCATAGTCATGGACAATTTAAACTTCAGGAGTCATATCCACCACATCACAAAATTATTCTTCTACCATCTAAAATATATATATCCAAATTAAGAAGTTTTCTATCAAAACCTGATTCTGAAAAATTAATTCATGCATTCATAACCAGCAGATTAGATTACTGTAACGGCCTATTCATTGGCTTCACAAACACCAAACATTAATTAAAAATGCAGCAGCATGTACTCTCACTGGTACAAAAAAATATCAACACATCACACCAGTTTTTAAAACAACGCATTGGTTACCCATCAAAAAAAGAATAGATTTCAAGGTCCTCCTGTTAGTTTACAAACCACTAAATGGTCATGCACCTCAGGACCTAACAGACATGCTAATTACTTACACACCAGCAAGAACCCTCAGGTCCACAAACACTAGTACACTAGTCACTCCCTGCACAAAAACTCAGGAAGGGGAGGCTGCATTTTCTGTTGCCCCATGCCCCACGCAGGTGGAGCAGCTTGTCTGAGACAGTAAAGACTGCCCCGTCAGTCAATACTTTTAAAAATAGGTGAAAACCTTTTCTTTTCTCAACAGCGTTTGATTGTGTGTGTGTGTGCTTACTCTGTGCTTTGTATTGTTTGTTGTATGCTGTAAAGCACGTTGAGTCTGTCTTGTGCATGAAATGCGCTCTGTAAATATAGTTTGAATTGAATTGATTAAATGAAATTTTGTGCATGCAAACATAGCTTCTGTTGCCAAATGGTTGCCCTAAGGAGGGATTTGTTGGGTCTCTTTAATAACTCCATAAAGAGTTCGGTCTGGACCTGCTCTATATGTAAAGTGCCTATGATGTAGCTATAGCTATCGTGTGATTTGGTGCTACATAAATAAAATGCATTTGATTTAATGTGATCCCAATATCATAGTGTCTATCACACATATATATATATATATATATATATATATATATATATAATATACACAGTTAAGAGTGCCTCAGAAGTATTCATCCCACACCCCTGATGGCCCTTTTTATTTGAAATATGCTTAGCAAACATCTTTTTATTTTTGTGGAAACAGATTTGTACAAATTACTTTAGAAAATTGGCAAGTCAATTAATAAAAAATAAAATGTAGTGTAAAAATAAAAATGTAGTAAACAGTATAACTCCTTGAAAGCTTTGACTGGTGAAGAACCAGCAAAATGTGTTTTGTGCAGTCTCTCCCATCTCAATGATGGTATTAACTGAACTCAAGAGGGAGCTTCAGGGTTTTTTATCCATCCGCTGACACCATTTTTTTCGGTAAATTCTAACATTTACAAATTAAATTGTTAAAAAAAAAGTAAGTAAGTTTATATATATATATATATATGTTTGGGCACACTTTCCTCATCATTTGAATGGGAAATTGTTTGTAGTTCCACACTGACACAATAGTGTTGTTGCTATGCCATAGGGACATATATGAATATTCCAGGGTTTAAAATATCATAATCTAAATGTTCACATGTTGTCACAGGCAGAGTCTGAGCTGCATCACAACGCATTGTGGTTACACAACTGTGTTGACCTTACAACATCAGCAGGCTGTGACACACACAAATCCACAAACACAGACAGGTCACTGGACTCTATTATGTAACATTAATAACTATGTGTTTCAAATACAGAAAGTCTTCAAAGCACTTCCACCAAAGGACAGGACACAGCTATGGTCAGGAAAAAGACACTGATTGGAAGTGAAGTTCAGATTTTGGTGGTGTTGCTATCTTTTATTTCTAGTTCCTCCCTCCATCGTGAAGCTGAAGGAGCCTGAGCGTCGCCATGATACCTGCATTGAATTCACAGTTAGGGGGTCACCCCATCCAACCCTGCAGTGGTTCTACAAAGACAAGGTGCTCTTGATTCATATGACAGTGTTTTACAACAGCTGTGTGTGTTTGTGTTTGCATCCTGGCTAATCAGCTTTGTTAGTTGGTAGTGAAGTTACTGTTGGACTACTGCTGCACTTTCCTTCAGGAAATCTCCCACACGGAGTATGTGCGTCCTGACATGGACATTTACCAGGATTATATAGAAGGCTGCTTGACCTTCAAAAACCCAACACACCACAACAACGGGAACTATACCCTGAAGGCCACCAACTACCTGGGAGAAGCAACCAGTACTGTGTACGGACACTTCCTTAACAAGCCCTTTGACGGTGGGTTAGATTCTCTTCACATCCTTGCACCATCATTTTTTTTAGTTTAGTTTAGTTTTTAGTTCAAAGTACATATTACAGGTAATTTTTTGAGATGAAACTTGTCAAAAAAAATACCATTTGAAAAGTTAAGTTTGGTGGTTTTTAAGTTTTTTTCAAGACATAAGAGCACAAATTTTGTCCAAAAAGTGAGAAGTTTTGAGCTAAGCCTCTAAAAGTGCTATTTTTTTTTCAACACCGCGTCATATGACGTAGGCAGAAGGAGTCGTATGCTAGGTTCTGCCATCACTCAGTGTGGGAGTAGGTAGTTATCAGTCAGGGAGTTGGTGTGTTTTCAGTAGTGTTGTATTGCATTGCGTTTGTGGAGGTTGCACAAATTCCAGCCTGTCAGGACATTGAGTCCACAGGTTTCCTAACAGGAAAAAAAACACCGCTATCCTCCTTTCCTGGGTGCGTTTTGTGCAGCTGAAGAGACGGACTTCACGGCTGCATCAGCTACGACAAACGACGCTTTCGACCAAAGGATTATCAAGTGATCTAATGGAGTTCAACATGAGACCCAGGTGCGACTGACACCGGGTGTGGTGCCTTCGATGCACACAGTGTCCTCAGCCCAGCTGTCTGAAGCAGGCTCCGGTTGTGGTGGAGAAATTTTGAGTTTTAGAAATCTGCTGAACATTCAGCATTATTATGTACTTTATTATCTTAGTTCAAATATGGAAAATAGAACATGTAAGTAAAATAACTAAATAGAGGAATTAATGATTTCTGCCCTAAACATAACACACTTGTGTCTGGCCTTGCATTTCCCAAACAAGCTCCAAACAAACAAAACGTCTCCTGCGGCAATAGTACAGCACTATACCTTGTAGTGTTGACAGATATTATAAATATGAGACACTTCTTCAAAATCATAAATTTTGATTATATGTTAGTGTCAATACTCCTGCCTGTAATAGATGACTTAATAATTTTGCTATTGCTGGACATATGATGGTAATCTGTGCAATATTACATAAGCTAACACCACCTGCCCTGCTCTCCACTGATTGTCCTACGTCCCCTCCACTTTAGCTTTTTCGGACTTGGAAGTAAAATTTTCTCACAAAAATTACTCTAGAAGCCTAATTAATGTATTTGCAAATATTTTGAAGAAAAAACAGTTCCTATATTATTTTTCTAAACATTGATTCAAAGTGGTCGTTAATCTGCAATATGCCCTTTAACACCACACGCAGGTCAAGTTTTTATGAGATTGATGTACTTTTAGTCTTGCAGCCAAAACTTTTATTATTTCAGTGCCTGTCTGAGACAATCAGCAGCCCTCCCTGGAAACAAGTTCATCAGCCTTTATTGAGTCAAATGACTTTTGTGTAGGAAGGCAGAGCTACACCACAGTGAAACAAAGGGCAGGATGTGAAAATGTGAAGAAAAAAAAGAGATATATATCTATATCTTTCAAAAGATATAGATATATATTTTGGACCCTGAAGCAAAGACACTGGTAGAACGTATGAAGAGATGGAAATGGATGAGATGGAAAAAAGGATGAGCATGTGGAGAGAACACCGAAGACACATGGTGATTAAGCAGAATCATGAGCATGAGTAGTAGAGTGAGGACTAGGCTTAGATAGTCAGGTGATGAGGTGAATGGAAGCCAGTGTGGCCCGTCTGCTGCCATAGGAGAGACCAGCCACATACAGGGATAGGATAGAAGGAGAGAAAACATTTAACAGGCGTTGGTGGCATTGGAGTGAAGTTTGCTATGCTGTTCCCGTCACCCACCTTAAAATAATGAGAGTTCAAAATATTATTGTGTTGATCACTGTAAAAAAGTGGGAGTTATGACAGAAGAAGATGGCTCAATAGAGGAAAAAAGTAAAGGAAGAGTAGACAGTAGATGTAGGCAGTGTATTAGGTTCAGAGAGCAACTTAACACAGTGTGACAGTAGCTGGTGAGTGCATCTACGGTCGCTCACTACATCATGAAACATGCATCTGAAATCATCACCAGGGACCGGAGGTGGGTCAAACGGCCTGGGTGCAAGCATGCAAGGGCACCAAAGACACCACGCTCAGGGAGCCAATGCAGCCAAAGAGCATGAGGCCAGCACTGCCCTCCAGACACAGGGACAGCAAGCAGGCAACAAGAGGAGAGTTTCTGTGTGACTGTTGACCAGAAGTGCTGCACAAGTGAGCAGAGCCAAAGATCCGAATACAGGTGCCTGAAGTGAATTAATACATACTTTATATTTTAGTGATATACTTTGAGTGATTTGCCCACTAATAATTCATGAAGTTTGGCGCATCCAGACAATTTTTTCTTCACGGTATATAAACATATTTTCGCTTTTTTACTACTTGAGTAGGGCACAGTGGCATAGTGGTTAGCACTGTTGCCATACAATAAGAAGGTCATGGGTTCGGTTCCTGGGCCTGGGGCCTCTGTGTGCGGAGTTTGCATGTTCTCCCCGTACCTGCGTGGGTTTCCTCTGGGTACTCTTGTTTCCTCCCACCGTTCAAAGACATGCATGTTCAGGGTACTTTGTGACTCTGGAACCCTCTTGGAAGTGTTGTTTATTTTGACTAGGTTATAGAGTGATTGAAAAATTTGCTTAAAGGTTAAATACTTACTATCATGATATTTTGAGTTCTTGTAGGAAACGTAAAATGAACTGCAGCTGTAATGAAAAAAGAGCGCTCGATCTTCAGGTAAATTTGTTCCTATCTTTACCTATGGTCATGAGAACTGGATCATGACCAAAAGACTGAGATTGTGAATACAAGTGACCGAAATTAGCTTCCTCAGGAGGGTGGCTGGTTTCTCCCTTGGAAATAGGGTGAGGAGCTTGGTTGTCCAAAAGGAGCTCAGAGTAGAGCAGCTGCTCCTTTGCATTGACAGGAGCCAGCTGAGGTCGTTTGGGCATCTGGTTAGGATACCTCCTGGGCACCTCCCTTGGGAGGTGTTCCAGGCACGTCCAGCTGGGGGGAGGACCTGGGGCACACTGAGGACCAGGTGGAGAGATTATATCTCCACTCTGGCCTGGGAACGCCTCGGGATGCACCAGTCAGAGCTGGTCGATGTGGCTGGGGAAAGGAAAATCTGGGGCTCCCTGCTGACGTTGCTACACCCACGACCCGACCTTGGTTAAGTGGATGAAGATGGATGGAGACTGGGCTCAACGTTTTAGCCAAACAAACAAAGTACAACTGAAAAAAGATAATATCCAAATACCTGACAAAGAACTTGTTTCAACTAGGAAGTCGAAACACCTAACCCTAACCCTAACCCACGAAGCATTGTATTATGGGTATTGTAATAGTACTGGATAGACTAGCATAAATTATTCTTTTAGCTTGCAACAGCGCTCCGCCTCCCATTGGCCTGGGGGTACCTAGGGCTGCTCGTAACGTGTGAACTGGTATTCTTTTGCAAACCGCCTGATATCACAGTCTCTGCAGTTCTATGTCTTGCAAAGGCCTCTGACTGCTTTAATAGTGACCTCTGCTGACATGTGTTGGACTTCAGCTATCTAAATGTACTGTATCTTTGACCACTCAAAGAGATCCATGCCAAACTTCTGCCAAGGATGGTCAGGAACAGCAGTAGGCAATAGTTGTTCATGGTTATGTAACCTATGTTTTTGACACATTTCACAACTTTCCACCCTCTGACCTATCTGTGTTGACATTCCTGGCCACCGTACTGCCTCTTTTGCTCTTTATCTCCTCCAGCCTTTTATCTATAATCTCTTTCTGCAGCTCCATTAGTGGTGTGGTGATCATCGCTAACTGTGCCATAAACTTAGGTACATAGTTCAGTGTTTCCTCTGGGTTTTGTTTCAGCAGCAACGGCAGACTCTCTGGGGGAGCGTGGCGGAGTAAATAAACGGCACTGCAGATTTAACTTTTAAGTATTTATTGGCTGGCCAGTTGAAAATGGCTTTTTCCCTTACAACCACTACAACCTATACATCTCAGCCATATACAATGTCAGATAAAGGCTTAGACCATTATCTTTTCCAGTTGTCTTTCTCTTCTTAGAGAAATATTTGAACAAGTTAATCTGAAAATGCAGTCAGCAGTTAATACATAATGACGTGTAGATACTAGCTTTATGCTATCAATTAGTTGACTCCAAGTTAGCGTCACAGAGTAAGCTAATAAGTCTACCTTTTCTCCGGTAATTCACTGCTTTATTCCTCATGACAACACTTCTCTGACTCTGACCTGGTGTCTCACGTTATGTAATTTTCAAGGCAGCGCTCTTGTTAGTAATGAACTCCAATAGGATCCCCCAACCACCCCATTTTCTCACTCCCCTCTCCTCCCCTCCACCCGCTGTTGCACTCATTATCACACAGGCTGTGCTGTAAAGGTGGAGAGATGTGGTAGTGGTGCATTTGCGACAAAATAAATTAACTGAATAAAAGAAATTTTAAGGCGTGGCGGCTATAATTGAATGAATATACAGTAGTGTTCAAATAATAGCAGTCCAATGTTATTAACCAGATTAATCAAGGTTTTTAGTAAATTTTTTTATTGCTAAATGGCAAACAATTTACCAGTAGGTGCAGTAGATTCTCAGAAAACCAACAAGACCCAGCATTTGTGATATGCACCCTCACGAGGTGTGTTAAAAAAAATATCAGTGTGGCAGTCAATCAGTGAGGTCATAAATTTTGGGAAAAAACAGGTGTGACTCAGGTGGCCCCTATTTAAGGATGAAGCCAGCACTTGTTGAACATGCATTTCTCTTTGAAAGCCTGAGGAATATGGGTCGTTCAAGACATTGTTCAGAAGAACAGTGTACTTTTTTATTAAAAAGTTGATTGGAGAGGGGAAAACTCTTCAGCTAAAATGATCTCCAATGCCTTAAAATGTAGAGCAAAACCAGAGACATGTGGCAGAAAATGGAAGACAGCCATCAAAATGGATCGAAGAATAACCAGAATAGCAAAGGCCCAGCCAATGATCAGCCCCAGGATGATCAAAGACAGTCTGGAGTTGCCTGTAAGTACTGTGACAGTTAGAAGACGTCTGTGTGAAGTGAATCTATTTACAAGAATCCCCCACAAAGTCCTTCTGTTAAAAAAAGATGTGCAGAAAAGGTTACAATA
Organism: Echeneis naucrates; assembly: GCF_900963305.1. NCBI lineage: Eukaryota > Metazoa > Chordata > Actinopteri > Carangiformes > Echeneidae > Echeneis > Echeneis naucrates. Next base: position 20,131,337 of record NC_042526.1, on the reverse strand, counting down.
TGCCAATAGAACACATCAACTGGCCTAAAGAGAAATGGAGGAACATTTTGTGGACAGATGAGAGCAAAATTGTTCTTCTTGGGTCCAAGGGCCACAGAGAGTTTGTGAGACGACCCCCAAACTCTGAATTCAAGCCACAGTCCCCAGTGAAGACAGTGAGGCATGGTGGTGCAAGCACCATATGATATAGGCAAGTTTCTCCTACTATGGTGTTGGGCCTATTTATTGCACACCAGGGATCATGGATCAGTTTGCATATGTCAAAATACTTGACTAAAGAGGTCATGTTGCCTTATGCTAAAGAGGACATTCCCTTGAAATGGGTGTTTCAACAAGACAATGACCCCAAACACAATAGTAAATGAGCAAAATCTTGGTTCCAAACCAACAAAAATAAATATTATGGAGATGCCAGCCTGATCCCCAGACCTTAATCCAATCGAGAACTTGTGGGGTGGCATCAAAAATGCTGTTTCTGAAGCTAAATCAAGAAATGTAAATTTAATTGTGGAATGTTATACAGAGACCTTGACTCTGTTGTGGGGGGGGGTTGCCAAAATCTGGAATAGGCGTCAAGCTTTGTGAAAGCTTTAGCATCTTTCATCATTGCTAATGTTTGGTCTACTGCTGGGAGAATATGACACTTCCTTTTTACTGCTGTGTTCAGGGGTGTGAGGTCTACACATATTCTGGGGAGCTTATTAGCTGGTCTGGGAATCACAACAATACCTGAACACCACTCTGTTGGTTCAGTTACTTTTGAAATGACTCCCATTTCTTCCATTTTCTGCATTTCTGTTCTCACTGCATCTCTGAGGGGAAGGGGAACATGTTGTGGGGCAGACAGGTCTACAGGTACTACTCCCTGTTCCAGCTCTATGTGATAAGGCTCTTTCAGCTTTCCCCTTGTGGCTGCACCCTAGCAACACTAGCACCTTGCACCGGTAACTGCCTTTGCCTGTCTGACAGTCATTTTCGGTCTTAAAACTGCACAAAAACTTCTTCTGCAAGTTAACTACACTGTACTTCACCTGAAAATACCGTGGAGATTTGCAGTTTGCTGCTTCTGACACCATGTATAATGAGGGACATGGTAAACTCACGTCAGGGAACGTTTATTCACATCCAGGAAGTTGACACATGACCCACGAAGCGGTGTATTATGGGTATTGAAGACTATCGCTACATAATGGAACTGGGAAATAACGGGAGAAGATGCAAGAGATCACCAAACAGATTGAATACTCTGGCAGCGAAGAGCAGTCTGATAAGAGTATATTTGGGCAGTTGATTGTTGGTAGATGTAGAGCAGGTGTACCTCATCAGCCAAGGGAGGAGTAGAAATGCCCACTGGGTCAGAACACAGGGAGGAGGGGCAGGGGAAGCAAGAACACAAAAAACAGGCAAGGCAGCACAAAAACAACCAGCAAAAACATGAACCATTTGTATAAATATTTATTCCCTTTAAAGTGACTAACCTAATTCAACAGAGGTCTAGCAAGTTGATTCAAGCAGTGTCACAACTAGTGAAATTAGTGAACTTGTCACCTGTTGTGAGGTCTGAAGAAAGGGGGAGGTGGAGATTCAAATCCCCCACACCCCTCAAACCTCTAAGAGACTATTATCTCCAACAGAGATTTCCCAGGTCTCTGTTAAGTGCCGTCCTGGACCCTTATCTGAACCTGGCATCTAGAGACCAGCTGATGGGTCCAGCCATAAAGTGCAAACGATGATGTAAAGCATTCTGTGAAATTTTCACTGGCTCCTCCTTGGGAAGTCAGCATCTGAAAACCCTCGATCTGAAGGGCTAGATTCATAGCCCCTTCCCCCTACATGAAAAAAGGAATTGGGACACCACTACCCTCACGGGAATGCGCATAATTTAGGGGTAGGTGGTGTATTGGGACTAACCCTAAATCTGCTTAGAGCTGGCTATCATCACAATGATATGACCTGAATGAGGTCACCAAGACACCCACGACCTCTCTGAAGGAGTTAAGATATTCAGTGACCCAGATGGGAAAGACTGCACATGCAACAACTGTTGCCTGGGTTTTTCGCCAGTTGAAGCTATATGGGAGAGTGGCAAAGAGAAAGCCAATGTTGAAAAAAAAAAAAAATGTCACAAAGACTACAACGTGAATGTTCTGGAGTGGTTGATTCAAATTAATTATTCATTTACATTTTTTTCTAAAAATCTAAAAATCAGTTTTCTTTTATATATATATGCAAGGTTAACATTAGAGTCATCAAAATTCACGTAAACCAACCAAAACTGTACATAAGCAGTCAATAATATTACAGTGTACAGCCATTCCTTTCGAAGGTGTAGAAAAAGGCTGAAGACAGAAAAGTTTGCATCATGTGCTTCTCTGCTTGTTACTCTCATGGAGTCTAGTCAGAAATTAAGCTTCTCCATCCCACGATGAATGCCGCATATTGCATTTCAAAATAAAAGCACATCATGGGTCTGCTACAAAATAAAGCATGAACAATGGATATTGCACTTTTTTCATGAAATTAAAGCATTAACTTAAATTGAGGGCAAAACAGGTTTGATGACTAGCCAATATCAAAAAACACATCAAAAACAAATGCTTGTCTTTCTGTCTTTGTCTATTATCTGCCTGTCTCACTATCATGTCCTCTCTCCTCCACAGATCTGGAGATGGACTATGATTATGGTAGGTGTGTTTTGTTTTTCTCAGCTCTTCATCATTGTGTTCACACTGACTGAAATCTGAGTCCAAACTCGGCCTGTACTCAGCCCCTGAAGCTTCATTGTCTGTGACACATCAGCCTCTGAATGGAAACCAACAGCTATGCTTCATCAGAATCACAATCAGATCACTTTTATTTATCCCCAAGGAGCAATTCAGTTTGCAGTACATGGGTTGCAACAAGGACAGGACATTTGACACATTCATTCAACAATACACACATCTGTCAAAGTGCAGGACAGCTGATGGGTCCAGCCATAAAGTGCAGTAGTGGCAAGCACAATAGTGGCAGTAAATAAGTAAAATAAAAAAAAATAAATAAATGGATTAAAAACCTAAAAAAGTAATAACAACCGTGTGCTATGCACTTGTACTAGCATTTATAAGCCTAATGGCTGAAAGAATAAAAGAATTGTCATATCTGTTTGTTTTCCTGGGAGCAAGCTAGCGCCTCCCAGAGGGCATCAAAGAAATCCTCTCTTTCAGAACATGATCTGAATGAGCAAAAATGTTTTTATTTTGCTTTCTACAGCACCTTCCTGCTCCACAGGGAGTGTAGATCTAAGATCTGCACACCAATTATCCTTGCACAAGTTTTAGCTATACTGAACAAACTGTTTTTTTTTTTTTTTTTGTTTGTTTGTTTGTTTGTATTTTTTACTGACAACCCATGAAACCAAGATATAAAAGAAAAGGTTAACAGACCCTCAATAAAAGAATGCTATAAGACACATAAAAGAATTCAATTTCTGCAGCAGGTAGATCCATTGCTGACCATTTTTGGCAATGGCCTCGGTATTTTTGTCAAATTTGAGGCTTCAGTCAAATATGGTGGCCAAGTATTTGTAGTTGTCCACAATTTCGACCTTCTTGCCATTGATAATACTGACGTCTTGATTAGACGTATTTTTTCTGAAGTCGACTATCATTTCTTTAGTTTTTTGACGCGTTAAGGTCCAGATAAGTGTCTCTACACAGATGACACAGTCCGATAATTGGCCATTCATTGAAACCTGCTGAACTCTGTCAGTTAAAAAATTTAAAAGCAACAATAAAATCTGCTCCAGGAGGTTAAAATTAGATGCTAGACGTTCAATTAAAATATGTACTTGCATCTTATTCAAAGCAGAAGCAAAATCAGCAAATAACATTCTAACATGGGATTGGGGTTTTTCTAAATGTTCGTAAATTTTGTCCAATATGAAAATCTTGGCATCATCCACCCCTTTTCCTGCCTGGCATGCAAACTGCAATGAATCAAGTTTGCCATTAATAAAGCCAAGGATAATTTCTTACGGGATTTTCTAAAAGATTTTCATCACTAAAGATGTGAGAGCTATGGGCCTGTATTCCTTCAGTTCTTTCGGCTGTTTAGATTTAGATACGGGAATAATGTTGGACGTTTTCCAAAGTTTTGGGATATATCCACTATTCAGACGCAATTGAAATAGAGCTATTCAGCACAGTTGTAAATGTTCTCCCAGAGATGAAGTCAGGACCTGAAGCAGAGCCGGTTCCTGCTTCCAGGGCGTAATCTATTTGGGGGCACATGAGCATCCTTAAAAAAAAAAAAAAGTCACCAGATTTCTAGAATAATACCGCTCATTTCCATGTCAAGTTGGTGCAGTGTGCGCTGCTGCGCCCCTACTATCACATCAACTTGTTGGTGAGAGTCATACAAGTTGTTAGTGTCTGTCATAAGAAAAGCAAGGGGGAGGGGAGCCGGGGTTCAACTTGTGGCTGCAGAGGCTGTGTAGAGAGTCTCACTCTCAGAGGAAAAGGAAGGTGGAGGGACGGGGGCAGGGGGCGGGTGGTCGCTGACCTCTGCAGTATTATGATCCCAGGCCACACAACACAAACTTCTGCTTCCAAATAAAATGTATTTCATTCCTAAAATTATTATAGAGGATTTATAGCTACATGTAATGTATTGGGTTATGTTAAAATGTAAAAATCATCCATGAGACAGAGCTTGCAGATATCTACCCATATCTGTGGACTGCACTCAGAATTGGCCTGATCCTTCCAGTGACAGTAGTTGAAGCAGAGAGGAGTTTTGACAAGCTGAAGCTTAGAAAAACATACTTGCGGTCCAAAATGTCACAATGTCTCTCTGAGCTTGCCATCATAAGCATTAATCATACAATTGCACAACAGATTTCATATGATGATCCAATTGATGATTTTGCATCAAAGAAGGCTAGAAAAGTCAGACTTTAGATTGCACTTTACATCTATACTTTCATATGGTTCTATCTGAAAAGAAAGACCCAGGTTGAAAAATCTGCTACAGTCTGAGCACTGAATTCAGATTATGTTCATTATTATAATATTAGTATTATTTATCTTATTTTTGTATTTGTCTCTCTATTCTTCTTAACTTGTGTACTTAATAACATATGCAATAAAATAACATAAATAATATAATATATCCCTTTATTTGTATGTTGGGGTGTTTCGTTGTTGGGGATGTGGATGTTTCACCCAGGGTGCAAAACTAGCCAGGACCGCCTCTGGCCTGAAGCTTTATGGACATTCACCCTTCTAAGTTGTTTGGTGACACTTTCCTGCATTACCACTAGGTTATTTATCTTACCATGTTCAAGAACATATCTGAGGTTGGAACAATTTTCATATAGGTCCGTCCTTTCAAACTTACAAAAGGATTAATTAAAAACATTAGGAAGAGCCCTGTCATTTATCCCATTTATATTGATCAGCTGTTTGGGCTCACAGTTGGAGTGGTTGATTGATGACATGGACTTAATGTCCTTCCAGGCCTCTCTAACATCACCCTTGGCATACTAGTTTTCGATCTTTTTAGAAATTATTTTTGCTTTCTTAATTTCATTCTTAACTTCCCTTGAAAGAGTTTTCCTTTCTAAAAGATAGCCCGAGAAAAATATGTGTTTCTTTTTGTTGATGATAGATTTAAGATCCTTCGTTATCCATGGTTTGTTGTTCGGGAAAATTGTCACTTTTTTAGTCTTAATTTCTGACTCAGTACAAAAAGTGATATAGGAAGAGATGGTATCGGTCAGTTCGTCCACACGCTTTGAAGAAACTGTCCCAGTCAGTGCATTCCAAAGAGAACTGGAGACCGGCTACATTCTGTCAGACCAGACCCATTATAAATTTAGGTGACTGGGCTGATTGAGTCCAGTTTGTGCATGACGTCAGCGATCAGCTGGGAAGCTGCTGTTACATTGGCGCGCGGATGAATGTACACCAGCGTGTAGAAAAGTTGCTGAAACTGTAGAAAGGGCGAAGAGACATTGACAATAGCTCAATGTCGGCGGTGCATATTGTCTACCGCATCACCACGGTGTTAGTACTTCTGACTGATATAAAAGCACACACCTCCACCTCGGTTCTTCCTGGTTGCCTCCGGGTCCCGGTCCAAGCGTATGGAGCTTCCAAACCCTGCTAGAGTTAGGTCTGAATCTTCATCCCGTGCCGACAGCCAAGTTTCAGCGAAGGCAAGCATACAAGTGTCCATAAAATCCCTTTTAAATTTAGCATGAGTCTTCAACTCATCGATCTTATTCCTCGTGGACTGGGCGTTTGACAGCAGGACGGAGGGGTGGGAGTTTACGGCGATGATCCAGCCGAAAAGTTTTTAGTCTCCGGCGAAAGCCACCTCTCCTTCCTCTTTTTCGATGTTTCGTCTTTTTTCCTGGTCTGCAGAGCTCCGTTGGGATGTTTGTAGTTATAATACCAGATGTAGATGTCCGTAGAGATAAGAGGAAGCCATGGCTGTGAGTGACACCGCTGCAGACGCCAGGCTCTCCAGCATGACAGTAGAGGTAAAAAAATAAAAAAAAATAAAAAAAAGCGAGATTACGCATAACAGCGCGTAGATTTCAACGTTTTTTGCCCACATCCTGAAGATTGACAGTTCCAACACTCACTCACGAAAGTACATACCATGAGACATTGTAAAAAACGAACGTAAAAAACGTTAAAACATACACTTGCTGCACGCTTGCTCATCATCATCTAACTGTTTTTCATATGGGGAGATGAAACTACTCTCAACTGTACTTGACTACAGCTGACCTGACTGGACTGTACCCGATAAATGACTCAATATCTTAGTCAGTGGTTTGTGTTTGTTTTTCTAAAACATCTCCTTGTTTCTTCCGCAGTAACGCCAACAGCAGAAACTCAGAAACCTGAGGACCACACATTCGGGGTGAGGAAGACTCAACAATACAATCCACTGGGTGTGATGTTGTGTAATGATGTGTTCCACAGAGGTTGTCTGTGACCCATCAGTTTCCCAGTGTCTCCAGGGTTGTGATTGTTGTTGTTTGTGGGGGTGTAGATTGTTGAGTGTTGTTAGGGGTGTATTCCATCAACATGGTGAAATAAGACAAACAAACAATCAAACAAACCCAGGCTCAAACTAGTGCCATCTCCAAACTGATCTTCAAGTTATTCCACTAACTCAGCCCAGCCTTGTTTAATCAGGCAGATTCAGGCCTGGCTTATATAGTTAAATTAGAAGCCCTGAGGAATGAATGAATGAAAACAGATGACACACAGAGGGGCGAAACACTGCGTTTTTATCTGCAGTAGAACAAATGCTCCTGATGGAGCTTAATAAAGAACATGAAGACATAGTTATGAAAAAAGGCAATTTGGCTGCTATTAATAAGTCAAGGGACCAAGCTCATTGAACTATAGTGGACAGACTTTATGCATTTTTTTTCTACGTTATGCAAATATACTTTGGTTGATATTGCGTATTGTACTTCTTAATATTATTTTACACTTTTATATTCCATAAAGCACTTTCTGTTGCCTTTGTGTGGCTTTTTCTGTACAAATAAGCTTACAATTAATCTTTTTTTATGAATGAACATTCAGATAACTATACTGAGTGTATAATATCAGTAAGCAACATAGTTGCAATGCATCAAGGCTTTTAATTTATCCTCTTATGTGAAGTGTATGGATTTCTGCAACTCCTTGACCTGCATATTCATTCTGTGTTTTTAACAGAAGCACCCTCAATGACCTGAAAAGTATGTATGTATATATATATATATATATATATATATATATATAGTATATTTTTTAGTATATGTTTTGTTGTTCCATTCATCAGCTCGATATGAAGTCATACCTGACTAGGTCCTGCTAGTAGGTCCTGCTTTTTCGTTCAGAACTTGGCTACACCATGGCTACACCATGTTATTTTACTGAGGTGTGGTTCCAGCAGATTACAGAGGTAAAACATGCTAGGCTGAAATAATATTTCTCCCCAAGATATTCATCAAGGAAGGCAGGGGTTCCCTCGGTCTCTGAAGACCTTTGGGACTGGTGAGCTAATTGCTCACTATTATTTGAGCATCTTCTCCCATAGGGTCATCAATGAATGGACAAGTCATGGTTGGTAGGAAAACTGTGGTCTTCTGTCACTGTCCTAATAATACTCTGCCTCTCTCACTTCCTTCCATGTTGGTCTAACTCTGTTTTGAATTTACTGCTTAAATAGTGCTGACTTGTGTGGATTGACCTTTATTGAAAGGGTAATTCCCCAGCCAATGAGAGACAAAGGTCTTCAAGCAGGATGTTAATCACATTTAAGCTTTTTTTTGTACGTTGATATCCAATTTAGAATTTGAAACAATGTAAATTGAGTGACAGGATTTTAAAACCTTTTTTCTTTTTTATAAGTTTCACATCGTAATTTGAGTGCAGAGAATCAACAAGTGAAACCGTCATTCTGTCTTTTTTTTTTTCATTCTTGACAAGTTACCATGGCAGCTCAGCAGACACACATATAAGCCTTGTTGATGCAACATAATTCTGAATTAAACCAGACTAATGCAAATAAGCAAGGCTTTTCCTTTATCCCGCTTACCACGCGTTAGTTGAGTTAGGTCCAGTGAACATTGGTCTGATTTTTTAACCATGTCCTCATTTTGTTACTGAGTCCATGTACACCAAAGTCAAAAAGACTATAGTCCGCTTGACCAGAGACCACAAGACCAGAATCAATGTACATAAGAAAAGTCTTGATTCATTCTTAGTAATTATTTCTCCTTAGTGATTGTAAGTGTGTCATCTGGCTCTGCTTTGGGAACAGACCATGTGCTGGATTATTGTTGTCAAGGTAATTTCTCACTTTCTTTGTATAGTGCCAAATAATAACAAAGTTACATCAAAGCACTTTACATATAGAGCAGGTCTAGACCAAACTCTTTATAAATTTATTTAAAGAGACCCAACAGATCCCCCAATGAGCAAGCACTTCGCAACAGTGGCAATGCAAAAATTTCTTTAAGAGGCAGAAACCTCAGGCAGAACCAGGCTCAGGGGGGGCAGCCATCTACCTCGACCGGTTGGGTTGAGAGTGGAAGAGAGAGAGAGAGAGAGAGAGAGAGAGAGACAGGGAGAAAGAGAGAGAAAGTGAAGAAAGAGAGACAGTGAGGTAACAATAAGAAACACATGGCTGAGATTGTGGAACACTGAAATAGTGAGCTGAGCAGTGAAGAATAAAACAAACAACAATTAAGTGATAACAGGGTTGCATCCGCAGAAGCTGAAGTCACATTATAGCTGAAGTCACATTATACATTATACTTGCCACATGAAAGGACAGGAAGTATGTGAAATGGCTACACTTACTCCCTGTCATGTGTACACACTTATGCTGTATAACAGTGGTGAACTCCTTCTTCAGGTCACCATGGCTGTGTGCCTGGCAGTGTTTGCCTGTGTGATGCTGGTGGTTCTCTTCTTCTTCATCAACAAGTATGGACGGCACTCCAAGTTTGGCATGAAAGGTAAGATGCCATGTAGTGGCAAAAAAATCCTCAGAAATAGTTGTTCCTTCCACTCTTGTCCTCTACATTTTCACCACTAGCAGTGAAGCAGTGTGTTTGACTTGCAGCAAAAAATCCTCCAGTGAGCGATTGTAGTTCTAATATGATCAGAGTTTATTTTCAAAAAATGAAAACAAAAAATAGTCAATTTCTCTGATGCTGCACTCAATGACAGTGAGGGTGCTTCACCTGCCCCCTGCCCATATCACCTCCAAATTAAAGGCTAAGCCCCACCACACACCACCTGCAGAGGTGACCTACCTTAATTAAGATAAGATAGTACTTTCTGTAAAAAAAACAGTAAACAACTGGCAGCAGGGTTGCCATTATGTTACTGTAAAATTTCACTGTTCACTTTTTCACTTTCACTGTTCGTCAATTTATGGTTTTGTACTGTAAATGAAAAATATAGTATAAACTGTTTTTTAAAATTACTTTCACAGTATTAAGTAATAAATATTATGTAGTATTATGTAGTAATTCAATGTCTGTTTGTATTATTTACATACATTAAAAAAAAAAGTTTTAAAACCTAAATTAATACTGACAGGTTATACAGAAAGGAATAGTCATACTATTGCATTGTTAATAGACGTCACTGATTGTAGGCTTCACAAAATATGTTTGAACCAGGCTATGATCACAGAAGGCAAACCATAACAAAATGTCCTTTGTGAATGAAGAACACACTGATTTTTCAATCTTGTGATTGCAATGTAAGAGAAAAAAAACAGAGCTTCTTATTGCACTTTTTATTTGAATGAAGTGGAAAACTTCACATGCAGAATAAGTGCATGTTAAATGACTGAAAAAAACAGACAGAACCTTCTCTCTCAAAATGCCTTTTCTTTCTGTTGAAAATAGCACAATAAAAGTACAATGCACTTAGACTCAGAAATGTTGACATGATCGGCTTGATATACTTTTTAAACGAACAATATATCGAAAAAATATGATTCAGTCTTTTGAAAATTAAACCAAGTGACCAGAACAGAACAAAGAGTTCACTTGAAGAAACTGCCTCACATCAAGCAGCTTTTAACCAGGCGACTGTTCCACAAAGCAGGATTCGAAAGTTAGCCAGCTGCATTAAGTATGAAAATATTACATTATTACAATAGTGTTTTGAGAATGTAAAGCAGCATTTGAACTGGCTATTAGAATATGATTCAATAATGATTCACAATCCAAATCATGAGAAATCTAATTTTTAGCATTTTCAAAGTCATACTAACCTTGGTTTGTGGAGTAGGCTACTGTACAGTAACAGATAGTTGAGCTAATAACAACAAAACTATCAGGTAATATCTTGCTCTATATCATGTAACATCTGAATATATTGTATTGCCCAGCCTTTAAGGCATATCAGTGGTACAAATAAAATTGGGCAATGGCAGGACAGTTACAGTTCACCCAAAGACACCCATTTTCTCAATGGGTATGTGTGTGTGTGTGTTGGTGTGTCTGTGTGTACGAGTGCGAGAGAGAGCTTCTAAATAACTTATATTGCAGCTTCTCACATACAAAATTTACATTCATGCCCCTCCCCTCCCACCTCAGCCAACCATAATATTCCAACCTGAAACATTCAAACAGTTATGTGTAGTTTCAGAAGCAGAACACAACAACACAGAGAGAATGACAGACAGTGTAAGGTGTAAGAAAAATAGATGTCATGACTAAAATAATGACTGAGAAAATAAAAAATATCAGAGAAAGAGAAGAAAAGAGGGATTCAGACTTTCTCTGTAAGGGTGAGAGATGAAAGAAAAAAGGTGACATTGATTGAGGTAGAGAAAATTAGAATATTGAGACAAACTGGGGTTTTGACAAATATATGTGAGTAATGGGAGTGAGTAATGTTACCACTCAAAGTCCCACTCAAAGTCCAGTCCAAAGTATCCTTAACAGAGTGGATAAATGTTGATTAACTGTTGTAGTATTTTTGTTTGTGACTTTTCCTGTTTCATTTGCCTCTCTCTGGGTGCCTCTCTCTGGGTTTATTCCAACTTAGCACCTGAAAAATTATAGTGTTTCTTCAATGCGTAAAAATCAAATTGTGGAACATTAACAAGACAATAAAAGGCAGACAATGTATAGATGTAGCATCAAAAAGTTAAGAAAAATGCAGGTTCTAGTTAAAGTATCTAACCTCTGGTTGAACTTGAAGGTGCATGCTGCCTTTTCTTAGTATTGAAGATTAAAATTGTAGAAGATGGCAAATAATGCAGCAAGCCCTGTCAGGAAAGTGAGCTGACCACCCAGCATACTTCTTACCATTTCACCTTAAACCTACAAGTTTAATCCATCATGGATATTCTGTCCATCTGTATCTAAAGTCCTCAGAATCAATGCAAACAAAACAAAGCATCACTTACAGTAGCTATAGACTACACCAATTTATAGATCAAGTAAAATTGCTACTCACCAAATAATCAGTAACATGGAGATGGATGAATGGAAAGGTGAGGATGCAACTGAGGTGATGCTATTCCCAGAATGCAAAAAAATACTGCATGATACTGTTAGCTAAGATACTTTAACGGGAAAGTGTTGTATTTTAGGAATGCATTATAGTTCTGTTAAAAAACAGTCAATGGAATGCAATTTAACAATTTTTCTTTGGTATTAACAGTAAAGCACTGTATTTTATAAAAACAGGTTAATACAGTTGACATCCTGAAGTACAAGAAAATTAAAAACTTATCAGTGATAATGATAAAGTGACGATAAGAAAAACGTTCAAGTAGTGCAAAAAAATGTAATGTAAATCTAATTAGTCCAGAGTGCAGATTTTATTGCAGCAACAGAGTGGTGTTATTAGTCTGATAGCTGATGGAATGAATGACCTGTGGTATTGCTCCTTCAACAACCTGTTGCTGAAGGAGCTGCTTAGTTCTCCCACAGTGTCATGAAGGGGGTGGGAGGGGTTGTCCATGATGGATGTCAGTTTTGCCAACATCCACCTCTCACCCACATCCTCAATGGAGTCCAGAGAGCAGTCCAGGACAGATCCGGCTCTTCTAACCAGCTTGTTGAGCCTCTTTCTGTCCCACTCTGAAATTCCACTGCTCCAGCAAACCACTGCCTAAAAGATGGCCACCACGTGGAAGTCTACATAGTCATAGGAGTCTCACACTCCAAAGGACCTCAGTCTTCTCAGTAGGTGGAGAAGACTCTGGCCCTGTTTGTACAGTCTGTCAGTGTTTAGTGACCAGTCCACTTTATTGTTTTGGTGAACATCCAGGTATTTGTACCCCTCCACAATCTCTATGTCCAGATCCCAGATGTTCACTGGCACAGTAGGGAGTGGCTTACTGCTGAAGTCAATCACCACCTCCTTTGTCTTACTGGCATTGATGTGCAGGTGGTTCCATCCACACCAGTCGACAAAGTTGGTGATGACCTCCCTATACTCCAGATCGTTCTCCTGAGACACACGTCCAACAATGGCTGTGTCATCAGAGCATGTTTGGAGCTGGCAGCTGTCAGTGTTGTGTCTGAAGTCTGATATAGGGTACAAGGTGAAGAGGAAGGTTGATAGCACTGTACCCTGTGGAGCCCCCGTGCTGCAATTAATAATTTTATCTTGAAAACAGAAAACACATAAAGTTAAATGTGGCTCTTACACACCTCTTATGTCCATCTGTCTGCAGGTTTTTAGATGTGATGTCACATGACCCACAACATTTTGCAGACCACAAGACCTATGTCCTGTTTGAGATCACACAACTTCACGAGATCACATTCCTTTCCAGACACAACCTACATCACATTGCAGAGTAAATTACTTACATAATTTTCCATATCACATAAATGAATATTTATTGTCATTATACAAACATGTACAATGAAACTCTATTGGTTTCTCTCAATATAAAAGCAAAAGACAACTAAAAAATTTACCATCTAAACACATTCTATCAGTAATCAGTAAACAATAAACAAGACATCTTTGAAAGTTGTGAAAGTGTCAAAAGTGTTAGTGCTGAATACAGTGACTGTGTGGCTTAGACAGTAAATAATTAAATCAAATCAAATCAGATTTATTTGTATAGCGCCAAATCATAACAAAGTTACATCAAGGCACTTTACATATAGAGCAGGTCTAGACCAAACTCTTTATAATTATAAATAAATAGTATATAAATAAATAATGGTCAGTCAAAAGAGAGCTTTGAGAAACTTGTCAATTTCAATGCCATATGTCTATTCTATTCTTGGCAGGTGACCGCTCTGACTGAGGTGCAGAGGAGCATGTTAACCTGCGGCTCTTCCTCCTGGTCTCGGCTTGGGGTTGTCAGGCTTTTGGCTTTCTAATAAAATCGGCCATATTCTTAGATATGAGAGCAGCCCCATCCATGGAGGGATGGATACCATCTCTCCTAATCAGACCAGGTCTCCCCCAGAAAGACTTCCAGTTGTCTATGTAGCCCACATTGCTTTCGGGACACCACCTCAACAGCCAGCAGTTGAATGATGACATGCGGCCGTATATGTCATCACTGGTTCGATTGGGGAGGGGGCCAGAGAAAACTACAGTGTCTGACATTGTTTTGGAAAACTTGCAACACCTCCAACTGGCGAAGTCGGGTGTCGTTACTGACGACATGAATAACAATTTTACAATATTTCTGTTTATCCTTAGCTAGCAGTTTCAGATAAGACTGGATGTCGCCTGCTCTGGCCCCTGGGATACACATAACTATGGCCGCTGGTGTTGCTAACTTCACGTTCCTCAGAATAGAATCGCCAATCACTAGAGTCGGCTTTTCAGCGGGTGTTTCGCTGAGTGGGGAGAACCTGTTGGAAGCGTGAACTGGTTGTTGGTCAGCCGGGGGCTGCTACCTCTGACTATCTCTTGTTTCAGAAAGTCACCCAGCCTCCCTGACCAGATCCCGGCTGCTCAGGAGCCGCTGGGGGGGAGAAAACTCTCTTGGCTGCCATAGGAGCTGGTCTTGGTCGGCCCGCACTGACTTCAGGGGGCGGCTAGCTACACTAGCATAGGCTAGGCTAGCTAAGGTCTGAAGCTGTGACTCTAACTCGCTAACTCTAACTCGCTCCTCCTAACTCCTCCATTTCTACCATCTTCCTGCATCTATGGCAAATAATAAAAGGAGGCAGAAGAATAGCTAGACAGTGCTCGAGGACATTGCTAATTGTGTAGTTTGATTAGTGGAGCATCAGAATCAGCTATAAGTTTCGAAAAGGGGAAAGACATTGATTTCTATACCAGTGTTAGTGTGACAACAGTTTGCTATCGGATTAATTGAGTGAATAGGAAAGAATAGCAGAGACAACACATGAGGTGACACAGAGCACAACCAGAGCACAACCACCAGTGACTGGAAATGACATAACATGCTTACTCTAATGAACCTTGGGATCATCCATGTCTTTATGTCTGTAAGGCATGCCTTATAGACAGAAAGACCTGGGTGACCTGCAACCTTTTACTTTGTATATGGCCCTAAGCACCTTTGAGAAGTATTATCTGTTCACTTAACCTCTCTGGATGGCAAACTGTGGCCTCCAGTTCTGGGTGCTAGGCAGAATGCTAGGTGCAATGCTAGGAATCTTGGAGTCATTTTTGGTCAAAACATGTCCTTTGTCTCTCAATAAACAAAGTTTATCTTTTTGCAATATTGCCAAGATTAAAAACATCCTTCCTTAAGAGGTTGCAGAAAGTCCAGCCATTTGTTACCTGTAGGGTTAGGGTTAGACTATTGTAACTCATTACTCTCAGGAGGTCCCAACAATTCTCTGAAAAGCCTTCAGTTGACTCTGTCACAGCTTAGAAGATCAGGTTTAAAACTTTATGAAAAATCTTAATTAAATATTTAAGGTTTAATTATACTTATTCTTTTAGTTTTGCTGCTATAGGCTTAGACTGCTGAGGGTTGCACTCAGCACCTCTCTCTCTCCCTCCCCCTTCCTCCCTCTCTCCCTCTCTCCAACATGCATGTACATTACCACCTTACGTCACTCAAACATTGTTTCTTCCCGTAGCCTCTGTCCATAGCCCCTTGTCCCTCCTGTCCTTTTTCTTCCTGTTCCAATCCTACAGGTGCTGAATCATCTCTGCTCAATGTTCGCGTTCAGTACCTGCTAATAGTTACCTTTCGTGATCATTACACACGACTACTCACTTCCCACTGTAACCTCTTCTTTCATCTTTCATCCCTCTACCAAATACCTCTCTTCTCTCCTTCACACTTGCACTCACTGTCTCTCTCACTGCTCCTGCCCCACACCCCCATCTCTCAACCCAACCTGTTGAGGCAGATGGCTGCTCTCCCAGAGCCCTGTTCTGCCTGAGTTTTCTGACTCTTAAAGGAAGTTTTTCCATGCAACTGTTGCCAAGTGCTTGCTCTTGGAGGGATCTGTTGGGTCTCTTTAACAACTCCATAAAGAGTTCTGTTAGATCTGCTCTATGTGTAAAGGGCCTAAATGTAACTTTGTTATGATTTGGTGCGACATAAACAAATTTGATTTTATTTTCATTTGATTTGATCCATTGATTAATCACTCACTTTCAATCTCATTCAATTTCTATGTTTATCCTTAAGGAGAGAGAGGGAGAGCCAGGGAGGGAGAGAGAGAGAGGGAGAAAATCACTACGCGACTGGGGCCAGGGCGGCAGGCGATGGCGGGGAATGCTGGTGGACTGTTTGAATATTTAACTTTAATTTTTGCTATATAGAAAAATGTTTAACACATATGGTGCCTCAGATGAGCACAATAACATGTTCTTAAATGTATAAGTACAGCAAAAGCTTTGCAAATAATATACTTTAAGAACCCCATATACACATTTGCCCTTCACAGTTGTTATGCCCCAGTCTAGGGGTGCCTAGAGCACAACATGATAAGGTCCATCTTCCCCAAGTCCCAAGTAGCCACCGAAAAAAACAACTGTGTGTAGCTATGGATGGGATTTTTATTTACAAAGTGCTCTAGGCACAATACATATACAAAAGATAAATTAAAGGTGAGCGCTGGGCTTCAGGGTGAACCAAGGTCAAAACAACAAATAAAAGATTCCTAACTACAAAACAAAAGACTTTACTATCCAAGACTTCTCAAACAAAAGACAGAGGATTTACCTCCCTACCTAACAAAAACAAGAGAAAAAAAACACCATAAACCAAAAATAGCAGTCCACCCCTACTGCTCACGAGTTCCTAGTGCGACACTATGCAATCTAGCATATCCGGTTGGGAGAGGGGGAAGATGAGCAAATGACAGCTGCCTCCTCACGTCTGCCGCCTGGCCTCCTCTTATATCAGGTGATTCTGGTCGTCAGCTTATCACAGACCAGGCTGGAACTCATCCACCAATCGGCTACTGGCTATGGAACACACCTATTTACATAGGGGATAGAACACAGACACAGGGCAGACACACACACACACACCAGGTCCAACCCACACTACCATGCACTTCTCACAAACATAATGACTCCAGTCATAACAAAGTGCATGCTGTCTCAATTTCTATATTATCCAACAATACCCACACAGAAAGAATTAAACTGACATTAATTTTATTGTTGAAGAATTAGCAAAGTAATTAAGACAGCAGAACCGCATTTAGCTCACCGCCTTTAACGAAAATACACAAGAGATAATGTTAGATCAGTTGTTCAGCTATTTTATTAGTTACTTAGCCATGTTGATTTTGGCTAATGCCACTGAGCGCTGTCTGGCCCGAGTCTGTACACAATAATAATGTTTTGACAGCCAAACTAGCCGACATGCATTGTGCTAGAAGTTCACAAGCTAGCCAAATAATGTTATCACATTAGCCTGCAACTGCCTCTCCTGAGTTGCATCCCTCTCCTGGCTATGTTGTCCCCCAGACAGCAGACAGTCATATGCTGCTATAGGCCTACACTGCTGGGGGAAGCGCTGAGAATAATATGAATGAATACCCCCCCCCCCCCCCTTTTTGTTGGGTCTGTTGAAATAATTTTATAAAGAGTTTGGTCTAGACCTGCTCTATATGTAAAGTGCCTTGATGTAACTTTGTTATTATTTGGCGCTATATAAATAAATTTGATTAAATAATAAAATTTGATTTGATCATCTCCCTTAGCAGTTTGTGATCAGGTTGTCATGACAACACCTGAGCCAGCATCTGTGGATGTTTGTGACACTTTAGACAAGACCAGATCCTGACTGATCAGACCCTGAACCTCAGTCCTGCAGGCTTTGTCCCTATTGGCCATTCCCATTACTTTGGCCAAAGCTGATGTGTCAGTTTGATTGTCCCCGCAGGGCAGTAGGTCTTAGTCCTGATTCAGGATCAGCATACTGATTTCATCTCTGTTTCTCTATCCCTGTAGGACCAGTGGCAGTTATAAGTGGTGAGGAAGACTCTGCCAGCCCCCTTCATCATGTCAACCATGGGATCTTCAGTCCTTGTACCCTGGAGGCGGGGCCGGACACAGTGGTAATTGGAATGACCCAGATCCCTGTCATTGAGAACCCCCAATACTTCAGACACGGTCACAACTGTAACAAACCCACAGCATGTAAGTGAACATATCACACTGTCAGTGAAAATACTTTCCATCCATTAACACACAATCTGTCTGGAAAAACACCACCTGTCAGTAAACACCATTGCTTGTAAATGAATGCATCGCACTGTCAGTGAACACACTTACTTTCTGTAAACACACACTTGGAAATGAATACCACGCACTCTCAGTGCGCATATTTACTTTTTTTTTTCAACACATCACATTGTCAGAGAACAAACCACCTGTCAGTAAACTCACCAGCTGTAAGTGAGCAGGTCACCTACAAAGATTTATCAGATTAATTTCAAAGCTTGGTGTAATGTAGTCAGAGTTGTAGTGTTACAAAGTCCAGTTCAGAGTTCTAATAATATAGTTAATGGAGTGTCAACAGAGGTGGTGGGTTATCCATTCAGCAGTCTGTTGGAGGCTGGGGGTCTTTCTAGTGGTTCTGGTGCTGATGGATCTGAATCTTCTCCCAGAGGGCAGTAGATTATACGGGTGGTGTGCTGGATGTGACCAGTCTTCAAGAATGATGTGCATTAAATGCCTGCAGCAGGAATCTCTGGGAGGCTATCCCCAAAGATTTTCCCAGCTGATTTCACCACTCTCTGGAGAGCCTGCTGTTCTGCCATAGTGCAGCTGGAAAAACATACTGGTACAAGTTACAGTACAAATTACAAGTTAGTATTACAAGTTGTTTTCTACTGCACAGTGGTAAAAGTTCAACATGAGTCTCTGAGGAAGTTGGCTCCTTTGAGCTTCTTAGGTCGGTGCTGCTGGGTCTGCTGAGGCCATTATTTTTTCCCCACAGATAGCTTGAGACACGTTCCACCTGGAGGGTGAGTAGTCATGCATGCAGCTAAGAGCAGTACTGTTGACCTTTGGACATGCAAGTGTAGATTTGTGTACTCTCTCTGTTAGACTTGTCTGTGTTTAGGCTGTTGGGTAGCCGCATCAGGAGTTGATGGTCAGTCCCTGAATCCAACTAACCCTCCTCCCTTTTCAGGCTGGGACCTTCAAACTATTTCAGCTAGCGTTAACAAAAGACCAAATGAGACATTAGGTCCCAGCAGCCATCTGGTTGTAGTTTCACCACCATTTAGTCACTGTTACACACACACACACACACACACACACACACACACACACACATATATATATATATATATATATATATATATACATATATAGCCCATATTTGAACAGTAAATGCCAACCTCTCGACTCAGATTCATTCTACTTTAGTATGGTAATTTTTAAGTTAATTATTATTAATTGTATTTCACAAGACTGAATTAGTGATTTGGCAACTGCTTTTAGGGGGATGCCCCGAGGTTAACTTTGACGATAATTAGTCACTTGCTCATTTTCTACCACTTGTCTGTTTACATTTTACAGGGGCTGCTGGAGCAAATCCCAGCCAACGTGGCAAGGGCGGTGTACAATCTGGACAGGCCACCAGTCTATTGCAAGGGCCAATACATAGAGACAAACAAAGGAATTTTTTTTTTTTTTTTTTACAATTTAGAGTAACCAGACAACATAGACATGCATGTCTTTGGACTGTGGGAGGAAACCTGTTCTAGCACGGGGAGAAAATGCAAACTCCACACAGAAAAGGCCTCAGATCTGTCTCCGTCTCTCTCACTGGCTCCCTGTAACATCAGTAGCAACACTACATGCAAAAAAAGCTGTGGTTTTATTAACAAAAAATAAAGGAAAAAGATGAAAAAGCAGTTCCTGCAAGGTTAACTGAGGAGAAAAACTCAAGAAATATGACACCCTTGCAGCAAGCTGCTGGAAAATCTCTCAGCATAAATCTGGTGGCTTTATAGTAGCTTCCCCAGCTAGCCCCACACCAATCAGACTAAACCAGTACAAGTGTTAGGAAAATCGGAAAGAGGAGTCACATAAATCTTACCTACCAGAATCCAAGCCTGGTTTAGGGGCCCACTCCCCCCACTGCTGCTCTGTAGGGGGGGACGGAGGCAGGAGAGGGACACAGCAGGTAGGCAGGTTGGGGACAAAGAGCTGAGACAGGTCCAGAGGATGGCAGGTTGGCTATCCTGAATGTCACAGCAAGAGGAACAAAAGGTGCAGAGGTGGAATCAGAAATGGGGTAAGTGGAGAGTCGTGGAAAAGGACAGGTAGCTGAATCCAACCATAGTCAGGCTGCAGGCGAAAAAGTGAGTGAGAGAGCAGTTTGTGACAAGCGTGCTGTTGGGTTTGAAAAGGGTGTGTTTGGTTATCAGCTGAAAAATCTGGAATTATTAATTTCAATGAATAATGTGGGGCACCACCTGGAAACCGGGACCAATAACCAAACTGTAAAAACTGCCTCATAAACAATTGTTCAATTAGAGGAGCCAATACTGAAACATCAGCACCACTAGGTAATCAGCGAAGGTGAGAAGTCCAAGCTCTGACTCTCTCAATCAGCCACCTATCACAATGAAATATGCACAATGATGACAAAAAGACTTCACTTTAAAGCTAAAAATAGTATTTATTAACTTCCACAAGAATTAACAAAGCCAACAATTGTTTTAATCAATAAATACTACACTACCAACTAATGCTAACAAAAACATAGAAAGACAGCAGTGAAAGACAGTGTAAAGACAAAACAGGTAAACTAGTGTGTGTGTGTGTGTTTCAAGATGGCCGGCAGGGATCACGTGACGAGTCACATGGTCTAAGATGGCACAGCTCCCAGGGAAAGCAATGTCACACATAAACAACCGGTGGACTGCCACCAGGTTCTGGTTGATAATGCCAGACAGTGCCAACCGGTGGGTGGAGGCGTTTCTGCACATGCACAAATCCTAACCCTAACCCTGAAGATAAGGGAGCAGCAGAACATGGGATGGCGATGATTCATCACCTGCAGGGTGAGGACAGGGAGAGAGAGGAGAGGAACTGGGAGAGACAGAGACTTCGGGAAAACATGGTTATTGGTATGTCGGCACATACGAGAGAGAGAGAGAGAGATGCTCAGTCCTTCCCCCAGCAGTCTACGCCTACAGCAGCATAGCTAAAGAGTTGTTAACAATAAACTCTGCCATGCAGAAAAGTTTCAAGCCTGGTCTTGAAAATTGCTAACGAGTCCGTCCCCCGGACCGATACTGGAAGTTGGTTCCATAGAACCAACTCATCGGGGGATCTGTTGGGTCTAATTTTATAAAGAGTTTGGTCTATACCTGCTCTGTATGTAAAGTGCCTTGATGATGTAGGGATTTGGCCTTATACAAATAAATCTGATTTGATTTTGATGTTTTTTTTTTTCACAGATCCAGAAAAGTGTTCAGGCAAAAATGGGTTGGGTTGGGTCTGATCTTGTCCAGCTAGGGTGAAACTCCAAAAAAGGGGGAATAAGCACGCGTGTGTAGGCCATTTTCAGCTGTGATCTAGGTGGTTGAAAAGGCAAACTTCCTGAACAAGAATACCAGAAAGAGGATGAGAATTCCTGGTCTGTATTTAAAGGGGGAGTGATGTCACGGCCCCCATTATCTCAACTCCCTGTGTTATAGATACATACTAGAACCAGAGACGAGCGCCTGCCACCTCCTGTTGAGTTCACATCTGGATGTGAACTGCAAGGGATGAAGGGAATGGAGTCTGCTCTCTGGAGACAAAAGAATCCATCCACAAAGGGAACGGAGATGACCTCGTGGTCTGGCCTCAGGGTTTACATGTAGGCCTTTCTGACCTCATGATGGAGGCCCAAAAACTATATCCAGCAAACAGTAGTCATTGACAGAAAGTTGAATTAAGACACTAGAAAATGGAGTAATCAGTGGGACAGAAAATAACAAAGACCTGGAAGAAAGACAAGAGCAGAGGAGCAGTTAGGATGCTCCTACCCAAAAAGGGAGATGTTGGACGATTAAAGAATTTTAGTTCTGTTTCATTGATATATACAAACTATAAATTATTTGACAAGTGTCTCTCAAGGAATATAGGAAAGGAATATATATAAAGGAATATATTTAAGACAGACACTTTTCCTGAATTGTGTTCTTGAACAAACAATAATGGACAATGTTTTTCATTCAAGACACAACACATGGAACTTTGTAAAAAGGTTTTTTTTATACAAAGAGGTTTGTATAAAACTGTTATACTGAAATGCGACCATTTTGTTGATGGATGGCTCAGATGGCCAGTTCCTGTGCAAAGAGGTACCAGGTGGGTGTGTCCTCTGTCTGGTATGCTGTAGGCACGGGCTGTTGAGCCTCTCCTGAATCAATTCAGTGTCTCACTGGGTTGACACTTCCAAAGGATGTCAGACACCCAGTTAAATTATCAGCATATGCAGATATTGTCATTGTTTTAATAACAGGACAAAATTACATTCAATAAAAAAAAAAAAAAAAAACATGCATGAACGGCCCTCTGAATCAACTGGTCAAAATGTGACAGTCTCTTCCTGGGACAGTGGAATGACAAAATCCAACCAATTCTACCAGGTGTTTATTGGGTAATAAGCTGTATCAGAAATTGTGTCTGATTGTCTCAGTGGATCTAAATCCAGCCCCAGTTTTCTTATAGAAGAGGACTTTGGTGGCTAACAATCTGGGTGCCTTGATGCTTTGATGCAGTTTCATTGTTGTAGAACGTCCAGCTACACTGATAACATAAATACAAAAATAGCTGGTGGACTTCTTCTGGGGAGGGTTCTTCTGAGAGGTGCTCAGTGCATCCCCCAGCAGTCTAGGTCAATAGCAAAAAAATAAATAAAAATCAAACCTTCGACAGAATTCTGTCACGCTCTCTTTCTTAGATGTGCAGCACATTAAACGGAGGGATATCATTTTGAAGCGGGAACTTGGGGAAGGAGCCTTTGGAAAAGTCTTTCTCGCTGAGTGTTACAACCTGAGCCCCACCAAGGACAAGATGCTGGTGGCTGTGAAGGTAAGTGAGAGAGTATATGTGTGCCTGTGAAATATTTCATAAAACTTCTTTTCATCAGTGTCTTCTCTGCTCATACACCCACTTGTTTAGCTGACGGTATCGGATCATGGTCCAAATATCAGGTCTCAGAGAGACAGGTGAGACAGATAGATGAGACAGGTGAAACAAACACAACAGACAGATAAAAGATGAGATTTCTGGAGTCCTGGAAAAGCTCTTCACAGAAGAATGTTCGTCCTCTGTATGTCATTGTTATTGCCACAAAGCATCATGAGATATTCACTGCAGCTGACAGTCAGTGTTGTCCTGTTTCTCCGTGTTTATTTCAGATTTCTTTGATGGATATCTGTGTCCTGACAAGGTGTGAACAGCCATAGAACTTCAGGGATGTTGTGTTTCTTTGTTTTTGTGCCCAGACTCTGAAAGACCCCACTCTTGCAGCCAGGAAGGATTTCCAACGGGAGGCTGAGCTACTGACGAACCTACAGCATGAGCACATCGTTAAGTTCTACGGTGTGTGTGTGGATGGCGATCCACTCATCATGGTTTTTGAGTACATGAAGCATGGAGACCTTAACAAGTTCCTCAGGTGAGTCCAACAGACCCTCAGCAGGTCTGGGAGAATGAAGGAGCAACTCGCCAAAGCTAACACTTCCTTACTGAGTTCAGAATAAAACTCAAAACCTTTCCTTTTGCTCCTTTTCCAGTGAGAAAATTTCAGGAATATCTGAATGTTTGCCTAAATGTGAGGACAAGAATGGATACCTGATCACAGGAGTTGATATAATGTGGTCATATAGACCACACTCCCTTTAAACTGGTGATTAAACCTCAACAAATTTGGGATTAAAAAACAAACAAATGCTT
This sequence comes from Echeneis naucrates, assembly GCF_900963305.1. NCBI lineage: Eukaryota > Metazoa > Chordata > Actinopteri > Carangiformes > Echeneidae > Echeneis > Echeneis naucrates. The sequence goes on along the minus strand of NC_042526.1, from coordinate 20,107,473 downwards.
CTCAACTGTTACTTGACATTTGAGTGGACCCGACCTTTTGCATTGTCATTCATAAACTGGAAGTGGGCATGGTTTATTGGAAAGTGGTATTTTTAAGCCTGAAATTGATATGTGGTTAGAGTTAGTTGCTATATTTATTGTAAGCCTTAATATTTTTTTATTTACAGCTTAATTTGTATTACACCAAGGTATGAAGAGGGAACCTACCAGAAAAAAACCTGACCCGGTGAAGAAACAATGGCGATGAGAAATGCCATGAGGGGTGCCCTGTCTGTCACACAAGAGCCGTTCTGCTTTTACCTCATAGTCCCATAAAGTGGGACAGATTTGAAACCTTTTGTTTATAAAAAGCTATTTTAAAATGATGATGTAGTAGTGTGGATGAAGCCTAACTAATGCAGGACTTTGTTTTTATTGCTATTAGGTTAAATGATGATCTTACCGGGGGACTCCATCAGGTAGTTGTAAATATCAATGTATGTCACCTCCGGCAGTTCAGTGGGATCGTTTCTCCATAAAAATGAAGGGACAATGAGAAAGACCCACAGATGTGAGTTTTTCATTGTACCGTTTTTTTCTCCAGTACAGCGAGCATGTTAAAATAATCATCATGTTGAAATAATATTTTAAGCTAATTACTGGACAGTGTATTTTAAATTGTGCTGCCGATTGTTTTCCCCTCCGGTGGGTGTGGCTTTCAGATGATGACAAGTTGAGCTCTGTTTCTATCACAAGACGCCCTGAGGAGGACATGAGGAGGATATTGATTCATATTATTCGTATGATACCCGTACTTTATATGTCAAAATTGCAATATCCTCATTTCAGCCAAGTATCCAGCTCAACCCTAGTACATAATACATAAACATTTATTAGAAATTAAGCAAAAGCTCAGAAGTGAAGTCTTCAAGTGCTGATGTACAACAGTGTGTGTGTGTCTCGGGGGGGCAGTGTTTCAGTGACTATCTGTGCCTTTGATGCTAATTTCAGCTCTGTAATTACGTTTCCATTTAAGTGCTGGCTCTTCCTCTTCCTCCATCCTTCCTTGCCACTGGTCACCATTGCTATGACTCAACTGAACTTGTGTGACATGAACTTCAGTGATGTGATGATGCTCAAACCCACACACAAATGCACTGTTGAGTTCCCAAAGTGAACTTGCGCATTCATTTGATGAAGGATGCAGGAGATGTCCAAATACAAATACAAATATACTATAAAAAAGAGATTGTTTTTAGAGCTTTGGACCAGACTATGTTTCCCTGACCAGCAGACAACTCCAGCATCAGTTCCCGAAGTCTGATGATCTATCTTTGTTATGATTATTCAAAGGAAATAAGGTATTAGGGTGTGACTTCTTCGGGTTGCACACTTCCTCTTAATATTATCTGGCTCCAGTGGCTGTTGTAGGTCCCTGTTTTCTGTGGATGAGAAAGGAGAATAGACACAAACCACAAAGTCCACAACCCCAGTGTATCTCCTTCATTCAATAATAAAAAGGCCATGATTATATATACTGTATATAGATATTTCATATAGAAAGCTTGTAAGAGGTATAAAATCACATATTAAAACAATATGTGATTCATTAGGTTAAAACAGTATGATTATCAACCGTACAAAAGTATGTAAATAGCACAAGATCAGATATCCCAACAGCACACACACTAAGCCTCTACAGAGCACAAGTAACTAAGTTTGAACTGTTAATCTAAAGGTCCATATGGTCTAAAGATAGTTGTTAGAGGTCCTTACAGTCCATTAACTTTGCTAAATGTCCTTTCATCTGTGTCTGTGTGTGGCCGTTGTCATAATATCATTGTCATTAAATTAAATTTTCTTGAAAAAGGGAACATCCTGGCACAGATTCTGAGGTGAAACAAAGGTTGTGAGTGTCAGGAGTTGGCTTGTTGATTTCCACATTGTCGAAAAATGAAGTGAAAACCACCTCTGAAAGTAACATCAATCCAAAACCAGGTTTCTGAAAATGTGAATTCATCATAATTTGGACTAAATGGGCTGAAGACTGATGTCCTGACAGCCTCAGGACCAAACTCTGAGCTCATGTCGCTCCTTATTGACTAACTGTGGCTCCCTCCTCAGAGCCCACGGGCCAGATGCTATGATCCTGGTGGATGGGCAGCCCCTGCAGACCAGTGGGGAGCTGGGTCTGTCTCAGATGCTTCACATTGCCAGTCAGATTGCAGGGGGAATGATCTATTTGGCTTCCCAACATTTTGTGCACCGGGACCTGGCAACCAGGAACTGCCTGGTGGGGAACGGTCTGTTGGTGAAGATCGGAGACTTTGGCATGTCTAGAGACATCTACAGCACAGACTACTACAGGGTGAGGAAACGCCTCCTGTGTCATGCACCATGTGAGACAAACATTTAGTGACATTGTGGCTTCACCAGCTGGTATATAACCTGATGATGTTAGCACATGACGTCTTACCTTGCAGACAGTTGAAGT